>NC_044569.1:33424446-33764029 GCF_007565055.1 Rhinopithecus roxellana | reverse complement strand
AGCCACGGCACCTAGCCTCAAGTAGCTTTTTATTAAGCACTGACCGCGTGTGTCTGGCTTTGTGCTAGGCTGATTGGTACTTTGTAAATCTGGTAAAAGAGCCTGATATTGTAAGAAGTTGGATAGCCTTGAGTTTAGATAAAATTTAGTTGACCTCTATTACTCTCATTTCCAATTAGTCTACTGGAGGCCGTGTGTTTTATTTCATCTGACTGAAGCATCATTAGAAAAGTTGCGGTTGCAAACCTGCCAGTCATCTGGGTGAGCAGAACATGGAAAATACTGGAAAAGCCAGAGGAAGGGGTTCCTAGTATCAGTGTGCTCAGTGCCCTGCAATCATGGAACAGCTTGGAGTACACCCTCCATCCTAATCCTGATCTTCTCACTGGGGAAGAAGGAAAGGCCCCTCGCTGTGCAATGGCAGCGGGGAACGAAGACACCTGGGAGGAAGCCCGGTTCTGATGGAGTCTGGTGTTTGCTCCAAGAATGGACAATGACAAGCAGGGACTTGACCTGAGGCCTCTCAGGGCATAACCCAGAAACACAACCGTGGAGGGGTTTGTTCTTATAAAATGTTAGATAACTTACTGCTGCCAGATTTAGTTCATTTTAGATACTTCTGGCCTGAATTCAAACGGATGAATCAGAGATATATAGATTTAGATCTTGGCATCAGTTTCCTTTCAAAATCCTTTCAAAACTTCTTTATCTTGCTTTCTACAGAATTTAATATAAATCGGTATCTTTTTAAAAGTTCTACATGAGTCTCTTAGGGGCTGTGAGGGAGCACATAAAATACAAGATATTTCTGTTTATGGGAGACTTAGACTCATTTCAACCCATCGATCAACAACTGTTTATTGAGAACCTATTATTTACTGGGACCCAATGTTAGTAAGACACATTTTTTGCCCTCAAGAAGTTTATCTTTTACAGTGGGAGAGAGATAGTAGACACGTAAGCAAATATGTGAATTAGATCATTTCAGATGGTGATGAGTACGAACCAGTCAGAGTCCTTGGTGGCAAACAATGTATGTCAGAACTGTGGCTAACTTAGACAAGGACTTTTGGAGGCATATGAAGGGCTTACAGAATCAGCCAGAAGACTTGATCAGCGTCAAAGGAGGCCGGGGCAGCCAGGATACTGTTCTAGCAATAACCAGTGCAGGACGCCCCTGCAGGTGCCCTGCCCCCAGCACACTGCCAAGGCCGGAAACTATTCACCATTCAACCCTCAACTCGGTGCAACCTGCAGGAGCTTCATACCCTCTATCTGAGGGCAGCTCCTCTGAGTGAGAGTCCCGGGGGCAGCAGAGTCTCTGTGTGCTTGGATCATTAGGTCTTGCCTGTGTTCTAGTGCCCCGGGGGATGGGAGAGAGAGCACCTCCTTCCCTGCGTCTTTAGCTTTTACAGTAGATGTGAGTGCTGGGCCCCTGGAGAGGCCGAGTCATAGCTTAGACAGTAGTCAGGGAAGGTTCAGAGTGGTCAGGGAGGGACTCTCCTAGTGGGTGATATTTAAGCTGAGATGGAAGTGATGAGAGAGAATATTCCAGCCAAAAAGTCCAGTCAGAGACAAAGGAGCCCAGCAGAGGGAGACAGAGAGAGACGGAAAAGCTGGTGGGAGGATGAGTAGTAAGGAGGAGAGGCGGGTAAGGGATGAGTGTAGAGGCTTGGAGGTGTTTTACTATGCAGGGCCTTGCAAATTCCAGCAAGAGGTTTGGCTTTTACTCTATTTGTGGAGGAAGCCACTGGAAGTTTAGGTGTTACTTTATTTGGGAGGGAAACACTAACTAGAGGATGCTATGAACTAAATTAAATTTTAACAAGATGACTGTGGCTGCACGTGGAGAACAGGCCATTGCAGCTGCCCAGGAAAGAGGTGATGGCAGCTTGGAGGAAGTGGTCAGAGTGGAGTTAATAAGATGTGGTCAGCTTGTGGAGGAGCAGGTCTCATTGGGGTTGGTGGTGCTGGTAAAAGGGTCAGTAGTTCAATTTTATTCTTACAGATTTTAATTGTTATCTCTTCAAGTGGAAATGTTCAGGATGGAGATGGATATGCAAATCTGGAATTAAGGGAAGGAGCTGGGTGACTCAGATTTGAGAATCCTAATTGTGTAAATGGTATTTAAAGCTATGAAGCAGGATGATGTCACCGAGCAGTGAGTGTAGACAGAGGAGAGGGATGAGGGAAGCACACCAGCTTCTACAGGCAGAAGAGGAGCTTCTCGAAGGGACCGAGGAGGAGGAGCCTGCAGGTAGCAGGAGACACCGCTGAGCGTGGCGTCACAGTCTGGGGAAGAACATTTGTCTAGGATGTCTAGAGCATTACTTTTGAAATAGAAGAGTCGATTTGTTTTGCATTATTTCAGGTAGGTAATCCAAAAACATACCGTGTTTTCTTAGATCACAATGTTATTTTCCCTCAGTGGATTTTGTTTATTTATATTCATACTGTGTTTACCTCTATAAAAGGATTTGAGGGAATTGGGTATAAAGTGGTATTTCAGGTAACCCATTAAAATGGAAAATTAAGATGAAATGGAAAGTAGGAAAAGCTAAATACTATTGGTGTTAACCTGCTATACCTGGTTACCATGATAGAATATCCCATTTAATTCAATCTCCCAGTAGCCAACATCAAAAGGGATGGTTAGGTTTTATAATCATCTTCTTCAGATATGGGGAATATTAAAATTTAAGGGAGACAAAGTATTTCCTAGATGCTAAAACTAGAATTTATTCTGAGAGTCATCACATACATAGTGGCACACAAAATGCCACACACACACACACACACACACACACACACACACACACACACACACACACAAAGCCCAGTGCTCATCGTTATTTTATTCCTACAGAAGCAGAAAATCTTTGGGTTGGTTTCTCTATCATCCCTACTTTATAGATGTGAAAACTGAGGTTGGGAGGGGTTAAGTGCATTTTCCAAAACCACATGGATAGGAAGTGGCAGAGTGCTACGCTGTGACTGCACACAGATCCCTGTGTAAGACACGGAGAGAATAAGGAAGGAACGATGTCAGAAAGGATGGCGGGTCCCACTGTGAAAGTTCCTAAATGTACACTTCTTCCTGCTTCCCTTTTCCCCGCCATCCTCCACCCCTTTACTTGGCCACAACTTCTCATCTTTCAGGCCTCACTGTGGACACGCCTTTCCCGATAGTGACATGGTTTTCACTGGAAGCTTCTCTCATTTCCCTTTGGAAGCTTCCCTCACTGTGCTTGCACCACCATGTCTCCTCCAGGTTCCCCTAGCCCTCTGTGCTCACCCTGCCTGCTGGTCACCATGCACAGATGTATTTCTCTTTCTTGGTTTCCATGTGAAGGTGAGAACTCCCCAAGGAAAGATGCCTGGTGTTTAATACCTACTGTCAACTGGGATCTCAGCTGGGGTCATCCCACTGCAGCTCCTCTGTGGGGCCGGGACTTCCTCACAGGATGGTGGCTTGGTTCTAAGAGCAAGTGCCCTGGTGGGGGACAGTGAGAGAAAGACAGATAGAAAGAGAGGGAGACAGGTAGAGACTCAGAGAGATTAGGAGAGAGAAACTGAGAGAAGTCAAGAGAGATGTTGAGAGAAGCTGAGAGAGATGGCTGGAGAGTTAGAGAGGCACAGAAATACTGAGAGGGATGGAGAGAGCGTCGAGAGCGAGTGAGCTGCATTGTGCTTGCAGGCCTCTCCTGGGAAGTCACCGTGTCGCTGTGCTGTGCTGTCAATTGAGATCCTGACAAAAGTCCTCCTTGTTCAAGGTGGGTGCAGAGACTGCACCTCTTGCTGTGGTTCTGATGAGGCCATAAGGCCGCGCTGTAAGAAGAGAGCACGCACAGCAGATGTTCCCATGGCTGTCTTGCAAAAATACAAGCTCTGCTACTCTAGCAGAGAAATTAAGTAGGATGAAAATTCAGTGGGCATGGATGTGAACAGGTGAACTTGGGGTGGATTCAGAACAGCACAAGAAGAGGCCAGATTCAAGGGGCAAGTGTAGGCAGGGGATCTAGGGCCACACATGGAGTATCCTTGGAAAAATTTGGCCTAAAGTTGAAGAAGGTGGGGCCAAGGGCCAACTCCAAAATATTTTTCTATGGGTGTGCTTTGTAATTTCTTAGTTTATCCATCGAGTTACCCTTTGCTAGTCTGATTTCGATTGGCTTATTTACCTGAGACCATTATAAAATAACAATTCAGGGCTTCAAAACATTCATGTTGTTGTATATTTCCCTCGATTCATCTGAACTGGCAAAATTTTTGAGATTAACTTTCTTTTCAGGTTCCCTGCTGGGTGTCTTTGATAAAAAGAACCAAAAAGAACCAAATCCTTCAAGTTCAATGCTGATCCATCTTCTATGGTACACTCTGCCATTTCATTTCTTGTAGAGGAACAAGGAGTTGGTTTGGAGCAAAGCAGAGCAGGCCATTGCTGGATTTAGAACATATCCTTAGGATCATGTTACTGGGACTTCTGTAGACCCTTGATAAATTGTTTACTTCATGGTTAATTTAAGGCTGCGTGCTAAAGTTTTAACCCAACCAGGAGCCTTCGTGTATAGTTTTATATACTAAAAGTGACCACATTTCCTACCAAGTTAAAACTCTTTGGCATGGCCATGAGGTGCTGGAAGATGTGGCCTTTCCTATCCTTTCTAGTTTACCAATAACTTCCTCCAAGTTATGGTCCTTCTTATTCCAGGGGCTCGGTTCCCTTCCTTGATGTCCTCACTGGACCTACTGGAATAGCTAGCACGTGTTTGCGTGATTGCTGGGCTTGTTTGCTGCTGCTGCTGGACTGTGAGGTCATTAGAACAGTGTTTACTTGATCTATCTTTGCTTCTCCACTTCCTAGCATGTTCCTGGCATAGAGTCATAGGTATTCAACACATCCTGCATAACTACAGATGAAATTGTTATCCAAATGAATTTAGCATAGTAAATTATAATTTTGGAGAACTGGTGATCTGATGATGATCGCCACTTTTTAACGTTCAGAATATTTTATTTTTATAACCTGCATAATAGGAAATGGAATAAATCCATTTTTCTTGAAAGGTTGGCAACATTCATACAATTTGAGTCATTTATCATCAGAATGGTACCTCTTCCTTTTTGGTTTGTTTTGTGTTCAATACCGAGAAAATATTTTATTTTAGTTCCTCTTCTTCCAAATATATGTCTTAAACTTATGGGAGGAAAAAACAATCACTTTCTGTGGCCATGACAAAGGTTTGCCCTGACTCTGTCAAGGCTCATGCCACAAGGGGAGAAAAAAGGGTATTAACAATTGTTAACTCATCAGCCTGAATCTTGCCACATCAGCTATGTACTTTTTTAAATAGTCTCTTTTTAATGTGGCAGTGAGTTGTGCATATGTAATATACCTAGTTGGAATGGTGAAAGGATGAAATGTAGTCCATGTGCATATCTGAAATTGTCAAGTAGCATAAGTAAGCATAGTGTGTACTGAATAATGCCATACGACTTCTACATAAAATTAAAAGTTGTAAATTTACCTGGCTTTTCAGATTTACTTTTTATGATTTTAAATTGTTTATGCACCTCAAGTACCTAGAACTTTATCGCAGAGGATTTTCAGATGCCTAGCAATAAGATAAACTTATTTATTTTAGTATTAATGGAGTAAAATTTGACACTATGGCCCTGCTATCATAAATATCTTCAGCATGATCAATAAGACAGATAGCTTTTTGTGATGCCTCTCTGGATTTCTATTAAACCACAGTGACAAGTGGAATATTGTCTCCAATATGTCTTTTTTTTTCCAGATGAAGTAGAGGGTGAGTAGAATGTGTATAGTAAGAAAAAGACAGTTTCTAATTTTTTTTTTCAAGTAACTTCAGCAACTGTTATATAAATTATCTGCAGAATGTTTTGTGTTGAGCACAGGGAACTCTTTTTGGTAGTCACAAATCTTCCTTTTTTTCTGTCTCAGAGAAAAAATAATCTTCAGGAGATATTGGGCCGAGGGATTTAGATTGACAAGAAATTTCACTTCAATTTTCAAGAGGATTGAATGACTTAGAATAATCCATAGGAGGAGACACACAGATAATTCTGGGATTATGGTGGAGAAAAGGGGGTAGATAATAAAAGCCAGAGAAAAAGTGTGCTTCAAAAACAATCAGCAACATTTGAAAAGTCATACAATTTATTGTTGTTTTTTATTTTTTACTTTAATTTCTAAGTGTTTTTGAAACAATCTAAACTTACAAAGAAGTTGGAAATACATTGCAAAGACCTTTTATTTTTTCTAAACTATTTGAGAGTCAGCAGCCAACATGATGCCCTTTCACTCCTGAACACTTTGGGGTGTATTTCCTGGCTAGTCCTCAAAATCAGGAAATTCACATCCGTACACCTTAACCACCTCATTCAGGTTTTACCAGTTGTCCCACTAATGCCCTTTATGGGAAAACGACCCTGCTTAGAATTGCGTGGTACATGTATCGTCATGCGTGTTCAGTCTACTTCGAACTGGAACATTTCTTCAATCTGTCTTTGCTTATTATGACCTTGATGCTTTTCAGGATTGCGGGCCAGTTGCTTTGTCAAAGGCTTCTCAGTGTGGATTTGTCTGTGGTCTCCTCTGGTGGGACACAGGTTGTCTGTCTTTGGCAGGAGCACCCCTGCCGTTGCCTCGTGTTCTTCTCTTCTCCCTGCTTCCTGTCACACAGCACATGTTCTCCGCTGGACCCACTGCTGATGGAGGTCACCTGGCCACCTGATGCGGGTGCTGCCAGCCTTCTCCCCTGCAAAGCTCCTCTTCTCTCCTTTGGGTTAATAAGCATTTTGAGGAAAAGATTTGTTAAATTATTTAAATAAATACTTCCTCATCAAACGTCAACTTATTCCTTTATTAGATGAATCTTGCACAATAGTGTCCAGTTTTATTCATCAAGTTGTCACTCATTATTGTTGTTATTTATTTTGAGGCTCATATGGTCCCAGATTTGGCCGGAGGGAGCGCCCCCAATCTCACTTCTGTGTCTTTCTGATACCCTCCATCCTCATCCCTTGGGCATATTCTTTCTGGAATAACAGGATGTTGAAGGAGTAGCTTGTACTTTTCCCACTCCATCTCCAGAATGAACCATTTCTGTATTCAGTACAGACACCCTTTATTGAGGAATGGCATACTTAGAAACCAAGATCTGGGCACCAGGTGTGCTCACTGCTATTGGAGTAGCACCGATCCCAGGCCGTCTTAGTGGTCAGAGGTGTAGGGTATATGTGCATGTAAACACAACACACACACACACACCCACACACACCCCCCCACACACATTTATACTGTATGCATTCCCATAACTACTTGTCTATTCATTCCATCTATCTATCTATCTATCTATCTATCTATCTATCTATCTATCTATCAATCAATCAATCATTTACCTACCTACCTACAATTTATGTAGTTGCCTCCAATTATAATCCAGCACCATAGGGTTCATTCTAATTTCCTTTCACTATTTCTAACTCTTCTCTGATAATGAGAAGTCTGCCTTCCATTATTTTTAATATCTTCATTTATCTGGACACTTGTCCTGAATGTAACCATCCTTCCATCACCATCCCCTCCTCTGCATGTAAGCCCTCTCCTTGCACTGCTCTAGGCTTATGCACTGTGCTCCCCGCCCACCCGGGAGGAAGTCCATCCCACCCACTGGAACTCTGACACCACCTGCCTCCATCCTGCTCAGGCTCCAACACACCACTCAGATCCTCCAGTGCTCCCCTCCTCCTGCTTCCCCTCTCCCTATGGGCCTGTATGATGGCTTTGCTCTTCTTGATGGATTTCTAACTGCATTGTCTAGGGAAGGAGGGGAAGACCAAGGGCACGAGGAAGTGGAATGAAAGCAATGCAGTGAAGCAACTTATTTTAACTGTGAAAGGCAAGATCCAGGGTAGAGGAACTCAGTGGTTTGCTTGGCAGCACTGCCTTAAATGAGATATGCCTGAAGAGCTGATTCCCACTGTGTGTTGGAAAATAAATCCTAACTTACGGGAAAGATACACTACCTGCAAATGTTTCGATGTGATGCTATTGAAAATAAGCGCTGTGCTTGTAAATCCCAGAGAGAGGATGAAGATGCTGCAGGAAGCTGTGGAGAGTGGAGGAGATGCAGAGGAAGGCATGGGCAACACGGAAGCTCTTGAAAGTGCCTCACGGACAGGACATGTGCTGCCGTGGAAGAGAAACAAAAGCGCCTGGAAAAGGTAGGGATTCAGTTGACAAATACAGATTCCAGGGGAGACTCAGGCCAGTAGTTGTGGAAGCCTCTAATTCTTTCCGGTGTGTCCTGAGGGGCATCCTCTGGCAGCCCTGCAGTGATGTCTCCCACTGCCCTCGTGCTCTCTCCAGCCCCGCTTCATTCTCTGTAGCACTTGACGCTTGCCGATGCACCTTGTTTATTCCCTGTATTCCCCACTTAAAGGCCAACTCCATGATAAAATAAAGTTTGCTTTGCTTGCCGCCATATTGCCAATGCATAAAAAGTGCCTGGCACGTAATAGCTGCTCATTACGATTGGCGTAAATGGAAGGGATGAAAAGCTAACCGGGAGAAAGGAGAGCAGTGGACATTGGACTAAAAACAACCTGGAAACAGTCATATTTCAACAAGGTCTATTCCAGAGCAGTCTGCAAACAGCGACCTCCAAGAACATAATCGTCAAGGAAAATAGAACAGACAGGACAAACACGTGAAATTATAAGAGAGAGAAAGATGGAAAAGTCTGAAATACTGAAATGAGAGTAACTTCTTGTCTTGTTTCTAAGAAAAGCAGTGGCGGGGAAATGGAGTTGATGAATGCAAAGCCCAACCAAGTGGATCCTTCTTCCCACCACCTGCTGGGCAAATATTTCCAACACCCAAGACCTCCAGCTTTCGTGAAGCCACCCCTGCGGCCAAAGACAGACCACAGAGACCATGGAGATTTGAGCAGACGAAATATCTGAGAAGGAAGATGGATTAAAGTGTTCACAAAGGGCCAGGCTCATTGTGTAAAGTAGAATTAGAAATGAATAATGGTGAAATTTAAGGGTACTTAATTCTATAGAATTAAAAAAACTCAAATAATGTCTGGTCCTGTAAGAGATTAGAAATATAGCCGCAGAGTATTTAAACATTGTGAAAATATAAATATCATATATCAACACTAAAGACATGCCACCAAAACAGTACTTAAAAAACAGATTTTATCCAAAATATTTGCATTTAAAACAATAAAAACAATGAAAACTAAATGAGGTTAAAAGAAAACAATAGCCAAAATGAATAACAAGAAATTAACAGAACTAAGGAACCAAACCTATTTATTTTAAGAAAAATTAACAAATTGGTAAGTCTTGATGAGACTAATGTGACTACCTTGTCCTCTGGTGCCTCCAGGAGACTCAGGCTGACCTGGGCAAGAGGGGCTGCCCCAGATACCCAGTGGTTGTCATCACGAGGGACTTTGAGAGACATGTGACTCTGGCCTTGTCAAAGGAAAAGGAAGGAAAAGGAAGTCCCCTCACTGGGGAAAGGGTATTGCCCTGAGGTCCATAAGGAGCACCCAGGTGGATGTGCAACTGGCGGAGTACTGGGCCCAGGAGGCACTGGAATCCACGTTTCTGGGCTCACCCTCCTTGGCTCCCATGAACAGACACTGGGGAAGAGCTCAGAGCCTAGTTCTTCAGAATCGGGTGTGCTTGCTTGGGGTCCCCAGAAATAACTGGGAGACTTTGAAGGAGGAATCATCCAGTTAGAGGCCAAGAGTCTGATCTTTCTGCATATTTGCGAGAATTATCCTAAGGCTGAGGAGGTGAAATTCGGGTTTCTTATAATTCCAACCCTAGAATGTGATTTAGCAAAAATACTAACTTTGTACCGAAGGAAAATGCTAGGCCAAAAGGTATGCAGACTGTCAAAGATGAACACAGCTGGACATCAGTTAAAGCAGTAAAAACAAATTTTATTCAGTAACTATTCACAGTAGTGGGCTGGCTGTATTTTCATTTGTGCAGAGGTGATTTGGAGGTTTCAAAAGGAGAATGAGGGAGAGGAGAGGGGAGAGCAAGGAAACGTGGAAAAAGTCCAAAGGGCGGTCAGTGTCCAGGTCACCAGACCAGCTGTGCCCTATGGCGGGCAATCGCCCCTCAGGATCCATCCTCCCACAGAGACCCCATCCTTCCTGAGGGTCCCATTTCCAAGGAGTGGTTCTCTGGTTCTTGGGAATGGGCTTCTGAGTTATAAGAGACACATGTTCACAATCATAAGCCCTTTCCATAAGCCCTCTAAGAAAGGGAGGTCAGGACTCATGTGGGGTGTGGCTGGAACAGTAAATTCTCCTAACAGCCTGGAGCTTTCTCAGGCAGGCATTTTAAGCAGGGATAGGTTCATCCTAGGGAAGTGGTTTTCTGCTGCTAGAAGCCAAACTACCTTGGTTATTTCTTAGGGCAAAGGTTTAGACCCCAGTAGTTATATGCTGAGATTTCTGTTGTTCTCAAAACAAAGATAACTGTTCTCAATAAGATATTCACACAGACAATCCACATGAATTGTTCCCTCACTATCCTGAGTACCTAGAGCTAATGTGTCACAATACTAGTATTTATAAAACAAAGCAATTCTATCCCCCTCTACTGCCTTTTAACAAGTGCAGAGGAAGGCTACCCATGTGTTTAAGAGTGGGATACAAGGCCTTCCAAAACACGCAAGACACGCTGATGTCTTTGTATGCAGTGATTGCAAGATACAGCTTGTCAGGAAAATAGATTATGTGAATGAAGACTTTACATTCTGAGAAACTAAAAGTGTGGAAGAAGAAATAGAACTATCTAGACATGAAAGTAAACTAGTATTTGCACCTAATTACCCCGAGGCAGAAAGAATAGTCAATACATACATCACCGTCTTTGCTGGACGCTTTGTTGAATACCCTGTTACTTGCTATGCGTGCAGTGTGGTTGTCCACGCACAACTTTATATAAATTAAAGGAAATAACATGCACTATGATCCAAGCGACATGTCCTAGTGACCGTGGATTAACAGCATCACAATTTCATGACAAGAAATTTTATGTAGCCACATTGTACATAATATGTGATCTATAAGTAATTGAGGTACACTATTAGTATAGACTCAGCTTCTGCATAAATTTGACTTTAATCAATTTTCCTGCTTCTATGACTAGCAGCCAGAACCAAAAAACACAGTTAGGAGAATGAGAAAGGAATCCATAAATACCAATCAGATCATTATTTGTGGGCTTGTCAATGTTTTCTCTGTGTGATTTCTACAATTTTAAATCAAGTTGTGAGCAAGTCAAAGATCATTAACCAACCCTTCAAAATATAAATAAGCTGCAGCAATTTTTATTTTTACTCAGGTTATACTTTGTATATAATAAAATGCCTAGATTGTAAGTGTGAGGAGTTTTGAGACTGCCTTGTCCGTATATAAATCATGTTCATGATCCCAGGAAGTTCGCTCCTGTTCCTTTCCGGACAATTGACACTTCCCTAAGGCAACCACTGTTTAGATTCTTATCAACATAGCTTGGTTAGTCTAATTCTAGAGCTTCATAGAATTGGAATCATATAGTTTATACTTTTTTGTGCATGACTTTGCTGTATGTAATGTCTACAAAGTTCCTCTGTGTTATTTCATGAATCAGTAATATATTCTTTAATCACTGTGTGGCATGCAGTTGCACGAAAAAACAATTTGTTTATCCATTCAACTATTGATGGATGATTGGGTTGTTATCAGTCTGAGGCAATGATGAAGCTACAGTGAACACGCATATACAAGTATTTTTTTGGACATATGTCTTCTTTCTTTTCAGTCAAGTCCCTAAAGTGGCAGTGTTGAGTCCATAGGGTAAGTGTGTGTTTACGAAACTGCCAAGTAGCTTTCCAAAGTGACTGTGCCGTTGCCACTCACCAGCAGGACCTGAGATAGGGTTGCCTCACTGGAGAGTCAGTGCTCGATCAGGCCAGTCTTAAATTTTAGCTGTTGTAGTGTGAGCCAGTGGCATTCATTAGAGTTTTAATTTGTATTTTCCTGATGATGAGTGGACATCTTCTCATGTATCAGCCATTCATACCATTTCATTTGTTGGGGTGAAATGTCTGTTCCAGTCTTCACTGTTTAAAATGTTTGGGTTATTTGTATTGTGGAACTGTTGGAGTTTTCTGCACATTCTCTAGATACAAGACCCTTACCAGAATATCTCACCCATTCTGAATTGTGTCCCTTTATCTTCCTCATGGTTTGTTTGTTAGTTAATACTTAACCATTTTTTATGGCTCGTGCTTTCAGCCATGAAGTCCTAAGAAATTTTTTCCTACCTCAAGCTGACAAAGATACTCTCTTCTGTTCTATTTTTCATTTTTATATTGTACACAACACTTAAAAAATAAATCTAAGTGTTACTAGCTGAGAAATACCAGAAACTGCTTGCATACATGCTGAAACCTAATTGCTACCCCTATTTTGGATTGAAATGGATTTGAAGGGGGAAGAATGTTGCAGTTACTTCAGCCTCATTTTCTAGCACTGGAACTGTAAGTGGACATGAGTGAAAGGAAGTTTATAATGAAATATTTAGAGAAATGTAAAATATCTTTGTGTATCTTGGGGTGTCTTTGACTAGCCTGTTTGGCCAGTGAGGCAGGAACTGCCTTCTCTCTGCATGGTTAGTGCATGGCTGTGGTGTGGAGGGTTTGGACTTGAACGCTGAGTTCATGGGGAGACAGACAGGCAGCTGGAAGGAGAGACCTGCCCTCCATTCTAGGCTGGGAGGAACTGATGAAAGCTGAGGTTCTGCAGGCTGGCTCCCTCTGGAAATGGCACTAAGACGCCTCTCAGCCAGGGTCCCAGAGCCAGTTGATGTCTGTGTTGAGTCTACTTTAAAGACACAAAATGCTCCCTTTCTTTTTCGTTTTCTTTTTTTTGAGACGGAGTCTCGCTCTGTCGCCCGGGCTGGAGTGCAGTGGCGCGATCTCGGCTCACTGCAAGCTCCGCCTCCCGGGTTCCCGCCATTCTCCTGCCTCAGCCTCCCGAGTAGCTGGGACCACAGGCGCCGCCACCACACCCGGCTAATTTTTTCATATTTTTAGTAGAGACGGGGTTTCACCGTGTTAGCCAGGATGGTCTCGATCTCCTGACCTCTTGATCTGCCCACTTCGGCCTCCCAAAGTGCTGGGATTACAGGCGTGAGCCACCGCGCCCGGACTTCTTTCAAAAAGAAAAAAGCAAAACATTTTTGGTTAAACATACACTGAAGAATCTCACCTCAGAGTTAGATAAAATAAGGGCTTTTATGTTAAGTGGGAAAAATTCTCCGGGACAGTCACCAAGATAACAAGATCTTAGTAAATATAGGCAAAAATAATAACAAAAACACCTCTAGTGTCCTCCATTTTATGGGATGTTCAGTTTTACCAGATCATTATGTTAAGTAGGTAGCTAGTCAGGCATGAGCAGAGCAGGAGAGGGTTTCCCCTGCTCCACTGCCCACCCCCAACACCAGGAATGTTAGGCGACCATCAGGTGATGGTCAGGTGGTTGTTAAACTTTCTCTCTAAAATAGTAATTGGTCACAGTCAGTGCCAGGAAAAGGCAGTCTCCCAATAGATAGAAACACCTGAAGCTGGTGATGAGCAGCTTCCTGATGAGCTCTCAGGAGCTGGGTGAGTGGGCCCAAGCATGTGCACTAAGGGGCAAAACGGATGGAGTCTAACTGGTATGTGACCTTCCTGTAGGAATGCTAGACTGGCTGGGGAGGAATGTCTCAAGTGAGCATGCGTACAGCTCCAGTAATCACACTGCACACACTCCCCTCCCAAGTGCTAGCAGAGCACTGTGCACGCAGACAGCCCACCCCAAGGGAAGAATCGGGAGAAACAATGTGAGACCCTAGAAGCAGGACAGTGTGTAAAACCCCAAGTCCAAAGACCAAACCACGCACCTGATCTCTCAAGTCTCCCACTCAGCCCTTTTCCAAGCGTACTTTACTTCCTTTCATTCCTGCTCTAAAGTTTTTTAATAAGCTTTCCCTTCTGCTGGAAAACCTGCCTTCATCTCTCCTTCTGCCTTATGCCCCTCGGCCAAATTCTTTCTTCTGTGGAGGCAAGAATTGAGGTTGCTGCAGGCCGGTGCAGACTCTCCATCCATAACAATCATGTGGGTAGATGCAGATTTTTCTCTGACTCAGACCAGAGAAGGCATTTGGTTGGCAAATCTTTTTTCCTTAGAGTAATCAGTTAATTATCATGATAATAATGTTTATGTAAAGTCTGGATTTCCTTTGAAAAGCGAATCTTGCACTCATTCTATTAAAAGAGTCTATGTTTATAATTTCTTTTTATAAGGCTTTCTGCCTGGGGTTCCAAGTACATGTGTGTGTGTGTGTGTGTGTGTGTGTGTGTGCAGGCAATAGAAATTTCAGTTTTCTCTTAACACAATTTTAAATAAATACTTTCTCCTCTTATCACAATGATTCCTTTTAGCGTGTCCAGGTATTTTTGTGATTTCAACAAGACATACCATCCCCCTTCACTGACGTGCCATGGCCACCGTAAACAGAAAGTACACACTCAGGGGGTGCCTTATTTTGTGCTTTTAGAACAGAGAAAGCTTGATTTCCTTGACTCACTCACAGGCTTTGCCAGTAAGAGCCAAGAAGGTACATACTTCATGGAGAGCTTTCCTCTGCATATGCATGAAATGAATCTGGAAATTTTTCTATTCTGAAGTCTAGTTAGTTAGTCCTAAGAACTAACACAATTAATCGGCTGTGTTCCTTGCTCCTCATAAAGCCCTGTCCATTGGGGAAAATAAGTCGTAATTGTGAAGCACACTGGAGTGTGAAATCTGCCTGATGGACCTAATGAACATGGATTTCCTCTCTAGGTAAATTTCTCTATGGAAAGGCTAACACCTGAGTGAGTCAACCAGGTCAAACTCAGCCCCAGGCGGCCCTTTGCTGTGAGACATTTGTATTTAAAGCATGGAAGCACCTATGGAGATATAGATTTTGAGCAGTGGAGCTATTTTTTTCTGACAAAATTCTGCATTTAAGATATTTTCCCCTGCCTCAACTAGCAGTTGATCTTAAAACTCTTCCTGTTCTCTTGGTCAGGGCTCTCACTGACATCCTGCAGGGAGAAAACTCTGCTACACACTTGAAAGACGAGCAGAGAGGCAGAAGCTGCCCTCAGATCATAGCACTGTCCTTTACGAGTTGCCCTTATTACAATTTCATTTTCTTATCTGTGAAACGGGAAGAGTAATACCCATTTCACAGGTCGGTACTTAGAGTGAATAAAATAACCTGTGGGAAAATTCATGTAAGCCACATATAAGAAATTTAAGTTTCTCAAGCTTTCTCCTGCACTTCTTACATTGCATTGGTACCTCGCATTTGAGCTCCTTAAAACTTAATTAGCAGCCCAGGCTCTTCTGGATGAGCCTATATTAGTCCGTTTTCACACTGCCGTAAAGAACAACCAGAGACTGGTGATTTAGAAAGCAAAGAGGTTTAACTGACTCGCAGTTCTGCATGGCTGGGGAGGTCTTAGGAAACTTAAAATCATGGCGGAAGGTGAAGGGGAAGCAAGGTAGGTCTTACAGTCTTACATGGCAGCAGGAGAGACAGAAAGCTAAGGGGAAACTGACACTTTTAAAATCTCCTCTGATTTTTTAGAGAGAGAGAGAGCTAAAGAGAGACTGGTGCTTTTAAAGTCACCATCAGATCTCATGAGAACTCACTACCATGAGAACAAGATGGAAAAAACTGCCCCCGTGATCCAATTACCTTCTGCCAGGTCTCTCCTTTGACACATGGGGATTACAATTTGAGATGAGATTTGGGTGGGAACACAGAGCCAAACCATATCAAGGCCCCAAACATATATGCCATAGGGGCCCCAGGAGGCTCATTCATTCATTCACTCAGTGTTTATTGAGCACCTAGCATAAGTTCAGGCACTGGGTGCATGAATTCCATTCCTTCCAGAGCCACGTGCATTGGTTTTCCATGACCTTAAGGCAGTAGTTTTCAACTGGGACAATTTTGTACCTCACCTTTCTAGTAAGAGAAAATACTGAAATAACACACACACACACACACACATATACACACACACAACCCAGAAGAACTGTAGGCGAATAATTTCTGTTGGTTAATGTGAGGTCTTTAGTTAAAGTGATAAACTTTGAGCAATTCTAACAGTTTGCCACAGTGAATACATCAGTTGAAGCAACAAACTGGGTTTAACTAGTGTGGAACACCTGGGGAAATAGAGGGATCACTCAACTAGTGACAAAATTGCCATGATCTGGAGGAGCCAGGATAAACATGGACCTAGCGTTTTTGGCTAGGAGCTTGGCCAATGCTCCCTTGAAAGGTGGGGTGGAGGCAAAGGCACTGATGGTGCTAAATGCTGCAGTATCAATAGGATTGAACAGAAAAACAGAGTCATTCAATATAGGAGTTCCATTTACACAGAAGTGAGACGAGTCCGTGAAGTTCAGTAGTAGAGCTGTGACCAGAAGGTCACTGAAGACCTTAGCAAGAAGCATCAGGGCTGGTTCTCAAAAACTCACCAGAAAGATTCTGAGAGAGGTGCCACAAACTGCATCTGTCTGCAGCAGTGCTGTGGGTCTCGTGTCCCTGAGAAGTCTTCATGATATGGTTTAGATTTGTGTCCCCACCCAAATCTCAAGTTGAATTTGGATGAGGGGCCTGGTGGGAGGTGATTGGATCATGGGGGCAGTTTCCCCCATGCTGTTCTCATGATAGTGAGTTCTCACAAGATCTGATGGTTTAAAAGTGTGCAGCACTTCCCCCTTCACTATCTGTCTCTCTTTTCTGCTCTGCCATATAAGATGTGCTGGCTTTCCTTCCACCTTCTGCATGATTGTAAGCTTCCTGAGGCCTCCCATGCATTTGCTGTTAAGCCTGTGGAACTGTGAATCAATTAAACCTCTTTTCTTTATGAATTACCCAGTCTTAGGTAGTTCTTTACAGCAGTGTGAGAACAGAGAAATACAGAAAATTGGTACCAGGAGTGGGGCACTGCTATAAAGGTACTTGAAAATATGGAAGTGACTTTGGAAGTGGGTAATGGGCAGAGGTTGGAACAGTTTGGAGGGCTCAGAAGAAGACAGGAAGATGTGGGAAAGTTCGGAACTTCCTAGAGACTCATTGAGTGGTTTTGACCAAAATTCTGATAGCAATATGGACAATGAAGTCCAGGGTGAGGTGATCTCAGATAGAGATGAGGAACTTACAGGGGACTGAAGTTAAGTCACTCTTGCTATGCTTTAGCAGAGATTGGTGGCAATTTGCCCCTGCCCTAGAGATCTTTGGTACTTTGAACTTGAGAGAGATGATTTAGGGTATCTGGCAGAAGAAATTTCTAAGCAGCAAAGAGTTTAAGAGATGACCTGGCTCCTCCTAACAGCATATAGTAATGTTCACAAACAGATGGTCTGAAATTAGAACTTACATTTAAAAGAGAAGCAGCACATAAAAGTTTGGAAAATTTGCAGCCTGGTCATGTGGTAGAAAAGGAAAATCCATTTTCTGGGGAGAAATTCAAGCCAGCTGCAGAAATTTGCATATGTAAAGAGAAGCTGAATGTTGATAGCCAAGACAATGGAGAAAACGTCTCCAGATCATGTCAGAGACCTTTGCAGCAGCCCTTCCCACCACAGTCCCTGAGGCCTAGGAGTTAAAAATGGTTTCGTGTGCAGGCCCAGGGCCCAGCTGTTCTATGCAGCCTCAGTACAAGGTGCCCTGCAACCCACCTGCTCCAGCTTCAGCCATGGCTGAAAGGGGCCAGTGTACAGCTCAGGACACTGCTTCAGAGGGTGCAAGCCCGAAGCATTGGTGGATTTCATGTGGTGTTGAGCCTGCAGGTTCACAGAAGACAAGAATTGAGGTTTGGGAACCTCTGCCTAGGTTTCAGAGGATGTATGGAGATACCTGAGTGTCCAGGCAGAAGTATGCTGCAGGGGCAGAGCCCTCATGGAGAACCTCTGCTAGAGCAGTGTGGAAGGGAAATGTGGGGTGGGAGCCCCCACACAGAGTCTTCACTGGGTCACTGCCTAGTGGAGCTGTGAGAAGAGGGCCACTGTCTTCCAGATCCCAGAATGGTAGATCCCCTAACAGCTTGCACCATGCACCTGGAAAAGTCACAGGCAGTCAACACTAGCCAGTGAAAGCAGCTGTGGGGGTTGTACTGTGCAGAGCCACAGGGGCGGAGCTTCCCAAGGCCATGGGAGCCCACCTCTTGTATCAAGTGTGCCCTGGATGTGAGACATGGTTTCAAAGGAGATTATTTTGGAGCTTTAAGATTTAATGAATGCCTGGCTGGGCTTCGGAATTGCATGGTGCCTGTAGCCCCTTTGTTTTGACCAATTTTTCCCATTTGGAATGAAAGCATTTACCCAATGCCTGTACCCCCATTGTATCTTAGAGGTACCTAACTTGTTTTTGATTTTACAGGCTCATAGGTAGAAGGGACTTACTTTGTCTAAGATGAAACTTTGGACTGTGGACTTTTCAGTTAATGCTGGAATGAGTTAAGACTTTGGGGAACTGCTGGGAAAGCATGATTGGTTTTGAAATGTGAGAAGGACATGAGATTTGGGAGGGGCCGGGGGGAGAATAATATGGCTTGGATTTGTGTTCCTGCACAAATCTCATGTTGAATTGGAGGAGGGGTCTGGTGCGAGGTGATTGGATTATGAGAGTGAATTTCCCCCTTGCTGTTCTCATGATAGTGAGTGAATTCTCACGAGATCTGATGGTTTAGAAAGTGTGTGGCACTTTCCCCTTTGCTTTCTCTCTTTTCTGCTCCACCGTGTAAGATGTGCCTGCTTCCCCTTCACCTTCCATTATGATTGTAAGTTTCCTGAGGCCTCCCATCTTCCTGTTAAGCCTGTGGAACTGTGAGTCAATTAAACCTGATTTCTTTATACATTACTCAGTCCCAGGTAGTTCTCTATAGCAGTGTGAGAACAGACTAATACACTCCGTAAGCCTGGATCTGCCCCTGTGCACCATCATCCCCCAGGACAATCATGCTTCTCACCATAAGTACTATATAACATGTGAATGCTAGAACCTAAAAATATAAATCTAGAATCATTAGAAACGTTGAAAAGAAAGAAGTGAGTTGAAATTTTCTATTTTAGTAAGTTTTTCAGTCAGGCAGACATATTCTGATTGGAAGGTGAGTCTTGAAAGAACTCATGATTTGCTGGAATTTTCTACTCAGACCATAGAGATGAAAGAATACAAAAAGTCAATTTTCTCTTTGGAGGGGCTGAATGGAGAGAAGAGTTTCAGCAAAAGCTAAATGGAGGGAACATATTGCAACAGATCAAGTTATGGGTGGATAATAAAACACAAGCATGGCCAGAAATACATCTGGAAAAGTTTTTTACATTGAAGTTAAGTATGTTTATGAAGTGTTCAGGGCAAGATAATTCTTGAAGTTTAAACAGTTATCGCAGAGGATGACAAGGAAGTCAGCTGGAGTGGAGAAAAGAGAGATACTTGTTCCAAAGCACACACATATGTGTGCTCTCTCTCACACACACAGACACACATATGCACACACAGTGTTGACGATGCCTTAAGGAGCATTTCGTATGTTACCATACACTGAGCTAGTTACATAAATAGCCCTGAAGGACTTGTCATTATCCTTAGTTATGGGTGAAGTAATGGAATCCAAGCATCTTCCAAATTCACAGAGGTAGCGCAGAGCCGGCCTTTGAACCTGGGCCTTCCACACTGTGATGGGGCTGTGATGTGTCAACTTGGCTCGGCTGAGCCATACTCCTGGGGATTTCCTCTCTAGTATGTTTCCAATTAGTGTGGGCTATGAAAGGGGAAGTGGTTATTGAGCCCCATGCACCTTCTTCCAGTTATTCAATCAAACTCTGTCTTGGGTGCTGTTGTGAATGGATTTTGCAGATGTAGCTAAAGTTTTCTATCAGTTTAGTTTTGAATTAATCAAAAGATAGATGATCCTGGGAGGGTCAGACCTCATCAGATAGAAGTCTTCTAAAGGTAGTCCTTCCTGAAGTCAGAGATTCCAAGCTTGTGTCTGTGGGACTCCAGCCTGCTCTGGTACTCTTTCCTACCTGCTTGCCTGTGGCCAAGAAGCTTCAGAGTACGTTCATGAGGTCCTGTCTGTGTGTGATTTTGCTGGCTGCCTGTCCTGTGGACTTCAGGCTTCCTAGCCAGTTCTCATAATTAAGTCAATACTTTGTTATATGTAGATGTAACAAATACATACTAGCAGGATTCATATTTTTCCTACTGGTTTTTCTTCTCTGGTTGAATTCTGATTCACACACCCACTACTGCATTTCCATGATAGTATTCCTTTAGTTCTTGCCCCAAATGTTATTTTCGTCTTATAGGTTGCCATGCATATTTACATTTTTATGCTTTTCATTTACAAAAGTATCTTTCATGTACCAAGTATGTTGAAGAATAGAAGACAATGCTCTATCACACTTCATTTATGGAAACTTTCAATCTTTTCCATGTGGCTTAGGAAATATTTCTTGAAAATACGGTACATTTTAGTGTGGCCAAATATTAGAAAGCTTCATGGGATTTATCTTATGATTCAGCACTGTGAACTCAATTGTGTTTATTTCTAAGTTTTAAAGCTGACTGTACGTGTTATTTCCAAGCCTCAATGAGACTTTATACTGGTTTAATAGCCTATAACATTGTATACTTTTCTCAGAAGTCTTAATAAATAACTAGGAGGAAGTTGTACTTTATGAGCATCTAATGACACATTTAGTATGTCTTGACTCAGCAAAAGTGTCTTAGTTTTTTCTAAAAGGAAAGCACTTGGCTGTAATACAAGCTTAGCGAATGGTGCAGATAATTCAAAGGCAGTAAAAGATCTGGGTCCTAGGCATTCGTGGGCAGCAAGATAATTGGCTATAGCTCTGACAGTCTCCTGAAGATGTGTAAATCTTTTGTCAATATATTAACATTGTATACTTTCAACCTTGGTTCCATAAAAAAAATCCCATAATTGCAGTTTGGCTGAATGTACCCCACTATCCAGAGCTTTCTAGACTATCTGATGTGATAATATTAAAATAATTTTTATTTGAGAGGGCACTGGGGGAGGCAGTGGGCCATGAGCCCTAAGTACCATTGCACATTTGTGCTGAGCGTGCTGGATTGCAACGCTTAGCTGTCTAATTTCTGGAGCTAGACACACAGGAGGTGAGGGAGACCATAGCGGCACAACCACAGCGTTGCTTGCCCCTGAGGGGGAGAGCACTGGCTTTCTGGCTGCTGGTTAGGGTGTTTGCTATAGTGATTAAAAAATGCTGGGCCCTGGGTTCCTTTCCTGTAATACAAAGACTCTTTGTGTAGCCCTTTATCTATGCTTGCTGTTTCAGCAGCTTGAGATGCTGGGGCAAGGGGAGCCAATGAGAACATGAAGCTCTGGGAAATGCTATTACCATGAATAATAAAGTCCTTTGTCTCTGACCCAGGAGACTTGTGTCTTTTGTCATCACCCATGAAATAGTAACAGGTTCACTTACTGCTTTCAAGTAGGGCAAAATCATAGATCCTTCATATTTCTATCAAGTGGTTTGCCTTTGTTTAGAACCATTGTAATGCTGTTCTTCTGTAGTGGTCAGTATTAACAACATTAAAGACCACCACAACAAAATATTACTGAGCACTGCCTGCTCCACATGTGGCACTCACAGGCACTGCACTGAGAGCTCCAATGGCAGCATGAGTAAACTATTTTACTGGTCTATGTGCAGTAGATAGGTAAATGGCTTAACCAAATAAAGTGTTTTCCACATGAACAAGAAATCCAGTTAGGTAGCTACAGACTGGCTTGGTGGCTCTGCAAAGACATTAAAGCAAAGACCCTAACTGGTCGACCACCTGTAGCAGGTGGGCTTTGGGTTTATTCAACCTAACTCTCCTCTTCTTTTCTCTAGGGAGGGAGGGAGGGAGGGCGGGAGTGGGGAGGGGGTAGGGAGGGCTTATGGAGTGGGTGCGGGAGGGAGGGAGGACTGCGGGAGATGGAGGGAGCGGAGGGGAGGGAGGGAGAGAGAGAGAGAAGGAAGGACGAAGGAATAGTAAGGACTGAATGCGACGGAAGTACGTGAACTACTTAGGCCGTTCACTCCTCCCTCCTCCTCCTCCTTCCCTCCTCCTTACTTCCTTCTCCTCTCTCTCTCTTTCTTTTCTTTCTTTCTTTTCTTTTCTTTCAAGACAGGGTCTTACTCTGTTGCCAGGGTGTCACTGTAGTGGTGGGATCATGGCTCACCACATCCTCAACCTCTCGTGTTCAATTGATCCTCCCACCTCAACCTCCTAAGTAGCTGGGACTACAGGTATGTGCCACCACACCTGGCTAATTAAATAATTTTGTTTTTGTAGGGATGGGGTCTCACTATGTTGCCCAGGCTAATCTCAAACTCCAGGGCTCAAGCGATCCTCTTGCCTTAGCCTCTCAAAGTGCCGGGATTATAGATGTGAGCCACTGTGCCCGGCCTCCGCAAATTCTCACACCCTGTGCCCCTACTCACTCTTAGCTAATGACCTTGCTTTTTGCTTCACTTAGATAACTGAATAACTCTAAAAATCACCTGCACGCACTTCCTCTTTCACAACTTCCAGGTGCACCCATATGCATGGCCTTCCCATCTATTGCTGTCAGTGCTTTTCAAGACATGGTTTCTGGACCAGCCACAGCATCATCACTTCAAAACTGGTTAGAAATGCAAGTTCTTATGTCCTGCCCCAGAACAAAAGAATCAGAAACTCTGGAGGTGGGATCAGCATGTGTGTTTTAACAAGCCCTGCGGGGGATTCTGCTGCGCAGGCAAGATGGCTGAACTCTGACTGCCCATGCGGCCGCGCACTTTGGATGTTTAATAGACGTTGAATTCCCAACATTTCAAGAATGACACCCTTAACCTTTCCCACCAAAAGCTGCTTCCCCAGTGTGTGTTATCCTCACAGCTCTTCAGGCCCTAGCTTCAGAAGGACTGTTCTTCTCATCTGTCTGTCTCTCATAGTCCATATCCAATCTCTTAGGAAATCCTGCTGATTTTACTTTCAAGATATATCCATGGTTAAATCACATCTTATTTTCTCTATTGTCACCACCTTGGCCCAGTCAGTCATAATTTTCTCTGGATATTGCAAAAGCCTTCTTTTTACTCATGCCACCCTATAGTTCCTTCACATGGAGTAGCTGGAATGACCTTCTGGAAACATTAGTCAGAAATGTCACCCCTTTGCTCACCCTTCAAGGGCTCTTCATTCCACTTGATGAAAAAGCCAGAGTTCTTCCAGTGGCTCATTCCTCACGAGGGCTGTTCATTGTACCCTCTGACCCCACTGCCTTACCCAGTGCCCCCTTGATGTTCCTAGAAACACCACCCACCCTTTTAGGGTCACCTCAGGGAACTGACTGTACCCTCTGCTGGGGTGCTTCCCTTGAGCAATGGCCTGGCTCCCTTCCTGATCTCCTTTAAGTCTGTGCTCAAAAATCACCTCCAAGGTAGAAGGTCCACCTTTCCCACACTATTTATGATTGTTACTGACCCCACAGCAGCCAGTCTTTTTTTCGTGCTCCCTTGCACCTGCAGCATTTATGAGGATCTAGCATACTGTATCATTTACCTAGTATATTTGCTTATTGCTACCCATGTCCCATGAGAATGTGAGTTCTGGCTTTGTCTTATTGTGCTCTGAGATGCTGAGAACATTATAGGCTCTCAGTAATGTCTGTTGAATTAATGATAATTTTCCTCTGATGGACATGAGATAGAGGCAGTTCCTCCAACCTAACACCCACATTTCGGGCAGGAAAATAAGAAAATAAAGATGAATGCAAAGACAAAGATGAATAGGAGTAAGAGGAAAGAAAAAAGGAGTAGAATGGGGACAAAGAGGAGGAGGAAGAAGAAAGAAGCAGGGTCTATTTCATGAAAAAAAAAAAAAAAAATCTGAAATACTTAGCAAAGCTTCGCATCTGCCTCACTGGCTAGAACTGAGTCGGTGAGGGTGAGTATTGTGAGTATTTTGTCAAGCTAAACAAAACTAGAATTTTTGCTAATAAGAAAGGAGAGAATCAATGTTGAGTAGCTAACTAGCAGTATCTTCAAAAATGTTAGTATCTATGTAGTCTTCAAAATCACCCATTACATAGGCATTATTATTTCCTTTTTATAGATATAGAAGCCAGTATTGAAAAGGGTGAAGTTGCCTGAGGTCAAGCCAGTGGAAAGATGCCAAGCTAAGACTGAAGAGTCTCTCTAGCTCCATCCCGTTATTGTCATATACTATTGCTGATGGCCCCGCATTCCTTTTAATTAGTTCAATCAACTAACAACTACTTTTTAAACATTACTCTTCGTAAAATATTATGCTAGATACAATGGATAGAAACTTTTGCCATTAAGAAGTTTATGCTCCAATGGTCATGGTAAGATCAAATTACATGAAAGGATGATGAGTAAATTAATTACACAAGGAATCTATGCTGTCAGTTCAGAAAACAAGAGCATTTGCACTGGTCTGAGAAGGCATTAGAGAAGAGACAGGATTTGATGTGGACCTTGGGAATGGATCCACAGGAGAATAGGGAGGGATGTATAGGTAGCAAGAAATTGTCTGTGTCTTGGCAGAAATGATGATTGATCTGTCCTTTCTTAGGATAGTATCTGAGAAATAATACTTTGGAGATTAATTATCATCTTAATGTATCTTGACAGTAATAGAGACAGATTATTTTAATAAGAATGCTGTTGGTAGATTTACCAGTTAGTAAGGTGCATGAATGTGAATTTATAGCCATCTCATCTCATTAGTGAATAGAAAATTATTCAGTTGGTAAAATCACAGGTGCAGAACTCCCTGAGGGCAGGTGACATGCTTTCTGTATGGTCATCTCCTTCCAAGGTTCATAACACCCTGGATTAGGTGTACCTAATGCACTTCCAGATTCTCAGTTTGCTGGGTGGATCAAGGTTGAACACATCAAGTTTCAGAATCTATCACATACAAAATGACTTTTTAATGGTTATTGGTTTCTTAAAGATATTTTGTGCTATTTTTGCAACTGTTGGTTTGTGATATGGGCAATCCCAGCTGTTAGTGTGGCCATAGTTGATTGGCTCAGGGTGGCTGCATGAGCCAGAAGACACCATCCTTGGGTGGGTCTAACAGTGTCCCAGCCACCCTGCCGTGGTTTCTCAAGTCCTGCCCTGGCGTGTTCTAATCCAGCAGGCACCCAACCAAGGCAATGCAATGCAGACAGCTGCCCTCGGTTTTCTGCTGCTCACGTTAGAAGCAAGAGTTCTATACAGCTGATGGGGAAATTCTTGTTTTACCACACATCTGAGTAGGTAAAGGACTTCCAGCTTTTGACACAGTTAGGTGGTACCACGTGGTGCGTTCGCTGGGAAATTCTCTCCTACTACTTTGTGCTACTTCCCAGTGAACTGGAGGCTGTCTTGAGAAGCTTCTAGCTATCCTCTGACCAGATCCTCCTGAGGCAGGAGGTGCAGGAGAACAGAAATGTGCCCTGTGCTCTTCTGAGCAGAGAAGCACCGTAAGCTGGGCAGGCAAACCCCACTGGGGCTGGCATGTGGAGGGAAGTGCTACCTCCCCAGGCCTCTGCTTTAATGCTCAGCTTAGTCACTGGTGTGACTGTGCCCTGGCTATTGCCTGAGGTGAAACCTTTACCTGCTCCCTGGTCTGTCTTGGTAGAATGGATCTATTTCAAAGGTCTACAGCTAAACAGATTCTTACTTCTGAGAATACCACCTGTGTGGCACCTCCTTTCCAGCTCCTGAGGGAATATGAAACATAGGAGGAACTGCCACACTCCTTGTCAGTACTCACAGGACAGGTTTGTTAAAAAGTTAAAGTTACCAAGAGGAATATGAGTGTCGAGTCACCTGATGGTGTTTGCAAGTGGAGCATCCTTCTTACCACTGATGTCCAGAGTAACACAGGAAGTGGGGGCATCTTCCTATCCTGGCTTTTTGCCCCTCCCCTCCCTGTGTCTTTTGACACCATTCACTGACCCCTACGTCACTCTGGAGCTTGCCAGGTCTGTGTACAGCCCTTCTGATGCCCAAAGCACCTGACTGTCTCTTAGTGTTGTCAGCTTGGGGCTGGGCTTCTTGGCTTACTCTGACAGCCACAGTGGACACACACACGTAAAATCTTCAGCCCACATGTTGGAGAAAAGTTAGGATTGCCTCCTGTCGGGGCCACCGGCATTTTTCCTCTTTACTAGGAAGGTGGCAGATGGCAGTGCTGCCCGAAACCTTGCTTGCCTTCAGCATTCTGCACGGAGGAGACTCCACTTCCCAGGCTTCTTACTGTTAGGCAGGGCCGTGGGACTAGTCCCAGGCAATGAGACACAAGGCTAAGTGACGTGGGGACTTCTAGTCTGAGGCACTCAAGAGCTTCAGTGAACTGTCCACGTTCCTTTACTCTCCCTGCTGGAACAGCCTGGGTGGCTACATGTTGAGATAAACGCAACCTGGATCATGAGTAGCCACAGAGAGAGATGCCCTGGTGCTCCTCCATGCTGTGTGAGTGTGAAAATTCACTGCTGTTAAATCACTGAGATTTGGGGGTTATTACTGATGCAGAGTCTAGCCTCTTCCAGCTAATTTAGGAGCCATTCACAAATGTTTTTCTCAAGTGATATGTCCAAAGAATCCTACTGTTTCTCTGGGGACACAGTCAGTAATGTTGAAATGAAATTTATTTCTTATTAACATACTATTGGAAGATGCTAGAAAGTTATCCTAGAAAAGAGAGAGAGTCCAGAAATAGAATAGTTTGTAATGAAAGGAAGAATGGAATTGAAGAAATAAGAAAGGATTACCCAGAAGTTCTGTCTGGAAAAGTTTCCATAGGAGAAAAGGAAAAGAATTCAAACTTCTGGATTCACAGATCAATAACTCAGGTGGGAAGAGGAAGATGAATAAATTCACACAGGTTTACGAGTACAGGGGCTCATACATGAAGGAAGGAATGGGGAAAGAGAAGGCTAAATGCAAAAATATACAGCAAATTCAGAAACACCTAAATGGCTCTGTTTATCCGCGGATGTATTGGAGTCCTTGATTCTCCTTAGATCTTCTTTAGATGCTCAGTAAACTGGACCTTGGCATGGAGGAAAGAGAGGAGAAAGGCAGAGTGAGGTAGTGCAACCAACACACCCCCAGCATTCAGTCCCAGTCTCCAGAACCATGAACCACTTTGTAAAGAACCAAGACTCAGCCAACAGCCTCTCAGTAAACTATTTAGAATAATAGCATCCAGAGACAGCTGGCGAGGCCTCTCAGTTTTTTGCCTATTTTGCATATGAAGAGACTTGAGCCAAGATCTTTGTCACCGTTAGGAGGTGACAAACACTGGATAGTATGTCTCCCCCAGGTTGGGGCACTTTTCCAATTTAGACCTTTCTGGTTTCTGAGCCTGGCTTCTCCACTATTGCAAACTGGTCTCTTTGTAGCTTAGGGAATGTGACGGCATAGCACAGGTTCTGATGGAATAAAGAAAAGAGATAGCATTTCCAGTTCAGTAGACACCTCCACCTTATCTAAAATCATCTGGTCATTTTCCCCCTAATGCTGATTTCAGAATTTCCTTCAAAATTTAGACTAATTTATGCTTTGTTAAATCTCCACACAAAGTTTTGTGGTTAAATAGTGGTATTTTATTCTTGGTACTTCACTTGTTGTTTGTGAAATATGAGACAGCAGGGGCTGTCCTGATTGTAAAAGTTAAATGTTGTACAAAATCACTACTCCAGTACTTAACCGCAGGGCCACAAAATGGGTTGATGGTAATTACTTTGGCTCAACCTGTAGAACTATGAATGATTTACTAAAAACTCTGCAATAACATAATATCTACATGATGACAATTAAAGTAACAAGACAACCTCAAGGGGTAAATATTTTATGTAATGAATTAACCATGCAACGTTCATTCATGAATGTTAATTAGAATCCTGAGGTTAAATTGCTGTGTGGTATAAAGTCAGTTTATGCTAAGTAATCAAGTAGATAAAGAGTAATGATGCAGGGTTTGTATTTTAATTTACTGTTCTTTCTTCCTACCAAAAATGAGAGATCACTCGTAACAGTCAAACGAGCAGCTCTGCTCTCCCTTCCCTTCCTAAGAGAAAACACACGACTTGGTCTCCTGTAAGCAGACTGCGTGAAGGTTCGAGCCTCTTCTGGTGGTGTCAGGTTAAAGGGACAAAGGCAGGACAATGTCAGCCTGATATGTCAGGTAGCAGATTCCCCACTTACATAAAGTTCCGGGACACAGAGTGGGATGGGCAGAATAATAACCCCTCAAGGATAGCCTTGTCCTAATCCCTGGAATCTGTGAGTAGATTTTCTTTATATAGAAAAAAGGATTTCACATGTGAGATTAGGTTAAGGACCTCGAAGTGCAGAGACTATTTTGGGTTATCTAGATGGAGCCAAGGTACTCATAAGCGCTGTTAAAGAGGGAAAGGAAGGCAAAAGAGGAAATCAGAATGATGCACTGTGAGGACTCGACCCACTGTGGCTGGCATTGAAGATGGGGGAAGGGGCCATAAGCCAAGGAGTATAGGCAACTTCTAGAAGCTGAAAAAGGTGAGAACTGGATTCTCTCCTAGAGCCTCTAGAAAGGCATACAGACTTGCTGAGACTTTGAAAGTCACCCTCTGAGACTTGTGCTGAACTTCTAGCCTCCCAGACTGTAAGACAACACATTTGTGTTATTTAAGCCACTAAGATTTTGGGGTTTGTTACAGCAGCAATGAGAGACTAATGCATCAGGGACTGAGTCTAAGTTGCCCACTTAGACTCAGTCCCTGATTTGCTTACAAATCACATGAATATTTGTGGAATGAATGAAGGAATGAATGACCGGAACTGTTAATGGTGGAAGAGATCCGAGTTACCCCAAGTTACTGGTGGCATAGTCATGTGGGTCTGCAGCATCTTCAGCCCTTGCCTCCTCAGAAGAAAGAATTTGACTGAGGGGCATAAAGCAGAGAAAGATACTGAGGCTAGTTTCAGAGCAGGAGTGAAAGTTTATTTAAAAAGACTTTAGAACAGGAAAAAAAGGAAAATTTGCTTGGAAGATACCCAAGTGGGCACCTGTAGGTCAGAGAGAGAGAGAGAGAGAGAGAGAGAGAGAGAGAGAGAGAGAAAATCAAGGGGGCCTTTACCTTCATCCTGGGATTTTAAAGCATGGCCCCTTTCCCATGATGCTCCCCTTAGGGTGGGATGCCCACACGCACAGTGCCCTCCTTCCCTTGGGAACTGAGCACACTCAGTGCATTTAGGGAGTTGCATGCCCATCCGAGGCTTTCTTCCCTTTTCTGGTGGAGTGTCCCCAGAAGGTCACACTTCACCATTATTGTTTTTTTTTTAATATGCATGCCCAGGAAGTTGCTTCTCCCTGGGGTCTGCCTTTAATTAACCCTTTAATGTTAACAGGTGTGGACCATCAGGAAACGGTCTCTCCCTGGCACCCCAGTTTATCACTTTTAGAGAGGCAATGCATTCATTGCCTAACCGTCACCCGACACTTCTAGTGGGTTGCGGGGAGCTCTCTGATGCCTCGCTCATGCCTGTCTACCTGTAATGGAACTACTTGTTATGCAGATATACCTCGACTAGAATCTGATTGACATACACCTGTACACACCTGTTGTCTAATGGTAACTGAGGTTCAAAATACTAACCCTCTAATACTGCAAAATCCAGAAACACCTATTTAAGGAATCTTACCCATATTTACTGTTGGTTTACAGGGAGAGAAGGTACTTCAATGTATTCAGTGTCTATACTGCATCAGATACTTTATCCATTCAAAATGTTAGCCCTCATTTCCATTGCTCGTCATCCCTGTTTTTTTCCTTATGGGAGCTATCACCTTCTAAGACATCCGTGTTCGCTGTATTTCTTTGCATGTTAATTTCTCCTTCATCCTACTGAAATACAAGCCCTATAAGAGCAGATACCTTTGCTTAGATTGGGTTTTGGAAAGTGGTAATTGATCACACTTCTCTCAAACAGAAGGATTAAAATATCAGCATTTAACAGATCTAGTGCAATTCGGAATGTGGTCTTACCTAGGGCTCCACCAGGGCTTTGACGTCCCCTCCCAGTTCACTGAATCCCATCTGCCGGTCTGCTCCTCACAGCAGGAGCAGGATCAGCCCCAAGAGCTCACAAAGAGAAAGGACTACACCCAGGGGCAGCTGCTTCCTCTGAGTTCACACATCAGATAATCTGCTAGTCCCTCTTGGGAGGAAGTGAGGCCAGTAGGGAGGCAGGCCCAGTGTCACCTCTTGCAGAAGAAGACCCTGGACATGGAGACGGGGTCCCGGGGGGCAGAAGCTTCAAATTAACTCTGCTCTTGATCCCTGCTGCATCTCCAGTGTCTAAAACAGCTCCTGTCACATGGGAGACACTCAATAAATATGGGTCAATGAATAATGAATCAATATATTATCTCATTTCATCTTCAGAACAACTCTAGAGAGCCGATTTTATGTCTCTTCTACTGGGGAAGTTTGGATAAACTTAGTGAGGTTGGATAATCACTGAGCAGCAGAGCTGGGATTCAAATCTGGTTCAGCCTTGCTCTAAGGCACATCCTGCTGTCTCCCATGCACACTTGATGTGGTTCTACTTTGGAAAGAGGCCACTGTCTGACACATTTTTGCATTTTTGCTCAAAAGTCTGCTAGATTCAGAAGTCAACTTCAAGGTCGTGCATGCTGGGCAGCCCTGAGTGTAGGGTTTCCAATAAGTAGGCAGCTTCACCTTCTCAGCTATAAAACAAACCCCAGTGCCCACTCAGGGCCAGACACTTCACTGGTGCACAAGCATGAAACACGGGTTCTCAGATTGCCCCACTGCTGCCGAGGCCATTTACAGTGCTGAAAGCATCATGCAAGCTGCTTGTATTTTCTCCTTGCCTATATAAAATTCCTCTGAGGAACTTAAGGCCTTTATAGTTATTGTTACAATAATAACCCCTCAGATTGGGGCGGGGAAAGGTTTTAAAAAGCATTGACTACACACTTAGCAACTTTCTCAGCAATTCAAGGACTGAGGCTAAGCACCGCTCTGAGTTTGTGGAGAGCATATTTTAGACTCTTATTTCCTAGGAGTATTTAATTTTCACCTTAATTGTAGAGAATGCATTTGAGAATACTTGTGTCTGCAACCAAGAGGAGCATGGCAGCATTGTATTCTGAGAAATTTGGGCTGGGTGTGGTGGCTCATGCCTGTAATCCCAGTACTTTGGGAGGCCAAGGTTGGTGGATCACCTGAGGTCAGGAGTTCGAGACCAGCCTGTCCAACACAGTGAAACCCTGTCAATACTAAAAATACAAAAATTAGCCAGGTGTGGTAGTGGGCACCTGTAATTCCTTGGGAGGCTGAGACAGGAGAATCGCTTGAACCTGAGATGCAGAGGTTGCAGTGGGCTGAGACTGCACCATTGCACTCCAGTCTGGGCGACAAGAGAGAAACTGTCTCAAAAAAAAAAAAAAAAAAATACTAGCTAGAAGGAATTAGCAATTCAATGAAAATTATAGCAGAAGTTTGTTTTTTGAGACATTTTTTGAACACACCCTCTCTCCCATGTCAACACATGCATCTGTAGTATGCCCTCAACAGGTACTTGATAACAAAGTTAGTCGATTTTCCAACTTAAAATTTATCTGGATCAGTTGCTGCAAGACATATGGTTCCTCATTACACCATGTGATGCTCTGATAATGACTCGTTTCTTTCTATTCCAACTTGGAAAGAAGCTTTTGCCACCCTCCCACCTGTGTCTTGATCTCAGCCAGTGAGCATAGGTGCCTCCTTCATAGTCCCTTGTTATCAGCTCCATCTCTTTCCAGCTTCCTTTTCTGCTCTCACCATGAAGTTTAATAGTCTCAATAAACTTTTATCTTGCCTTTTATGTGGTTGCTACTAAATCTCTTATGCTGTCATTTTAATGACTCACTTTTATCCCTCTTCCAATTGCTCTCAGCACTGCAGTGCGGGGACTCAGCACGTGGATCTTTTCTGAAAGGTGATGATTCTATATCCTGTTACATCCCACTGGGATGTCAGATTACAGAAACAGTCTCAGGGCTAAATACACAGAGTCCTTCCTGTCACCGTTCCTTGCAGTTCCCGTTCTCCAGGGGGTTGAAGGCATGAGAACATTGTTTTGTAAACACATTCCAGCTTATGATGACGTCTACCTCTCTGAACTGGAGCTCATGTTGGTGCTATCCGCTGGGCTCTTGGCTGTCTTCTTCCTGTTCATGTATTTTGGCATTGTCACATCGATGTGCTTTGTATCTCTGCTAGGACTTTCTACTCCTCTGTTACAGGGTCTGTAGCTTCCACATAAACCACTTCTAGCACCCAACACAGTGATGGATGAGAGGGAGTCAGCTGACAGGCGTCAATCAAATTTCAACGTGCACTGCATTTTGTTGCACATTGTGGTCCTCTAGGGCTTTCTTGTGTGGTGGAAAGGAGGCAGCATGACCACCAGGTAGAGTTCTCCTTGGCTCTGTGTTCTGGAGAGGGGCAGGTAACCTGGTTGATCTACTGTGATTGCCAATTACATTACTAATTATTCTACCTAGAACTAGTTAGATCTACTGTAGAATCTCAATCCTTTATACAAACCAATCAAGTGTTTGTCAATAAGTATGAATCTGTACTTTCAGTATAGCATTCATGAACAGTACACTTGGGAATAGTGCTGATGCTGGTGATTTCCAAAGGCGGTTAACGTGAATGTGGTTCTGGTGTTAAAGTCACATCCTTTCATGTTAAGTTGCTTATGAAATACATAGCCAGAGCTGTGTTAGGCAGTTCCTATTTTCTGATATGCATTTTTGCTCATTTTCCCTAATATCTCCATGTGGCCTGTACTGACCTGCAGCAATTTATAGGGCAGTCACTTTCTTATCTCAGAGTTTATATTAAAATTCTGTATTTCACAAAGGGCATTATTGGTATAAGTTATATAACAGAAGTTTCCCATGTCAAATAGGTTAGTAAGATGCCTGGTTAAGTGTATTTCTTGACGACAAGATTTCTTGGAGCCTCAAATGCTCTTACATGCATTGCCAGGGGCCCAGCTGAGCTGCCGGGTGTTGGAGTAGTTGATGAAGTCAATAAGCTAAAAGGAAAGTCACCGTGCAGCCTTTAATCCCTTCCTGCAACAATGGCACAATCAAGGGGCTGAATCTGAGGAAGCGCCGACCAATCCCTGCCCCATTTTTTCCCATGGAATGTCACAAGGTCGGAGGTCAGGTGAATCAGCACAGACCTGGAGGGTGGGGGATATCTCGTTGCTGAGGGAGCCCTGAACAGAAAAGGCTCTGGCAGTTTTATGCACTGGAAGCCAGGGTGTGGGAGGGTTGGAAAAGTGCTAGAACTGGAAAAGAATCAAGTACTGAGTCAATGTGGAGAAACCGTTTCAAGATTCCCGCTCCTCTCTCTCCACAGGGAGGTCACCTAGAGGGGCCTGAGGGTGCCTCTGGGTAGGCCCCCGACAAAGAGGGCTTGGAATGCAGGTACCTGGGCTAGAAGTGCAGATATGTGTCCGTGCATGACTGGCCTGGCCTGCAGCTACCCCAAGAGAAGGTAAGACACCACATGCACCAGGTCCCCTGTTGGGAGAGTGGCTTCCCTCAGGGGGTCTGCCACGTAAACCTTTGTAATTGTCTACAGTCATGCCTGAAAAAATCACACACAGGAATTTGGACGGGAGCTGAACTCCTCATGCATGATGGCCTTCCAAGAAAATAATGTATACAGTAGGCCATTTCTCAAATGTATTTGTCTATGGAGTTTTTGATTGCATGTTCCTTGTGACCGGTATTCTAATTACGGAAGTACCAGTCTTTCTATCAGAAACTGTTCAAAGTTCAGTGTTTAAACGATGGAAAAATTTTCCCCCTAAATACACATATTTCATTAGTAGCATTTCTTTTGATGTAGCTGAAAATTTGGATAGCTGTGCCTTTCCTTCGGTATGCTTGTGTTTTTCCAAGGTCACCTGCAAAATGTTCTATTTTGTCAGAAGCCTGTGAGTTCCGTCTAAAGGTTATCCGGGTCAACTCAGGTCAGAGGGATTTTTGTAAAACATCCTGAATTTAGCGGCAAGGAACTCTCAGCGCAGCATGATTCATGAATGTTTCACAACCTCATGTTTTCTGACCTCCACCACCAAGGCAAAGATCCCAGCGCACTTGTGTCTTATGGTGTGATTGTGTGTGTGACTTTGTGTGTGTGTGTGTGTGTGTGATCATTTACCAGCCATGATTTCAGAGGGAATCAGTGCAAGATAATGAAAACGGGTATTTTTCATTTGTCCTGTAATGTCCTAGGTTTGTTGATTCAGCAGATTTAATAACTACATTTTACTTCACTCACTTTCACATTAAAATTCCTTTGCACTCTCTATAGGGAATTGGTAGGAGAGAGAGGCTTCCTAAACCACCAGGTCAGTTCACACGACTGCCCTATCTTTGGGTCATAATTCAAACTGCAGCAAAGTGTTCACTATTGGGGTGCCAGATTCACCAAGTGGAATTGATTTGTTTCTGTTCAAAGAAGTTGAAGCTTGTGAGAAAACCATAACTTGTAGTTTATTGAATGTATCCTTACTTATAAGGTTTTCTTGTTTATATGCACCAACACTAGATTAAAAAATCTGGCTGTGCAGAACCAAGGTTTCATCCAGGCAGGATTCTGTAGGCTCAGCTTAGGAGAGTGGTTTTTATAGTAATTTTTACATATGGAATGCTTTCTTCCAGGGAAATCTTATGAAGAATGCCAGTATTAAAAGTCAGAGTGGGTCATGGTTGAAAGTAGGTGGGAATACATTAAGGCCCTCTTCTTTTTTATAGCGTCCCTGAGGGGCTATGTGTCTATCTGCTGGAGGAGAATGCTGATCTGACGCACTGCTTGGGTCCAACTTCTTTAAGACAACTTTCCTTAACAACACTTATAGATTTCCTAATTCAGGATTTTAGCAACAACAACAGTAACAACAGCAGCAGCAGCAGCAACGTTTATTATGCACACTCAACAGGTGGCAGGCAGTGCATTTGGCACTTTACATGGGTTGTCTCTTAAGCCTCACAACAAATGAATGAGGTAGTGTCAAGTCAGGGAACAGTCCCTAAGACCACTCTCACTTCTGACACTAATTGCAGATTTGGGGGTCCTTGAGAAAATTCTCAGTTTTGATATTTTGCTAGAAGGGCTCACAAACTCACTAAAAGGTATTATACTCATATTTACAGTTTATTACAACAAAAGGATTAAAATCAGCCAGGGGAAGAGGCACACGGGGCAGATCTAGGAAGGTTCAAAACCTGGAACTTGCAGTTGCTCCTCCCAGTAGAGTCACAGTACTAACTTCTCCCATCAGTAACGTGTGACAAAACACACAGAAGGTTGCCAGCCAGGGAAGCTACGCAACCCTTGGCGTCTAGAGTTTTTATTGGGGCTTGGTCATGTAGACACGCCTGACCTCAGCTTCTAGATCCTCTGATGATACATGTGACCCGAACCCTCTTCCTAAATCACATTGTTAGACTGGGGTGGCCGAACACATCCAGCTAAACTAAGACACGTTTATCAGGACACTAAGATGCTTTCCAAATGCTTAGAGAGCACCTCCCAGGAACCAAAAGAAAAGACCAGATTTCTCTTTGGGCGAGGTTGAATTCTTTATTTCATAGATAGCTACTGGAATTCTTTTCTATTTCATAGATGAGGAAACTGAAGCTTAATGAGTCTAAGTAACACTTCATAGTTGGTGAAGCTGGGTGTTGAAGCAGAGCAGACGATTCCAGAAGCTAAACTTTTAAGTTCTTACGAAGGTATTTGTTAGTCCAAGCTGCAACATTTTGTAAATCCCTGCCATTTTGCAAACCCTGGTCCGTGTGGAAAATTCCACTAGGGCTCAGGTCATAGGGCTCAGGCACTTTCCAGACAAGTCCCAGGCCTAACCGCCTGACCCCAGGAAATTCCTCCCTTCTCATCAGCTAACCACACTGCCCACCCCATTTCCCAACAAGCCCAGACCTTTTCCTCCCAGAACTGCAATTACCCCAGCCTGTAAGCGGGTGTGGGCTCTGGTGCTAGCTGATGTCCCCCCTCCGCAAATGTTTGTTCAGTAAACTTTTGTTGCCGTAGAGCTACCTCCATTCGTTCCTTCTCCCTTTCCTGCTCTAACAGTATTAAAGAGAATTATCAGTACTTGACCCAATGGTTAATTTAGACATAAATACACATGCTATCAAAGAAATTATAGTCAGATAAACTCACAGCAGAACCTGATATTAACAGGCAGTCCTGTCATCTCCAGTGTAGCTAGGAAAAAGCCCATTCTTGTCCATTTGTCCCAGGTCACTCCTGACCATGTGCAGAGATCATCAGAATTGCCAGTCTGAGTGCTGCACCCACCCAAGTCACTCCATGCTGCCTGTGTCTGCCACTCTCAGTGTTCAGTCTTTAAAGTCTTCATTAACTTCATTTATAGTGGTCTAGCTATTTCTGTTCTTTAATTGCTAATTCCACAATGCCAGGGTGAGCTTTCCTCCAATGCAAATGTTTTCGAAAATGCTGTCTACAAAACATTTTTGCTGCAACATGCCTATGATTGCTTCAAATTGTTTCTTTTCTGCACCACTACCTTTGAAAAGTTTAAAAAATGCACGGTTTGCTCTTCCATATCCTGTGATAATTATGAGAGACTCTATCCTTGCACACTGGAGCTGCTTCCTGTGCCTTCTTTTCTCTCAAAACCCCCTGCTGCAGTGACTGTAGTTACACGCGTCACCAGCTACATTGCTTGGGTTTTGCAGTAACTGTTTATGTTAGCTATAGTGGCCATATTTTCTCAGGCAAATTTGGGACACATGGCCCAGCAAGGATGACTGTGCATATGGGTACACAGGACATAATATTTCTTTCCCAGAAAACTTGAGACATATGGTCTCCATATGTAAAGAATATATGGCCTCTTGAATGTCTCTTTATTGATGCATTTCTAGTCACATGAATATGTAACAATAGTAATGTGATTTTTATAGCCTCTCTGTCAGGAGTTTTTCATTTGAAAAACATATTCATCATTTTGGTTTGTGGTAAAATTACTGCTCAATTTAGTGGCCAGCTTTACATGGTACGTGATGTATCTTGATTTTGATGTTCTTTACTGAATATATTTTCTTACTTCTATTTAGGGATCTGTGGTCTGTCTAGGCCAAAAAAGCAAACAACCAAAAAAAAAAAAAAAAAAAAAAAAAAGGCTGTGTGTATTCATTTGTTCTGAAAATGTCTGTGGAGGAGGTGGCTCGGTGGCGAATGATTCCACGGTAGGCGTGTGGGAGGAAGCTTCAGAAAATAGATGAAAGTTTATGAAGTTATTTCGATGTTGGGGTCAGTGAACATGGATATTTTGAAAGGCAGAATAAGTGATGAATGAAGGGGGAATAAGAACATGGCAGAAAAATGGAAAACATAATGGTGTAGACGGTATTTTTTTCTTCTAGTTGCCTACTCTTTAGCCTGCTCCCAGGTGGCTAATGGAAGAAATAAATAAATAGGTGGCTTTAATCTACAGTAGAACAAATCACAGTGACAGCAAGCAGAGCAAACTTCCTGCAAACACAACTTAAATGTGTTTGAGTAAGAAAGATGAGCCATAGTGAGCATTTATTAATAAAAATTCGGTGAGCAGTAATTAATGACATTCTAGTAGACAGAGATAACCTCCAAAGTAAGCAAGGGATGATATATTTGATTGGAATAACTAAAACGAGAAGCTTCCAAAAGAAAAATCATCCCTTACCAGCAGTTAAACTAAACTGGACAGTGGTGCAGCTCACCACAGGTGACGAGGGGCCTCCAGTACTTCGCAGGCCAGAGGTCACATTGACCTTCAGAGAGTACACGGAATCCAAGCTCGAAGTACCGAAGAGGGTGATGAATGTGACGGGAAGCCCTGTCAGAGTTTTCTCCTTCCTCACGTTGTTTCACACTCAATGTAAGCTCCATCCAGAATTCTTTGGTTTTGGGTAACATCAATTATCCAGTACCTCTAATGTAGTCTTGATTTTCCCATGGGGCCACAGAGGTGATTTTCTCCACCATTTCTTCCGTTCTGTGAAGGAAAGCAGTCCTAACTTTGCTTAACACTTCTCAGTCATTTCCCATTATTCTTAGGAGAAGGAAAAAAAACTTCCACATGGCCTGCATTCCCTTGGCCTGCTTTCTCCATTGTACACAAACGTCCCGGAAGCGTCTGTGCAAGCTCCCTGGCTTCCAGCACCTGTGCTAATTCTGACTCCCCTGGAGAAAGCACCTTCCCTTTTTATCCTAGTTAACTCCTTCCCAGCTGTCAGGTTTCTGCCCACACATCACCTGCAGAAAACCTTCTCTGACTCCTAATCCTAGGGAAGGTCACTCTGTTGTAGATCCTCATTGTGCATGGAGTACTTCCCTTATGGTATTTAATACAAACATGAATATTCTCCTTTGCTAGAGTAAGCTCTACAAGGTCAGGGGTGCCATTTTGTTCACCTGTGCATCTCCAAATGTAGCACATTGTTGGGTGTGCAGCATGGTGTAGATTATGTGCTCATCATATGATATGAAACATGATGTAGACTATGGGCTCATGGCCTAGTGTGGAGCGCGGCCTAGATTATGTACTCATGGCCTGGTATGGAACATGGTGTAGAATATGTGATTATCATCTAGTCTGAAGCATGGTATAGGCTGTGCACTCATGGCCTGGTATGAAGCATGGCCTAGACTATGTGCTTATGGTGTGGTATGGAGCATGGTGTTAGACTATGTGCTCATCATCTGATTTGAAGCATGGTGTAGACTGTGCTCATGGCCTGGTATGGAGCATCATGTAGGCTATTTGCTTATCACCTAGTTTGAAGCATGGTGTAGGCTGTGCACTCATGGCCTGGTATGGAGCATGGCCTAGACTATGTGCTTATGGCCTGGCATGGAGCATGGTGTAGACTATGTGCTCATCATCTGATTTGAAGCATGGTATAGACTATGTGCTCATCATCTGATTTGAAGCATGGTGTAGACTATGCACTCATGGCCTGATGTGAAGCATGGTGTAGACTATGCACTCATGGCCTGGTGGTGTGGAGCAGGGTGTAGTGTATAAAACCATTGCATGGTCTGGAGTATGTACACAATACATTTTCTAGAATGAATGAACATTCTTGTTCTCAAATTGACTGCTTTCATGGGAAAACTCCAGTTACTGAGGCCAAATGGGACTGAGCTACCCCAAGCTCTGCAGTGCCATGTCTTAAAATGGCTTTGCTTCCTATTTGTCATCCTCCCAGGGCAAATGACTCAGGAAGAAAATAAATCCAGAACCTCTATTCATTAAAAAAAAAAAAAAAAAAAAAAAAAAAAACTCTGGCATTCATCTTCTTTCCTTCTGAAGATTTGATGTCCACAGGCTCCCAAAGTGAATTATTACGAATCTTTGGGAGAAGGAGAACTCCTAGAACATCAAGGCAGGAGAGAGGCAGTAAGGTAATAATAACAGGGGCATGCATGGAGGACGACACACTGCTTTGGCTTTGAGGGTCTACGTATGGGGGCCTAAATTCCCCACGTGCATCAGCTCATTTAATCCTCCCGGTAACCCTAGGAGGCAGGTGCTTTTATCAATCACCCACATGGTTCAGATGAGGACACTGAGGCATGGAGGAAATAGCTAGTCAATGGGAAAGAAGGATTTAAACCCAGTCATTCAATCTTCATAAACTGTATTCTTAGTCATTGTGCCAAACTGTCCCTCAAGACCAGAAGGCTTCTCCCAGACTTTCTTCCTTGATTTGCATGCCTTCTTTTCAAAGGAGGGTAAGTGTGTTTAGTTGTGTTCATAAACCTGAATGGCATCCTTCCATATATCAATTCATTCTTTCACAAAGCATTTCCAAATACTTAGTACATACTGGGTATTATAGTTAGCGCTAAGGATACAGAGTTAAGCATACTTCATTCTTGTCTAGAGGTAGAAATATATATATATATATATATATATATAATCTATATATACATTTGTCAATATACATATGCTAATCAATATGTATGTATGTAAATCTCTGTCTCTCTCTACCTATCTATACATGTATCCAGACTCTAGAAGTTGGAAGTCTAATATAAGTTTTAACAAATTATCATGGTCATCTAGCAGACAGGTTTAGTAAATGAGTGTCTTTGAACAAGTGTAGGAGAAGAAATCCTCATGGAGGAGTTAACATCTGGATCTGGAATGATAAAAATGAATTTGGCAGGCAAATAAGTACAGAAGAACATTAAAGGAAGAAGGAACAGCATGGCAACAGTGGGGAGGGGGCTGTGGCTGTGGAGAGGGCTCAGTGGAGGGGCTTTGTGGTGTGGGTGGAGCTGTGGGGTGGGAGGTGGGAGGATGGACTGAGGCCAGATGGTGCAGATTTGTAAATGTGATTGTTCATTTGGAGTGAGAGATCCACTGGGTTTGTTGGCAAAACCTGCATTGCTTTTTAGCACGACAGCCAGGGACCCTCTGGGGATGATGGACTGGAAGTTGACGGGGGTGGAGGTGGCTATTGAAGAGAGGGAAGGGGTTAGCCCGTGGAGCCAGCTGGTTTCCAGGTTAGAGAGGTGACAACGGTTCCCGCCCTGGCGTGTTCTGCCTCCCAGTGGTTCCGCCACTCTTTGTGGGCTGCACGGCCCTCCAAAGGATGATGTGTCTTTGGATGGGCCCTCTTGGAGGTTTGCAATGTCTGGCAGGCAATTCCTTTAGTGCAGTAAAGAGGTATTTAAAACAAACACCTGTTAGATGCTTCATGGGGGCTCGACGAGGAGGAAGAGTAACCTGAGCCTGTGGGCCCCATGTATTGGTAGAAAGGGCACAGGCTGGTGGCCCTGCCTTTCCTTCTCTGGAGGCATGAGCAGAGTGAAGGTTTCTCATGGGAGAAACTTGCTGTCTTCACCTGAGCCCCTGTGTTCTTTCATTTTTTAATACTCAAAACCCCTGAGCCCCATGTGAGCCCGCTCTATGGAAGTGCAACTGAGAAGCCAGGCCACAGGCCGCTGCCTTCCCCTCTGGCTCCACGCAACACTGGCTGGAATACTCACTAATTCTGTGGCATGGAACCTGGGTCCCAGGTTCCCCCCAGGACACCCATGAGGGTCCAGGAAGCTCAACTTGCCTTCTTGGCTTCCTGATGCACAAGGGCTGCTTCTTAATAGTAAGCAGTAAGTTGAAATAGACCCGAGTCCCTTCCTACAGCCCCCACCCGGCAAAAAACAGCACACCCAGAAGCATCCAAATATGTAATGGGCCTGCCTTCGGATCTGGAGGCCCTCGGGAGAGGTAACGTTGCATATCTGGGGCCTCCGTCATCTTTCCAGCCTCTCGCTTCCTTGGTCTTCTCATGAGTTCCAACCTTTATCCTTATGTGAAAAAAATCAGCTGTTTCTAGCTTCCATTCCCAAACCCAAATACCAAACACAGCAGGGCGCTAAGCAGCAGGACAGGCGCTTCTTCCTGGGGAAATCCATCCTACTCAGGAGGCAGTCATGATCGTAATGACCCTCAAGTGGGCAAACGGCTAGGCTGTGCATGCTCTGCGTGTGTGTGTGGGTCCATGTGTGTGCATACGCATGTACATGTGTTTCTACATGTGTACGTATACAGTTGATATCCTGAGACGTGTAAATAGGCCACATTTTGATGTGGAAGTAAATTTTCAGACTTCTCAGAAGGGTTTCAGAGCAGCAATAACGCGTATTAGGGAAATGACTGCCAGGCCGAGGACTGGAGAAAGCTTCCAACGATTCACGTGCAGTAGAAGTCGTCATCTCTGGTGCACACGCTGAGGTGTGTGAGCCCCTGAAAGTGACTTGTGCAGTAGGTGGCTCACCAGGGTGCCCTGCCCCCCTAGTAGTTCAAGGCCTGGACCTTGGAGTCAGTCTTATCCTGACTCGATGAACTGCATTTTCCTCACCTGTAAGCTGGGGGAATGAGTATCCATCTTAGATGGTTGCAGGAAGTGCAGACCAAACGTGGCCATGTCAGTAAATTGCTTAGTGAGGTTGCTGCCTTACGCAGTTCTGATGGTGTTGCCATAGTGCGGCAGGTGCCCTGGCCTGGGATCGCCTGGCTTCCTCTCCCAGTTCTGATATTTACCGGCTGTGTGAGCTTGACTAAAATAGCTATGCCTTCGCTACTTACTACAAAGCAAAGCTACTAACACTTCCTCCCCCACCATGGGATGTGACCTGTGTAAAGCCCTTAAAATGATGCCTGCCATTGGGGAAGGATTGGGGATTGTTATGATGAAGATGCTAACCCTGGGAGCAGAATCTGACTTCCTAGGAAACCGACGTGAGGACGAGTGTTCAGGTCTAGAAACCTTTATTCCATGATTTTCTAATTTTTAATTTGATAAGCTTTGAATTTTTTTCTGCTTGCAAATAATTCCTTTGTATTTCATTTACACAGCACCTGTCAGTTTATTATGGGGGCACAGAGACAAGTAAGCTATTTTAGTTGGAAAACAGTATTTTTGTTCTAACGCAGTAAAAGAGGGGAAGAGAGACCTACTCTGAAAGTCAGCTAGACTGTGTGGGGTCGTGACAGTCTTCCTGACCTCGTCAGCATGGCCTGGTACATGGACCTGTGCCTCTCACTTTTCCAGCCTGGGGTCCATTTCAAGTACACACCCACCTCCCCACTCATTAATCTTACAAGTGGCTCTTGGGTGTCTCCCAGCATGAGGGCCAGATCCAAATGTACTCTGTTCCCTGGGGTTGTGCCATTTACAAACAAGGTGAGCAGAGGCTAGAGTGAGGTTCTACATGAGGTGAGGTGGCCCGGGCACAAATACACTGGCTTCTTTCTTCCAGGATGAATGGCTACAGTTGGCAGTGACTCATTACCTGAGAGGCAGTGTGAAAGAAGCCTGCTTATTGTTTCTACTTGTGACAAAAGAATGTATGTTTTGGAATCTGATTTCAGATGCATTATTTCAAAACTCAAAAACAAGCAAACAAACAGACACACACCCCTGTTCTGACCAGGCACATCTGGAACTAGTTTTAACGGAATCTGTCATATAGAATGAAGTTAGACGTCATTGTAAGGCTCTAAAATAAAGATATTTTCTTTTGATTATGTAATTATTTATCCAACTGCATGGGGCATAAATATGAGTTGCTGTTCTGTGTCCTGGGGAGAGAAATCCAGTTTGATCTCTTTTATGTGGCATGTTCATTTTTGCAGGAAGATTCAATTATTCCCCCACTTACAAGGCTATAAATGAGTTTGCTGGGCCGGTTCCTGACACAAGCGCTCTCATCATTATTCAGATTAGTTTTCACTTTTCTAAACTGGTCTTCTGCCTACTGCTTCTGGAGCTCAGCCAGCATTTCGGAAGAGGATTAAATAATCTTTCTCTCACAACTTCCTACATGTTGTGCTATTTTGTTCCTTCCCAAATGTCATCCTCTGCTCTTGTGCACGTTTCCCATGGGTGAGGGTTTCAGACGTCCCGGGGCTTATTGCCCTGTGAGTGGTCAGGCCCAGGCAAGGCAGCCCTGGCCCCGACTCCCAGGTCCTCCAGATGGGCTCTGAGCTGGAACCTGGGGCTGTCTTTGCCACAAGAAGGCAGAAATCACTGCTTACCCACAAACGGATCAGCAGTGCTTCATCAGAAGCAGAGGCAGAGGAAATTGATGGGAATACCCTCCCGGACTAGGGACACAAAATGAAGACACTTGGAACGGAGAGGCGGGAATTTAGGCAGCTGAAGGGGAACCTGTTCCAGCCTTGAATGCTGGGGGGTCCTTGGGCTCATCTCTCCCTTCACTCTATTAGCAATGGAATCCTCCTAAAGAATTCTCGAAGCCTCCGAAGAGCATGGAGGACAAAGGGTGGAAGCAGAAAGAACGCCCTGGCCTCTTGTTTTGTAGGCGTGGAGCATGTTTCACGCGAATGACACTGTCATGCAGGTGGATCCCGGGAGGAGGAGCTAAGAGTAAGGAGAATTAAGATAATCTTTCACCTTCCTCTTCTACCCCATGACATGACGCAGAATCTTATCTCCAATTTCTCCATCTGGCTTGAGCACATCTAGGCAAATTCTAGCCCATCATGCACTTACCAGGAACTCCAGCAACTTGGCTTCCAGCCTTGCCGTCGCTTGGACTGCTGAATTCGTCCCCCCTTGGGTGTCTGAGTGTGGGGGTGTCTTCCTGCTTCCCCTCACTCACATCTTCTAAGTTCTTCCTTGTAGAAATCTCTGCCAGTGATTTTCTGTTTCTCACTCTGGTTCTCGGCTCCAGTTGCCCATTTTAATCACCTGGGGAGCTGCAAGATCCTATCAGCCCAGCCCTGCCCCACAAGGGAACTGGAATCTCTGCAGTGAGGCCCAGGCAGGGTTGTAGGAAAGATGCTTCCCAGGGGGCTCCAATGGGCAGGCAGGACTCAGAACAGGGGAACTGAAATGTGGCCAACCCTTGGCTTCTTTTGTCCTCAAGATTCAAAGAATCAAAGGATTCAAAGAGGAGATAGGAGACTTTTGTAAATATAGACAACCAAAGAGATAAGTTGCAAAATACCCAGTTCACTTGCAGGAGGCAGGGATGGCTCCCAGGAGATGTGGCCTTTGAACAGAGAGTTGGCTTTTTAGGTGGAGAGGATTTAAGTGGAGACAGCAGCAGATGTAAAGGCAAGGAGTCTGTGTGCGTTCGGGGAATGGCAAGGACATCAGGAGATGGGAAGTGGTGGAGTGGTGACAGGATAGCTGTGCAGAGCAGGATGGGGCCAGGCTGTTCGGGGCACTGTGTTCCCAGGTCAGGTGTGTGTCCTTAGACCAGAGGGGGTAATGGGCGCTACAGCTGGGTGGTGATGTGGTCAGTTTACTTGCTAAAGTTATACCCCTAGTACCATGTGGAGGATATGCTGGAGTTTGAAAGGCTGGTGAGAGGAAGGAGAGGTCAGAAGCAACTGTGGATTAGCAAGGTGGTGAGGAGAGCATGGACTAAGGCTGGCGGGAAAGGAAGGGGAAGCAGGTGCAGTTCTGAGATGAACCCTCCACAGCTTCCAGAATGACTGGGCTTCCCCAGCTGAGGAGATGGATTTGTGTTTGGGGGCTGGACAATTGGGTAAAGGGTAAAACCACAAACAGGGGGGGATGCCCTCTCCTTTCTCTTTTAGAAAAGAAAATAAGTCAGATTTTCTTTGTTAAGCAAAAGATACCAACAAAGCACCAAAAAAAGCGATGGCAGGTGGATAGTTTGCCAAGAGTCAGGTGAAGATGCCTGTAGATTCTACATCAAGGTATGGCTGGAGTCCTATGCCAGGGCGAGGTTGTCCTATGAGAGGCAAAGCATAGCCTTGAGAACTGGAGTTCTGGACATTATCGCTGCTGAAGGAGGGTGGTGGGGGAGGAGGGCTTCATGTGAGCCTGAGGAGGAAGAGAGAGCTCTGCAGAAAGGAAGGGGTACCGTCTCCTGCCCCAGACTGCATTCCTGAGCTCAGCACCCTCTCTTCACTGCAGGACGCTTAACAGGCATGTCCCAGGCAGCAATACTTCATGTGTCCAAACTGGGCTCTGAAGCTTCCCTCCCTCCCAGGCACGCCCTCTGGGCTCCTCTGCTCAAGTGCTCCTGCCAGATACCCTGGAAGGGAGTTTCGCCCAGTTGCTAAGGGAGACCTCTCAGTCCATCCCTCAAATACTCCTCCCAGAGCTCCCGCCACTCCATCACCACGCTGATTCCTGGAGGAACCTGCAGCAGGTCCCCGGCTGTCCCCGCCATCCACCCTCACCCCTGCAAGGTCTTGTCTACACAGCACAAAGATGGTTTCAAAAACGCAAACCTGAGTCCGTCTTGCTCCTGCTTACAGGCCTTCAGTGCCTTGTTCGGACCCTGGGTGCAGTTCAGTCCTTACTGAGGAAGGGTGGGTGGGTGCATGGGGGGGGCGTCCCACCCACGGGCCCCCCTCCTGCTCTGCTCAGCAGTTTCATCCTCCAGGATGGAGCCACCGTGCTCTTTCAGGTTCCCGACTGTGCCAGGCACAGCACATTGCCTGAAAGTAATACAAAATATTTGCATGAAAACACATTTTTAAAAATGCACGTTGAAAGTGCACTAAAAACATAAAATTCAAGTAGTTAAAAAAATAGGAAAATTAAGTAGGTTGATGTTGCAGGAAGTCAGGGACCCGAATGGAGGGACCAGCTGAGGTCACGGCAGAAGAACATAAATTGTGAAGATTTCATGGACATTTATTAGTTCCCCCAAATTAATACTTTCATAATTTCTTATGCCTGTCTTTACTGCAATCTCTGAACATAAATTGTGAAGATTTGATAGATACTGATCACTTCCGCAATCAATACCCTTGTGATTTCCCATGCCTGTCTTTAATCTCTTAATCCCATCATCTTCTTCGTAAGCTGAGGAGGATGAATGCCGCCTCAGGACCCTGTGATGATTGTGTCAACTGCACAAATTGTTTGTAGAGCATGTGTGTTTGAACAACATGAAATCTGGGCATCTTGAAAAAAGAACAGGATAACAGCGATGTTCAGGGAACAAGGGAGGTAACTTTGAACTGGCCCTGGTAAGCCAGATGGAACAGAGTCATATTTCTCTTCTTTCAAAAGCAAATAGGAGAAATATTGCTGAATTCTTTTTCTCAGCAAGGAACATCCCTGAGAAAGAGAATGCGCCCCTGCGGGCAGGCCTGTGAACGGCCCCCCCGGAAGCGAGCCGTCTTTTATGGTCGAAGCTGAAGGGATGAAATAAGCCCTGGTCTCCTGTAGCACTCCCAGGCTTATTAGGACGAGGAAATTCCCGCCTAATAAATTTTGGTCAGACAGGTTGTGTGCTCTCAAACCCTGTTTTCTGATAATATGTTATCAACGACGATGCATACCCAAAACTTCATTAGCAATTTTAATTTTGCCCCATTCAGTGGTCCTGTGATCTCACCCTGCCTCCACTTGCTTTGTGATATTTTACTACCTTGTGAAGTATGTGATCTCTGTGACCCACACCCTAGTTGTGCACTCCCTCCCCTTTTGAAAATCGCTAATAAAAACTTGCTGGTTTTAGGGCTCGGGGAACATCACGGATCCTGCCAACATGTGATGTCTCCCCCGGACACTCAGCTTTACGTTTCTCTCTCTTGTGCTCTTTCCCTTTATTTCTCAAACCAGCCGAGCCACTTAGGAAATAGAAAAGAACCCATGTAACCATCGGAAGCCAGTTCTCCCAATAGGTTGAAATGGTTGAAATTCAAGCAACTAGACTGACCAATTATGAGGTCACTGTGACTTCTATATTAAGACAAGTTTCAATAAAGTGATAGAAGATGCAGATTTTATAGGGTTGAGGAATTATTTAAGGTTCAAAAGATGGAGACAACATTCTCTGCTTCTTCCTCCCCCAAAGAACTGAGTGCAATCCTTCATCCTTCTGCAGTTCCCTCTTCCACTTTTGGTAACCTCTAATTTCTTGATAGTAACAAGAATAAATACTATTTATTCACCACCCAGGCTCAAAATCTCACCCCAATCATGGCCTTTTTCACTGGTCCTCAATTATCACAGGATCTCTTGTCTTTCTGACCTCTAATTTTGCTTGTTTAAAGTAATCAATTTCGTTTATGAAAATGCTTCTTTCATTTTATAAATCCATTGCTCCAGAATGTTCTGTAGGAGCCTAAACCTGATCTTCAGGGCAAGTTGTAATCTGGTTCTCAACTTTCCAAATTCGGCTCCTGGTGCTCCCGGATACAGAGCCTGTTCTTCACTCTTCTCCTGCCCTGGGCACCGAGTTCAGCTTGCTCAGCAAAGCCTGTGTGTCATGCATCCATCAGCATTTTTCTCCCATTGCCTTTCCAACTCCGACTTTTCCTTGAAGGTCCAGACCAAGTTTGACCTTCTCAAGGAGACCACATTAGCCTGTCGTGGTTTCTATGCACTGATAGCTCTTACTGTACACACTGTATGAGCACAGACACCCTCACAGCACCTTCATTTTCCAAATGTGCTTCCACACTCCTAAAAGCAGGAGACAGGGTCTTCTCTTACTGGGCAAGAAAAAGAATATTCTGTCTCCCATGTGCCTTCTGGACTGTACGTCTCCATAAACGCAGGTTGAGCATCCCTAATCCAAAAATCTGAAATGCTCCCAAATCCAACGCGTTGAGTGCTGATACAACACTCAAAGGAAATGCTCATCACGGCATTTCGATCTTCAGATTTTTGGATTAGGGATGCTAAGTACAATGCAAATATTCCAAAATTGAAAAAACTGTGAAATCTGAAACACATCTGGTCCCGAGCATTCTGGATAAGGGATTCTCAACCTGTAGTACATAGAACCTCAGAGTTCAAACAAATAAGAAAAGACTTAAAAAACTGACATCATTTTAAAAAGATGCATGACAAGTATAAGTGCAACATCTTAAATATATTGGGGATTATATCTCTGCTGTTAATCATATTGGTTTGAAGGTAGAAATAAAAACTATCACTATGTAATGTAGTAAATTGTAATGATTTTAACCTTTTAAAAGTCTTTAGAACAACGAAGCACAAGGTACGAATTCTCTACTCCAGGTAAGAATTCCCTAGTCCGGAATTCCAAGGTAAGAATTCTCAACAGTCCAACTCTGTTGACCTTGGGGCTGGTTAACTCCTTGATGTGATGCTGTCCTGGACACTGGTTTCGTAGGATGTTCAGCACATCCCAGGCCTCTGCCCACTTTATGCCAGTAGCACCCTGTCTGGTCGTGACAACCAAATAGTCTGAGACGTTGCCAAATGTCCCCTGGGGGGAGCAGAGTGCCCTGAACTTTCGCACTGTGAGTGACATTTACACCCTTGGAAGCGGCAGATTGATTTCTCACTCCAGTGCCGGGGCAGGAAGTTGGGGCCTCAGTCACCATGTGCACACACAACCTGAGAGAGTGTTCGAATGGCAGCCCCCAAACTCTGGGTCTGAACACAATCCTTCGGGGGACACAGAACCTGAGAGGGTCCTGGCTTGGGACCAGCCTTGCCCAAGTGCCTCTGGTTTAAACAATGCCTGTTGTCCTCAGGAGCACCATGGCAATTGGGCTAACATACCAGCCATTCTTAACAAAGCAGGAATGACTGCACTTTGCAGGAGAGCCTCCACCCCTCCCAAGAATGTGGAAATTTGCCTTGGTAAGTCAGGGGTGAGGCCCTGCTTGTCGCTGTGGTACCAGAGTGTTGAGAGTGCCTTACAAGAACGTATCTAACCCACAGGGACCTTTTAAAGCTGTAGGTACCTATTGGAATTTGGCCACTTTTACTGCACACTATTCCAGGGCCATCTGACTATCCTGACATTTGCCTGGTTTATGATACAGGGACACACATGCGTGAGATCGAGAGTGAGGATGCTCAGAGTTTAATTAGCTTGCATCTGTCTTGGGCATGTGCCCAGACGCTCTATGATGGGTGAATCTGAAAATCAATACTAACAGTAAAAGACAAATAGGGTAACACTAATGAGCTCAATAATAATAATTTGTAAAACAAATCCTAACTTTACAGGCTTCTTGGGGGGGGTTTGGGGCTTACTCCGAGGAGGCCTGAGTGAGCCAGGTTGGGGGGAGGTGGACAGGAGCCACACGTGCTCAGACCTCGCCCGGCTGCGCCCAGAGGTGTTCTCACTACCGAGCCCCAGGTCACAAGAGGAATGAGCGCCTATGGCCCAGAGAATTTGAGACAGGCCCAGCCCCCACGCCACCACTTAGGAATTCACTATTCTCGGAGACCACTTTACCTTTCTGTGTCTCTATTTACACTTCCCAAAATAATAACACAGCCCTAGTCCTGGTGGAGGGGATACTACATGCAGACAGCTCTTCCTGATCTGTGAAGTGCTGTTTGGACGGTGCTTGGTGTTACCGACCCCACGCCCAGCTCTCCAGTCAGGGAAGAAGACCTGGCTGTCCTTCCTGGAGGATAATTTTCAGTGGGGGCAGGAGTGGGGACTTTCTACTAGCTGGAAAACGAGACCCCTCCAAGCGTTCTGGGAATAAAGAAGTAAATATAGGAATGAGAGCTTGCCAAGGTAGGGAAGGCTGGGGAAGGAAAAGCCTGGAAGGGTCAGAGAACCAACCCCTTACCCTCATTGCCCTGGTGCACAGGGACAGGCCTGAGCTGCAATGTACATTGGCATGCAGGTGTTTGTTAGAGTCCCTGCTCTCAATTGTTTGGGGTACATGTCTAGGAACAGAATTGCTAGGCCATATGGTAATCCCTATGGCTAGTGTTTTGAGGATCCACTCTAATCTGGAACTGTACGGAGAGGGAGACTCTGGGGAACATAGTCCCGGGCATTGGGGGCATGGTGGTTCCATGCTGACAACACAGTCCAGCAAGCTGTATATGCGTCTGTCTTTGGCAATTCCCACAGCGGCCTGGTGAGGAGGGCTCTGTCTGAGAAGCCAGTAAGACTTCCTCCTCTGGAATCTGGACAGGAAAATATAAATAACGTTAAGCACTCAGAATATCCCAGGCAGTCAGAGCCCACGGAGGTGCCATTGAGGCCATAGGAGTGAAGTTTGCCTTTATCCTTGGTGGTTCTCTGATTTTGATCCTGGCATCCTTATATGCTGTGCTGAACCCCTGTTAACTTCAGTGAAGTGGTACCAGGTTCAAGAGGCTGAAGAAAAGACCCAGAGCGAGTCCAGTGGCAGCGCGCTGGACGGGAGAACTGAAAACACTTGCAAACAGCATGCAGTTTATACAGCATTTTCACTTAATACCTTCCCCTTAACAACTTCCACCTGGCAGCCTTCATTTAACTCAAAACTCAGGGCTTCAATCCTCTGTACAGCCTGTGTCCTATACGCCAAGTCCGGGGTTCCAATGTTCCTCATAGAGAAGGAACGAATCTCCAGGTTGGTTACTCTCAGAACACACATCCAAGTGCATCTGCCAGACAGGGTCATTCCATGGCTGTGCTTAAGTTATTGCTCTGATTGCTATCAGGTGCATTTACCCTACATTATAACAAACAGATTTGCCTCAAAGTAGCCTTGTAGATGTCTGTACAGCAAAGATCAATATGCACAACTTCTCTGGGGAAATGGGTCTTGGATAGTTCTTTATTCTAGAATCTCTTAAGGCCATGTATACAGTGGCCTTCTCATCTTGGTCTTTCAGCCAAGGTGAGACTGCAGGCTGATGAGAGCTCTGGCTGGAGAGCCCTCCTGAATGGCAGTGGGGCTCTGAGGTGGTTGAGGACAGATCCTGTCAAGGGGAGGGGGCGGTGAGGCAGGAGAGCCACACAGCAGCAGAGGTACACAGACACAGCGCCCGGGAGTAGGTGGGGGTCACACAAGACCCATCAGAAGGCTGGTACAGTGAGTACGTGCAGCAGGAGAAGGCTGTTATGTCCCAAATGAGACACCATCTTCCCAGGCACTTCCTTGTCCACCTGTGTAGAGGTAACCCACTCTTCCTTATTTTTCTACATCCTTTCCAATACGTTCCATTACTCAATGGAAACGCTTGTCTCTTTTCACTGCCAACTGAAAGAGCCTAATTAAAACACACGCACATATATGTGCATCCACACGCACATATATGTGCATCCACACATGCACACTTGTACACACACACGCACACATCTGTGCATCCACACATGCACACTTGTACACACACACGCACACATCTGTGCATCCACACATGCACACTTGTACACACACGCACACATCTGTGCATCCACACATGCACACTTGTACACACACGCACACATCTGTGCATCCACACATGCACACTTGTACACACACACGCACACATCTGTGCATTCACACATGCACACTTGTACACACACACGCACACATCTGTGCATCCACACATGCACACACACACGCACACATCTGTGCATCCACACATGCACACACACGCACACATCTGTGCATCCACACATGCACACTTGTACACACGCACACATCTGTGCATCCACACATGCACACTTGTACACACGCACACATCTGTGCATCCACACATGCACACTTGTACACACGCACACATCTGTGCATCCACACATGCACACTTGTACACACGCACACATCTGTGCATCCACACATGCACACTTGTACATACACATGCACACATCTGTGCCTAATCAGCATCCTTCTACATCTCTGCTTCTCTCTTTACCAAGGCTGCAATTAGCAATCTCAGTTGTACAACTTCCTTAGCACCTCATCCCTGACTAATACAACCTCTTGGCAAGTTCTCTTGGCTCCCATAAATTACCTACATACTCATTTTATTTTCAGCTCATAGGCTTACACAATACAAACCAAACCAGAAAGTATAAAAACCATGTTGTAAATTTAGGCTGTAGAGAGTGCCAAACCGGTTAATAAAAATCAAACGAACAAAAGTCTTTCCAGGGGTTGAATTAGTAACTTTGGACAATTTCCTTCAGTTAATTCTAGACCATGATAGGGAATGTGTGTATACAATTGAAGAATGGATTTGGTTATTTGTTCAAAATAACTGATAATCAAACATTACTTTGTCCCAAAATGCTAATAAAAACTGTATCTGATGGCAATTAGATGTGTCAACTTGGCTAAGCCATGGCACCCAGATATTTGGCCAATCACCAGTCTGGGTACTGTTGTGAATTTTTTTTCTTTTTTTTTTTTTTTTAAATGAACATTGAATTCAGTAGAACTTGATGAAAGTAATTTCAAGTTACCTTCATCCAATCAATTGAACATCTTAAGATAGAAAGAAGGAGGTTCCCTGAGGAAGAAGGAATTCTGCCAGCAGACAGTCTTCAGGCTGGAGCTGCAACACCAACTCTCCCTGGGTCTCTTGACTTCTAGTCAGCTGGATTTTGGATTTGCCAACCCCCATAATCAAGTAAGTCAATTTCTTAAAATAAATCTGTGTGTGTATGTTTGTATAAACATGCCCATCCTATTGACTCTGTTTCTCTGAAGAATCTGACTCCTACAGAGATGCTGGTTTTCAGCTCTACACACCTGCCTGCTCCATTCCTGAGCATCTTCCATTAGGGCCAACCAGCTACACTGGGTTCACATCCCTGCATGGCTGTAAAATTTGCTCTTGATGCTCAAACATTGTTTCTAAAGTCTTATTTTAAACGAGAGCTTAGAAACTTTTCATCCAATCCTATCATTTTTGTTTGAATGAATTATCGCTCAGAGATGAATCCACCTGCCAGGGTCTTGCTAGGAGAACCTGGCAGAGCAGAAATGAGAATCCCCTCCCTAGCTCTGAGGTCTTTCGGCTCCTTTGTGTTGCCCAGTTCTTCTTTTCTCACATCTGCCTTGCTTCCACATGACATGTTAAGCTTTCATGCTCTTTCAAACTCTAGTTAACCACACAAAGACACCAGGTTAATCAGATGAATGTAGATGAATGTTTTAGATACTGGGTTACTAATCCGAATAGCTTGCAGGTGATATTTGGGAACATGAGGGAAAATCAGGGGCTCTGTCCACTGCAAACATGAAAAATCTTATTACAAAGAAACATGGGGTCAGGCATAGAGGTTCACACCTGTAATCCCAGCATTTTGGTAGGCCGAGGTGGGTGGATCGCTTAAGTACAGGAGTTCAACATCAGTCTTGTCAACATGGTGAAACCCCATCTCCACTAAAAATACAAAAATTAGCTGGATGTGGTACAACATGCCTGTAGTCCTAGCTCCTTGGGAGGCTGAGGCAAGGGGATCACTTGAATCCAGGAAGCAAAGGTTGCAGTGAGCTGAGATCACACTGCTGCACTCCAGCCTGGGTGACAGAGTGAGGCTCTATCTCAAAAAAAAAAAAAAAAAAAAAAAAAAATGAAACATTGGTCTCCCCAAAATCAGAACTTGACTTTTGATTTATGTAAAAGTAATTTATTAGAATGTGTCCCCAGGAACATTCTCAACTGTCCCCAGTTGAGAGTAGGGGAGGAAAAACTAGACCAGGAAGATAGGTCGGCCTAGCAGTGCTGTGATGGCAAGAAATTCCCTTGGCGGGTAACCTTAGCTTAGTAGCAAAGAAGCCCTGAAGACAGAGCCCCTCACACCTGTGACTCATCTCCCTCGGAGCAGGGAATCTGGCATAGAGATACTCCCTGCACATCAGTCCTTGGTTGAGGAGGGTGTAATTAAATTCTCAGTATCTGCCAGAACTCTATTCATGTGGCAGCACTCCTTCAAAGAGCTGCAAGAGACAGCTGCTGAGAATTAAAGGACAGCAGAAGCGACGTGCACAAAAGTGAAACAGGCATCCTGATGTGAGGGTATGAAGGTGAGCCCTTGCAGATTCAGCTTCACCCTCTGATGACTGGATCAGAGCAGACTTAGACAGTGCCTGGAAAAGGACGCAGAGTTCCCTGGCCAAGTCTGGACTACCCTGATTGGGGAAATAACACATGCCTCGACAGTTTACCCATCTGAGATGAATTATTAATGTAGAGTGATAGCAAAAAGAAGAGTCTGAATGACAAGACTGTCAGGGTGCCTCGTGCCGGTCCTGAATTACTAACTCACCTGAGAAGTTTACCAGCAGGGATCTTGGGGCAGAGATGGAGACATCAGCTTGACAACTCGTGCCTCTGGAACAATTCAGTCAAAGCTTCTTATCTTCACTCTGTTCTCACCAAGCAGCCTCTGAATTCCAATGTGGCCTCTTAAGGGGCTCTGCCTAAAGTGAGAGAATACACAAACCAACCAAAAAAGACTTTCAGTCATCTTCACAGGAATATTTACCTTCAAAAGAAAGGAAATTGGCATTCTTATTTTAACCATTAATCTGTATAAGTGTGGTCAATGCATGTCTGCCCCTGAAGACTTGGCCCTTTCCCTAGGCTGGCGGGCTTGGAACTCAATACCCCACATTGCCTTTAGGTTGTCAGCAATGTCCCATCACTGGGGCAAGTTCAGTCAACTCTTATTTCTGCAGGAACTCATCAAATAGTCTCAGTGTTCTTGTTGGAGTTTGAACTGTGATGACCTTTTCTCAAGTTAGGAAACAATTAAGGAATTGATGCAGGCATTGGGGAACAAAAGGTCTACTTTATTTTTGGCAATGCTGGATTGGAGAATAAAGCTTAGCTCAGGTGCCAAAATGGATGTTGGCCATTACGCTGGAGGCGAATTCACCATCTCAGGCATAGAAGGCACGTGGGGAGTGCCTGTGGGTGTAGGGTCAGTCCTGTGGGGCATATGGAGAAGAAACGAGAACAACTTCATTGTGCAGGTGGGCTCCCAAGGAAAGAGAGGGGCACTGTTCTGTGGTGAGCAGGTCTACAAAAACCTACCCCCAAAGTCCAAGGAAGCTGAGAGGCCAAAGAAAGAGGCTAAAAAATTCCATTTCTCAGAAAGAAACATTTAATAGGAACTTACAAACAGCAGCCACTTCTATGCCTCAGATGGCAGCAAAACAAGATGTTGGATCCCTGCACTATTATCCCCCTGGCCTAGGGCGTATACACCATAGGAAGGTACAGTGACTCAGAAGAGATGGGAGAGACAATTGCTCCAAGACAGGACTTATGGTAGCATCAAGGTTGTTTTGACCTATGGGCAGGATTTATAGTAACTACCTTTTCTTACACATGGAACAATAAACTGGAAACCTTAAAGGAATTCCTGAAACTGGGGCTAATCAGAAGACAACATGGTAGATTAGCATCCAAGATGGAGCTGCTTTGGCCTCCATAGGCACGGTGAACCAACAGTTAAATCAGTCACTCATTGTCTGATGAGGAAAAAACAGGGAGGGGATGGAGAAAAGCATTGGAGGTCTCCCCAGTGCTTCCCAAAGAGGCACAAAAATTCATTTGACAGTTCAAGGCAAAATAGGAAAGAGAGAGATAAAAGTATATAGTATCCCCTGTAATCCCAGCACTCTGGGAGGCTGAGGCAGGCAGATAACTTGAGGTCAGGAGTTTGACACCAGCCTGCCCAACATGGTGAAACCCAGTCTCTACTAAACATACAAAAAATTAGCCTGGCATGGTGGCATGCACCTGTAATCCCAGCTACTCAGGAGGCTGAGGTAGGAGAATCAATTGAACCTGGGAGGCAGGCTTGCAACGAGCCGAGATCACGCCACTGCACTCCAGCCTAGGCAACAAGAGTGAAACTCCATCTCAATAACTAACTAACTAAATAAATAAATAAATAGTACCCATGACATAGTAATTGTCAGTCTGGCAAACTTCCTGTATGTACCAATTTACAAGGAAAATACCCAATACTATTTCTGTATTAGTAAGCTTTTCTTTAATGATTTAGAAGAATTTGTGATGTCTCTTGGAGGCCTGATAATCATTCATAGCAATGTCTATATTCCGTAGTTCTAAAAACTACAAACCTCAACTTTATAGTTTCTACAGTTCTTAGAATTTTATGATTCTAAAACTTTATTGAAATCTTTACAAGTTCTAAATCATTACCAATAAAAAGCAGTTCTCTGGATATAATTTAAGAGTGTGTGTGTGTGGTGGAAGAGAATCTCTGATTTCTAAAAATAAAAAGTTAGCTGAAAAATTCTAATCACATATGTATTTCATTCCTTCTGGTTCAGATAAGTAGAAGTGCAAAGCCTTACCTTTATATTCAAACTGAGAAAAACTAGGTATCAATTCAGCTCAAGTTATAAATTGTAGTCTGAAAATAAAGCTAGATGTCCTGTTCTGGATACGGCACTTAAGCCTGTCATAGCTCACACACCCAGTGTTGAAGAAGACAAAGATCAGCAGTAAGTAGGAGGAGCCAAAAAGGGAGACATCAGGTTAAAGACAAAAGCCAGCTATTCTGCAATGCAGTTACTACAATAGATAGAAATAAAAACAGACTGTAAAAAGGAAGAAAGAAGATGGTTTAGGCCAAACTTGAGCTTTGGAAACATTTCTCACAAGGCCCCAACTATCTCTCTTGACCTATCATATTAGAGAGGGGTTCATTAAGAGAGAGGCCTTCTTCTTGCATTCCAAGAAAAAAATTTTTTAAAATGTCATCAGGGTAATCCTTAACATCTCTAGCTGGTGCTTGTGAAGACAGTCATTCATTCATTCACTCATTCATTTATAACATCCCATGAATTAAGCTTTATAAAGCAAAGTGTAAACTTCAGAGGAAAGCAAAACATTCATTTTCAAGGCAGAGTTAATCCCAGGAAAAATAATCAAATCCATGAGGACTCCCTTTCAACTCCCCATCTCTGATGACTTTTCAGGACAAAGGAGGCTCTGCTCCACAAGCCAACAACCTCTGCTTTGCAAACTCTCCATTGTCAAAACTTGCTTTAGGAGATGATCTGATGAATTCATTCTCCTTAATGTAATGCATGGTAAGACTAGGCAGCGAGTAAAGCTACATGCATTAACATAGCCATGAGTGTTCACATTCTAACCTGGGGAAAAGCCTCAAGCAAAAGAAAGAGTTCATGGTGGTCTTTCAGAAACCAGGTAGAGCAGTGAAGATTTATTTAGCATGAGGGAAATTCTAAGAAAACCTCAAAACACAGTTTATAGACATGTACTCAACCTGGAAGATACAGATAATATACATCAATAAAGTCATTGTCCATTTAAACCACAGGGCATGGTATGGGTTTCTGTTACTGCAGCCTTCCTAAAGGTCAAAAAATGACTCTGAGTTCATAAGGCACTGCTATTCCCCATCAAGAACCTCTCTTCTTTTCTAGAAGAGCACTGCACAATGACTGTTGCCCTAATAGCCATTGTAATTTATTCCCGGCATGAGAAGAACATCTGCAATTGATTATGTGCAGACATTTCAGTGATGTTAATGTGGTCAGAAATAACCGAAAGGCATATAAGCAGATGAAGACATGCTATTTTCATTTCAAATAGGGATTTGATTCTCGGAGAACCACTAAACGACAACAACCACAAGGGTTTGTATGTATGTGGACAAATTATAGACTCATTTGTAGAAACTGGGAAATGGAAAAGATGGGCCAGCACATGAATTGGATTGCATAATGATAGTAATTTTTGGAAAGGTTGGGGGGGAGAGGCTGGGAGAGAAGATTTGGTATCAACCTTGAAATAACTATCACCTCTCACTTTAAAAGCCTTGAAACTCAGTGGCATAACTGGCTATTGAAATTTTGCCTTCCATGCCAGATTTTGAGTAATATCCCCTTTAACCTTTTCAGGATTGATGAATCAATGCGACTATGTATGGGGATAAATGTTCAGAAGTTGTGAGAAATCACTTCACCTTGCATACAATGGCAATCCCGGGAGACCTACCCAGTGCCATGCAGTTAATCACAGCATCCTACCACAACTGACTGGATTTATAATGGCAGTTCTCACACTCTATGTGAGGACTCCTCCTCGTTTTGTTATTTGGGGGAATTGGATTAGAAGGATGCCAGGAGTCCCATTTTCAGCTGATTTAAGAGTTTATGGAATAAGTCACTAGGAAGGACAAGATGATTGAGGATTAATGCAATATTTTTGATAAGTTACAGCTATAAAACCTCACTGCAACCCAAACAACACTAGATGAATGGAATAGGAAAATGAGAAGGATTCAAAATTAAGTCTACTTCAGATTCTTTGAGACACCAGGTTTCCCAGACCCTATTCCCATCCTAGAATGACAAGAATCAATGGACAGAAAAATTGCCCTTAATACTAAAGAATGCTTAACCCAACCTGTGAAATTACCTGTATTATCTATTTGAATTATTAAGGTATTCAGGCTTGGATGAGAAAAATTATGTCTCTGTTGATATACTGACCTCCTTTCCTTTCCAGTTCAACAAATAAGAATCTCAGTCTCTTAAACACGAGCATGAAGACTGTGTTATACAGGATAAAGGTCATAAAAGGTTATTTAATAAAATCATCCCAAGATCCTCTCCCTCTGAACAAAAGGCACAAGCACTCATTCATCACATTCTGTACATAATACAGGAATTCTCTTAATAATTGCTTACATCGGTAGGCGGAGCAAGATGGCCGAATAGGAAGAGCTCCAGTCTCTAACTCCCAGCGCCAGCAACACAGAAGACCAGTGATTTCTGCATTTTCACCTGAGACTCTACCTCTGGGGACATGGAACAGCTAAACAACAACAACAAAAAAAGCAGCAGAAACCTCTGCAGACGCAAACGACTCTGTCTGACAGCTTTGAAGAGAGCAGTGGATCTCCCCACACGGAGGTTGAGATCTGAGAAGAGACAGACTGCCTGCTCAAGTGGGTCCCTGACCCCTGAGTAGCCTAACTGGGAGACATCCCCCACTAGGGGCAGTCTGACACCCCACACCTCACAGGGTGGAGTACACCCCTGAGAGGACGCTTCCAAAGTAAGAATCAGACAGGTATACTCGCTGTTCGGCAATATTCTATCTTCCACAACCTCTGCTGCTGATACCCAGGCAAACAGGGTCTGGAGTGGACCTCAAGCAATCTCCAACAGACCTGCAGCTGAGGGTCCTGACTGTTAGAAGGAAAACTATCAAACAGGAAGGACACCTATACCAAAACCCCATCAGTACGTCACCATCATCAAAGACCAGAGGCAGATAAAACCACAAAGATGGGGAAAAAGCAGGGCAGAAAAGCTGGAAATTCAAGAAATAAGAGCACATCTCCCCCTGCAAAGGAGCGCAGCTCATCGCCAGCAACGGATCAAAGCTGGTCAGAGAATGACTTTGACGAGATGAGAGAAGAAAGCTTCAGTCCATCAAACTTCTCAGAGCTAAAGGAGGAATTACGTATCCAGCACAAAGAAACTAAAAATCTTGAAAAAAGAGTGGAAGAATTGACAGCCAGAATAATTAATGCAGAGAAGGTCATAAACGAAATGACAGAGATGAAAACCATGACACGAGAAATACGTGACAGATGTACAAGCTTCAGTAACCGACTCGATCAACTGGAAGAAAGAGTATCAGCGACTGAGGATCAAATGAATGAAACGAAGCGAGAAGAGAAACCAAAAGAAAAAAGAAGAAAAAGAAATGAACAAAGCCTGCAAGAAGTATGGGATTATGTAAAAAGACCAAATCTACGTCTGATTGGGGTGCCTGAAAGTGAGGGGGAAAATGGAACCAAGTTGGAAAACACTCTTCAGGATATCATCCAGGAGAACTTCCCCAACCTAGTAGGGCAGGCCAACATTCAAATTCAGGAAATACAGAGAACGCCAAAAAGATACTCCTTGAGAAGAGCAACTCCAAGACACATAATTGCCAGATTCACCAAAGTTGAAACGAAGGAAAAAATCTTAAGGGCAGCCAGAGAGAAAGGTCGGGTTACCCACAAAGGGAAGCCCATCAGACTAACAGCAGATCTCTCGGCAGAAACTCTACAAGCCGGAAGAGAGTGGGGGCCAATATTCAACATTCTTAAAGAAAATAATTTTAAACCCAGAATTTCATATCCAGCCAAACTAAGTTTCATCAGTGAAAGAGAAATAAAATCCTTTACAGATAAGCAAATGCTTAGAGATTTTGTCACCACCAGGCCTGCCTTAGAAGAGACCCTGAAGGAAGCCCTAAACATGGAAAGGAACAACCGGTACCAGCCATTGCAAAAACATGCCAAAATGTAAAGACCATCGAGGCTAGGAAGAAACTGCATCAACTAACGAGCAAAATAACCAGTTAATATCATAATGGCAGGATCAAGTTCACACATAACAATATTAACCTTAAATGTAAATGGACTAAATGCTCCAATTAAAAGACACAGACTGGCAAACTGGATCAAGAGTCAAGACCCATCAGTCTGCTGTATTCAGGAGACCCATCTCACATGCAGAGACATACATAGGCTCAAAATAAAGGGATGGAGGAAGATCTACCAAGCAAATGGAGAACAAAAAAAAAGCAAGGGTTGCAATCCTAGTCTCTGATAAAATAGACTTTAAACCATCAAAGATCAAAAGAGACAAAGAAGGCCATTACATAATGGTAAAGGGATCAATTCAACAGGAAGAGCTAACTATCCTAAATATATATGCACCCAATACAGGAGCACCCAGATTCATAAAGCAAGTCCTTAGAGACTTACAAAGAGACTTAGACTCCCATACAATAATAATGGGAGACTTCAACACTCCACTGTCAACATTAGACAGATCAAAACAGGCAAAAACTGGAAAAAACTGGACAGGCAAAAACTGGAAAAATTCCCTTTGAAAACTGGCACAAGACAGGGATGTCCTCTCTCACCACTCCTATTCAACATAGTCTTGGAAGTTCTGGCTAGGGCAATCAGGCAAGAGAAAGAAATAAAGAGTATCCAGTTAGGAAAAGAAGAAGTCAAATTGTCCCTGTTTGCAGATGACATGATTGTATATTTAGAAAACCCCATTGTCTCAGCCCAAAATCTCCTTAAGCTGATAAGCAACTTCAGCAAAGTCTCAGGATACAAAATTAATGTGCAAAAATCACAAGCATTCTTATACACCAGTAACAGACAAACAGAAAGCCAAATCATGAATGAACTTCCATTCACAATTGCTTCAAAGAGAATAAAATACCTGGAATCCAACTTACAAGGGACATAAAGGACCTCTTCAAGGAGAACTAGAAACCACTGCTCAGTGAAATAAAAGAGGACACAAACAAACAGAAGAACATACCATGCTCATGGATAGGAAGAATCAATATCGTGAAAATGGCCATACTGCCCAAGGTTATTTATAGATTCAATGCCATCCCCATCAAGCTACCAATGAGTTTCTTCACAGAATTGGAAAAAACTGCTTTAAAGTTCATATGGAACCAAAAAAGAGCCCGCATTGCCAAGACAATCCTAAGTCAAAAGAACAAAGCTGGAGGCATCACACTACCTGACTTCAAACTATACTACAAGGCTACAGTAACCAAAACAGCATGGTACTGGTACCAAAACAGAGATATAGACCAATGGAACAGAACAGAGTCCTCAGAAATAATACCACACACCTACAGCCATCTGATCTTTGACAAACCTGAGAGAAACAAGAAATGGGGAAAGGATTCCCTATTTAATAAATGGTGCTGGGAAAATTGGCTAGCCATTAAGTAGAAAGCTGAAACTGGATCCTTTCCTTACTCCTTATACGAAAATTAATTCAAGATGGATTAGAGACTTAAATGTTAGACCTAATACCATAAACACCCTAGAAGAAAATCTAGGTAGTACCATTCAGGACATAGGCATGGGCAAGGACTTCATGTCTAAAACACCAAAAGCAACGGCAGCAAAAGCCAAAATTGACTAATGGGATCTAATTAAACTAAAGAGCTTCTGCACAGCAAAAGAAACTACCATCAGAGTGAACAGGCAACCTACAGAATGGGAGAAAATTTTTGCAATCTACTCATCTGACAAAGGGCTGATATCCAGAACCTACAAAGAACTCAAACAAATTTACAAGAAAAAAACAACCCCATCAAAAAGTGGGCAAAGGATATGAACAGACATTTCTCAAAAGAAGACATTCATACAGCCAACAGACACATGAAAAAATGCACATCATCACTGTCCATCAGAGAAATGCAAATCAAAACCACAATGAGATACCATCTCACACCAGTTAGAATGGCAATCATTAAAAAGTCAGGAAACAACAGGTGCTGGAGAGGATGTGGAGAAATAGGAACACTTTTACACTGTTGGTGGGATTGTAAACTAGTTCAACCATTATGGAAAACAGTATGGCAATTCCTCAAGGATCTAGAACTAGATGTACCATATGACCCAGCCATCCCACTACTGGGTATATGCCCAAAGGATTATAAATCATGCTGCTATAAAGACACATGCACATGTATGTTTATTGCGGCACTATTCACAATAGCAAAGACTTGGAATCAACCCAAATGTCTATCAGTGACAGACTGGATTAAGAAAATGTGGCACATATACACCATGCAATACTATGCAGCCATAAAAAAGGATGAGTTTGCATCCTTTGTAGGGACATGGATGCAGCTGGAAACCATCATTCTTAGCAAACTATCACAAGAAGAGAAAACCAAATACCGCATGTTCTCACTCATAGGTGGGAACTGAACAATGAGATCACTTGGACTCGGGAAGGGGAACATCACACACTGGGGCCTATCATGGGGAGGGGGGAGGGGGGAGGGATTGCATTGGGAGTTATACCTGATATAAATGACGAATTGATGGGTGCTGACGAGTTGATGGGTGCAGCACATCAACATGGCACAAGTATACATATGTAACAAACCTGCACGTTATGCACATGTACCCTAGAACTTAAAGTATAATAATAATAAAAAATTAAAATAATAATAATTGCTTACATCAAATATTGATCATCAAATTCTCTCCTCCTTTTCCTCTACTTCTTCCTCTGTGGACCATCTTTCTCTAAAGGGTCCTGTGCCTCATTCTCTCCATACATTGAGCATCCACACCAGGTGTGCATCCCCTGTTGGCATCAGGCTTGCTCTCCTGTTCTTGATTCACCTTCCGTAACAGCGTTTCCACTTCATCCTGTGGGCATTCGTTTTTTATTGCTGCTGGACCATAGGAGCTACAAATGTGGCACCTTAAAATAGTGCAAATTTCTTATCTCCCAGCTTCTGTGGGTCAGAAGTCTGGGCTGGTTTAGCTGAGTCTTTGCCTAAAGGTCTCACAATGTTCTCTGAATAAGAATCAGATTCCAAGTTCAGTTGGGCTGTTGGCCAAATTCAGTTTCTTGCAGCTGTAAGACTGAGGTCTCTATTTCCGTGCTGGCTGTCAGCCAGGGCTCCGTGTTTGCTCCTAGAGGATGTGGCTCTCTCTAATACTGGTAGGGTGAAGCCCTCTGACACTTCAAGTCCCCCACACTTCCTTTCTCTGGCATCTCTCTGACTGCAGAGCTCATGTGATTAGGGTACAACCACCTGGATAAAGCAGGATAATTTCCCTATTTTCGCAGACTTTATCACATGTGTAAAGTCCGTTTTTGCCATGAAGCATAATGTATGCACAGTGCCCTGAGATTAGAGTGTGATCATCTTCAGAAGGTCATCCTATCAACCAGAATCCACCCTCTGGACACAAAGACTCACGTCCTTCCAAGCTATTAAATACCTAAGGTCCCCAAAGGTCTCACCCCCTTTGATGTCCAAAATCTTATCTAAATCTTCACAGCTCCAAAGTCCCCACATCATCAACTAAGTGGTTTTGTCAACCTGCTTCCTTGTAGCAGAACTTTGAAGCCCACCAGTTTTCTTTCATTTCATACTTTCTCTGTCCCTTTCCGTACATTCTGGAAATGTTTCTGCTGATCAAAAAACCTCTCAAGAACCTTTTAAGTTTTTTAAGTTTTGCATGAAGTTCACAGAGATCCCCTTCATTAGAAAGAAGTCTATGTTCATGAATCATTTTGAGATAATACCTCTCTATTTTTGGCTTCTCCTGAGATAGTTGAAGAGCAACATTCTTAAGTTTCTCCAGGCCCTCTGGTTTGATTGAAGAGATCTGTGAGTCATCCTCTTATCTTTTCAAAGAGCTTTTTGTGAGACTGAACACTCTGGTCTTTTCATGCTCCTAAAGTTTAAAGGGAAGATTGTGTGGCCATGAAATCAGCTTTTCCCAGGGTCCAGGGGTAAATCCATGGACATCTTTTGGGGCCATTCTGCCTTCCAGGAAATCTCTTGCTATTTATCAGACTTCAGACTAACTCAATTATTTACTTCCCCAGTAGAAAAACAGTAATTGCTATAGTTAAATATTTGCCCTTTCCAAAACTCATGTTGAAATTTAATTGCCATTGTAACAGGATTAAGAAGAGGACCTTTCTAAAGTAATTAGGCCACAGGGGACCCTGGGCTCCCCTTCTTAAAAAGGTAAGCTCAGCTTCCTCTTGCTCTAGCTCATGCTCTCGCCTTCCACCGTGGGAAGCAGCAGCTAAAAGGACCTTGCCAGATGCCAGTACCTTGATATTAGAATTCCCAGCCCCCAGAACTGGGAGCCAATAAATGTCTGTTCATTACAAATCGCCTAGTCTCAGGTATTCTATTACAGCACCACAAAATGGACTAAGACAATAATGAAATAACATAACTTTTCAGTCATCTTTCAATCCCAAGATGGATAGGATGAGAAAGAAAATCAAAATATAAGTAATTAAATCTTCACTTAATTAAGATGACTAGAGTCGAGAGCAGGGTGATAAGGGGCAAAGCTGGCACCATAACCTCTTGGAAACTTATCCAAATTCCAAATGGTATGCCCTCACTGATAGACTGTATCTAAATCTCTGGATGGGAAGAGTTGAGAATTCACATTTTAAATAATATCCTCAGAAAATCCTGATGCATGTCAAAGAACTCAAAAATATGATTAATAAAATAATAAAATAAAAATTATTAGAGGAATTAACATTTTATACTAGAAAACATTAAAACAAAGATAAACAGATTGTTAGTAATCACGAGAAAACATTATTAACATATTTTGTCATTAGGAAATTGCAAATTAAAACAACAACATAATACCGTTATATTCCTATTAGAATGGTTTAATTATTTCTTATAACTGTCAATACCAAGTGCTGGCAGGGATGTAGAACAACAGAAACTCTCATTCATTGCTGGTGAAAATTAAAAATGGTACAGCCATGTTGGAAGACACCTGGCTCCACAACCAGCATGCAGATGAAGCTCAGCTGTGATAGTTTGGCAGCTTCTTGCAAAATTAAACATAGTCTTACCATACAATCCAGAAATCCTGCTCGTTAGTGTTTACATAAATGACTTAAACACCTAGGTCCACACAAAACCTGCATGTGAAGCTTGATCATAGCCTAAAACTGGACACAACCAAAGTGTCCATCAATAAAGAATAAACAAAATGCTGTTTAACCACACAATGGAATATTATTTAGCAACAAAAAGGTATTAACTACTGATTCACATTACTGCATGGATGAATCTCAAAAACATGATCTTCAGCAAAAGAAGCCAGACACCGAAAAAGTACATGATTTCATTTATATGAAGTTTCAGAAAAAAACAAAATGAATCAAAACTTTTATGAATCAGATCACTGATGGCCTGGAATGGGGGTTACAGGATTGTTTTCAAGAGGTCATGGGCAATTTTTTTGAAGTGACAGAAATGTTCTCCATCTTGATATGGGGTGGTGGTAAAGCAAATGGGGCCTATTTTTCCAAATTCACCCAACCGTAGACCTAAAGTGATACATTTTATTTTCTGTAAGTTATATTTCAGTAAAGCTGAAGGAAAGACAAAAATTCCATGACAGCTAAAGTGAAGGAAGAATCAAATAGTTCTGTTTCAGTCCTCTTTCAGTATTCTGAAAACCTTTGCTCTGAATGGCAATTTGACCATTATCTGGCCATTTGTCTTCAGTGCGGTGGTATCGCATTGTGTCTCTTTGGAATAGTAAATAGGCTGGGAAACTTTCAATCTTAATTAAAAATCCCAGTACGCCACACAGATCATCTCTATTCTCCTTTCCACAACTAAGCCTGGTCAACACCTGGAAGATCTTTTAGGGAACCAATATCAATAATTCCAAAGGGAATTGCTATCATGGATAGCTAATTAAATAGTTTCCCAGAAGCAATTTGTACATCTTTATTTTTCCGCTTGGAGCCTTCCATTCTGAAGGAACATTCTACTTCATATGATTTTTATGATTTCTTTGATATTGGTGGTGGCTACCATTCTCCCAGTATTAGCTTCATTTGATTTTCTAAACAATTAGAACTGAAAATAATTTACCCCAAACTCTATGTGTTTTGTCCAACAACATCATCCTCCTTTATTGACCTTTGTAGCTCTAGATATTTGGAAGAATAAATATTTTTATGAATATTTCCATACTATGTAAATTAAGTCATCATGTGCATTCAGTTTTTATGTATCACCTAGAATGTAACAGATGGCCTCCTGTTTTTTGTGCTGCCTTCTTCCGCTGGTCTCAGCCTCTGTTAACTCCCAGACAACTGTCTCCTGTCATGTGAACTCACTGTTGCCTATTTAGAAACAGTCAATACCAACTCTCTTTAAAAGTCTTCGTTTCCGGGCCAGGTGCAGTGGCTCACGCCTGTAATCCCAACACTTTGGGAGGCCAGGGCAGACAGATGATGAGTTCAGGAGATCGAGACCATCCTGGCTAACACGGTGAAACCCCGTCTCTACTAAAAATAGAAAAAATTAGCCGGGCGTGGTGGCGGCACCTGTAGTCCCGGCTACTAGGGAGGCTGAGGCAGGAGAATGGCGGGAACCCGGGAGGCGGGGCTTGCAGTGAGTCGAGATGGCACCACTGCACTCCAGCCTGGGCGACAAAGCGAGACTCCGTCTCAAAAAAAAGTCTCTTTTTCCAAGGTAGATGTATGTGTGTGTGTGTGTGTGTGTGTGTGTGTTTAACTTCCAGTTGCTATAAAGTAATAATGCAGAAACATTTTGTGACATCTAATATAGTTTATAGCAGTACTTTCAAGTATATATACAATGCAAGACACTTTTGTAATTTTAAATATTCTCATAGCTACATTATAAAAAGTGAAAAGGAAATGAAATTTCAATAATACACTTATTTAAACTAATATATTCAATGTGTTATTGTTCAACATGCAATCAATATAAAAATTATTAGTAAGATATTTCACACACTTTTTTATATGGTTTAAGTCTTGGAAATCAATGTGTATTTCACAGGTAAGGCACATCTCAGCTCTCAGTCCAGACTAGCCATATGTCCAGAGCTCCACAGCAGCATGTGGCTAATGACTATCCTGACGGGTGGTGTGGCTCTATAGGGATGGGTTTCTTTAAATAAACTGAAATTTGGACTTTACCAGGAACTGACTTGTATGGCCTAGGGCCAAATCAGGTAGAGTCTATGCAGGTCACAAAATAGGCACCTTTCCCTTTATTAAATCAAATTTCGGTATTTAAGGAGAACTGAGAACCTTTTGTAAATGCGCTCCTGGAGGGGGGTAAAGATCTATAATTTTTTAAGAATTCAATTTTAGATACACAAATCTGCTTATGTTTCTGGGGCAGTGGTGTGGAAACGGAAAAATACGCATTGTAAGGGCGAGAAGTGAGAAGACTGGAGGGAGTGGAAATTAGAAGAGGAAGACCGTGGGTAACTATATAAGTCATGGCAACTGCTGAGAGCTTCTGCAAATCGTCTGCCTTCGAGTTATATTAGCTCGAGTGTTCTCAACCTTGCAAGGGATGAAAAAATAATCTTATCAAAACCTGATATGCCATGGAGATACTACACCCTAAAGTGGGAGGATATTTGCCCACTCTGTAGGTGTGCGCTGTGCATAGCGACTTCCTTCCAAAGAGTATTGAAAGGAGAGAGGGAAAGCAGCTTTACAGAAAAGAAACCTGACAAACATGTACGACGCTGGGTGATCAAGGGCAACATCAACAGTCAGAAATCACTTTGATAGCATGAACTCTTGATATGATGCAATAATGGAAATGGCATTTTACCACAATGGTCTTCCTCTTGAAAACCCATAACCCCAGTCTAAAAATGATGAAAACAATCCGACAAATTTCAACAGAGGGACATTCTACAATATACCGCACCAGTACTCCTCAAAGCTGTCAACGTCATCAAAAACAACAAATGTCTCAGAAACTGTCACAGCCAAGAAGACCCTAAGGAGACATGACAAGAAAATGTGATGTGGTATCCTGAATGAATCCAGGAACAGATTTTAATAAAGAAAAAAAAAAGGTAAAAACTAAGGAAATCTGAATAAGCTGTGCATTGCAGTTAATAATGTATCAATATTGGTTCATTAATTATGACAAATGTATCATATACATTTGTATATGTATTGACTAATATAAGATGTCAATAATAGGAGAAAATCTATTGGGGCAGTACTGTATACGGAATTTTCTACTATCTGCTCAATTTTTCTGTTAAGTCTAAAACTATTCCTAAAGTCTACTAGTAAAATATCTTTTTTAAAAAGTACGATATGCATGATGCACATCTTACCAAAAACGAAAATACTTTTTCAAACACCTTAACTTTCCATAGCATCGTCGATACCTAGCCAGATTCCAGGGTTACCTTAAGACATTGATGAACTGTTACTCTTGATCTCTGCACAGGGCCACTTCAGACGGATGGTTTCTGAAATTTTTCTGCTGATTGGAGGCCAGCTTCCTACTACTTTTAGGACAGCTGCTATGAGCTCTAGTATTCACAGATGAAGAAGGTACCAAAAGGTGTGTTCCAGGAGCCCCAGCTGGTACAGAAGCCATCTGACAAGCAGTGGAGGCCAGGAGTGTGCTCCCAAGACAGCCTAGGCTGAAAAATATGGAGAGGACAGCAAACACACCTGGCTCCACAACCAGCATGCAGATGAAGTTCAGCTGTGAATAGAACTTTCTGGAGATTCTACAACTTTAAAGTCAACACTCCTTTTCCCATGATCAGGCTCTACTACATGATTTACTAGGACCGTTATAGAACCAGCTCTTTTGATTAAATACTTTTGGTAAGTGCCTATAGTAGAATCTATAATATTGACAGGTTTCCAATTATACATTCTATGAGAAGACCTTGCTCACACAAACTGTCGAAACATGAGCTCTCCTTCAGGCAAATAAGCTGGGTGTTCGTTCACATGTGAACCAGAGTTCACTGATGGGATAAAGGTGCCCAGTTATCTAGCTTCCCTGATGCTGTTGGGCTTTCTTGACCCACCTTCTCATCTCAGTTACTTTTGAGTCTCCTGTTGTAGCAATAAACTCATTTCACCTTCATTTGTCCTGTGCCATTTTCGAGTGACAGCTCTTGCTGCCAATTCTTGTCAGTTCTTTCCTGGCTCAAAGCTGATCGGTCCATCATCTAAGATAATACGTTCTAAAATTATACATGCACTTTTCACATCCAATCAAGTTCAACTCATTATATAATTAGACTACTTTCTATACTTTCTAATTAATTAACTGGGAGGATAGTGATGAAGCAGCAGCAAGGCAGGAGGAAAGAAGAGCTTCACCTCACCAACCATGATGGGGGCTTGCCAGCTACAGATTCAGACTTAAGAACCCGAGAAGTCACTTAATATAACTTGTCTCAAGGTCTTGGATCCTAGACAATGTAGAAAAATTTGAAAACAGCCACTTTGCCAATTACCTCCTCTGTATCTCTACCTGAAATGCTGATGACATAAGAGCTGAAATGGAACAGCTATAGTAATCATCTAATTAAACAAGGAAAATGTACCCATCGTGAGTACCATTATTGTGCTGTGATGGGACAGGGAACTCACTCTTAGATTCTTGCCAGGCATTTCTACTTCCTACACACACTATTCAGGACAAGCACTAGGTAAAAAGAAGAGCTGCAACTTTTCCTTTAAGAAATGCAACAAAATCTAGGAGCCCTTTACCCTCAATCCCCACCCACTACTGGTGCTGAACATCTAACACTCACACCTAAGTTATCAGCACCCTCCTCCCAATCATCACAACTGAACTAGTAACATTCCATCAGGAACACTTGAAGCTACACTCTGATTGTCATTTTAGTGAATCTTTACTTTTGGGCCATTGAAGAGATGACATTCTGAGGCCAATCTTATCTTCTTCAAGTAGAGTCAGGCTGCTCACATTACAGCATGTTCTCCTGAGCACTATTAAGCAAACACAGAAGAACCCTTCAATGCAGGTTACTCTGCAAAGTATTAAAAGTCACCTCATCATTTCCATTGGCAGAGTGAAATAGCTCAGAATCTTGTCCCTTGGCATTGATTCCAAGAAGAAACTAGATGTGCAGGAAAAATTCAATGGCCATATTGCAGACTGAAAGAAATCCCAAAGAAACTCACAAGAGAAGATGACGTAAGAACCATTCACAGACTTCTATCAAGCTAGTCTCATGCTGTCCAAAACCAGCAGGATTTGGAGGTTTTATCTCAATAAACACATTACTAGAGCTGAGAAAGGAAAGTAACCCAGTTCTTAAACTGGCCCAAGAAATGGAAGATGGATGATTATGCCTTGCTTGTTTATTGACTACATAGTTGTTTTAATTCCCTTTCTAGCTTTCATGCTGAAAGTCTGAAGAGAAGCAAATGAACGTCTGGAGAGTAAAGGAGTAACAGCTAACATTTAATGAATTGCTACTATGTGAACTCACTTTTGTTAACTCATTTAATTCTCATAACAACCATGCCAGTATTATCTCCATTTTACAGACCAGGAAACTGAAACACAGAGAGGTCAGCAAGTTGCTCAAAAGCACACATCAGTGTATGCAGAGCTGGGATTTGAACCCAGGCAATCTGACTATACATGAAACGATTTCATGCTATTATTATTAACCTCCACCTGGAATTCAGCCATGGACAGAAGGTCTGGAAATAGAGGAAGAGCCACAGCTTAGAAAGCCACTGGAAACTGCCTGGACAGCTACAGCAGCTGGATGGGGTGAGCTGGTGCCACCTGGAGGTCAGCAAACCTAGTCTTTCAAGATAGCCTTCCTGGTTATCTTGGAAGCGCAGGACATAAGGGTCCCCTATCCCCAAATGTGGTAAGATGGTTTCCCTTCCATTTTCCTCTCTCTGCAAAGCAACAAAAACTTAAAAGATTAAATGGAGGGATAACTCTTTTGTTTTTAAACTATTCGCACCAACACATACTGCCAATATCTTTCTTTCTCTAATCCTCTCTCTCCCTTTCTCTCTGTCTCCTTTCCTCCCTCTCTCTCTCCCTCCTCCCCTCCCTTTCTCTCTCTCCCTGTTCCTCTGATATGGCTTGGCTGTGTCCCCACCTAAATCTCATCTTGAGTTGTAATTCCCATAATCTCCACATGTTGTGGGAGGGACCTGGTGGGAGTTAATTGAATCATGGGAGCGGGTTTTCCTGTACTGTTCTCATGATAGTGAATAAGTTTCATGAGATCTGATGGTTTTATAAAAGGCAGTCCCCCTGCACTTCTCCTTGCTGGATAGTGAATAAGTTTCATGAGATCTGATGGTTTTATAAAAGGCAGTCCCCCTGCACTTCTCCTTGCTGTCACCATGCGAAGAAGGACGTGTTTGCTTCCCCTTCTGCCATGACTATAAGTTTCCTGAGGCCTCCCCAGCCATGCTGAACTGTGAGTCAATTAAACCTCTTTTCTTTATAAATTACCCAGTCTCGGGTATGTCTTTATTAGCAGCATGAGAACATTCTAATACACTCTCTTTCTGTGTGTCATTTGCATGTATAAAACAGTATTGAAATTCATATCATTATTCAACATTACCTTTTACCAATTCATACTCCACTCTGTTATTCAACCAATTTTTCTTCACACCTAACTCTGGAAAATTGAGACAATAAAAACATATTTGTTTATCTTTTAACCTTCAATAGTGTGCTTTATAATGCATTGTTTGGTTAATACTTCATAAGCTATTATGCCTTGGATGAGATTGGAGAAGATTCTGATCACACAAAACATAGCATTACTAGTAGACTGTTTATTTCCACACTATGTACGCTACTACCAGAGTTTTAGATCATTCATTGCTTCCCACCAAATTTCCTCTGAATCTCAAGGTTTCTATCTATCTCTCACACGTTTATAAGTTACTCTTCACCTCTGTAGAACTAATGTGATTATTTTTATTGACTGCCCAAATAAAGGTAAAATATTCTCACTATTCCTACAAATATTGTCAGTATACATAATGCCAGAATTAAGCTCTTTCCCCAGGATTCCACTCCTTAGAGGAAGGCAGGAGAAAAGGGTAAGAAGAGACCAGAGTGTGTTTCTTTTCCTGAGAATCACGTAGACCTTACTCCCTCAATCAAGCACAAAGCATAGTGTGAGGGCCACTGCCCATCAGAGTCCCAGCCTGAACACTCACCATGGACATCAGCACCAAAGCTAGGTTCTGGGCACAGGGCACCTCTACACACTCTGCATAGGTAAATTGAGATCCGTAATCAGTGGATGTGATCAGGTCTCTTAGCTCTTTATTATAGTAACAACACTGTCCAGTGATTAGTGATTACCTTCTCAAGTTCAGCATTGTTTAAACTATTGCTTTAGATATATTACACCTTCAAATTCTAATGCAATTTCCAAGTATATATAACTTAATTAGCAAATATTATAATTCAATTCTAGGATTTTAATTTAAAAATAGGAAAAGTAGATTATTATTTAGCAACTATAATGAAGTGTAAGTCTATATTAAACTCTTCCTTAATAGGAATTGGGCATTAGGTAATAGATGTTATATTTTAGTATTTATAACAGAAAATATATTATCAGTTTATGATTTTTTTATTGTTTTGCACATTTTGAAATCTTAGATTTGTAATCTTTCTTTTTAGTCTATAAAGTTATCAACTCAAATAAGGTTCATGTACAGAGAATGTGTAAATAATGAAATAATATTAAATATTTATTAAGATCTTAATGCTTCTGAAATTATACCATTTTATATCCTAAGTATTTAAAATAGGAAGACTTCTTTTTCATTTTCACTTGACACTGAAAAACATCTATCTACCATCTGTATCTTAATCTCCAAAGATAAAACTGTGTCCCCATCAATAAGACTGAACTTTCTACTGAAATCTGAATCAGCGCTCTGGAATAAATCCACCTGGTTCATTGTGAGCCACAGGAACAGGTGGCAGCAGGTTGTAGCTGCAGAAACCAGAGCCAAAGAAGTAAAACGAGGCAGGGGATGAAAGAGAAGAGAAATAGCAGAAATATCAGCATGGAAATCCTGGCCAGAAACTGATAAAAGCTGCAGAGCCTGGAGCCAAGAACCCATTGAGCCATGTGAAGTGAAAGTGAGGAAGAAAAACATCAGCTGATTCAGCAATAAACACTAACTGGGCAATACTATGTGCATTATAGGTACTGGGGATTCAGCAACGGCTGCAACATTTTCTCAGGTAGAACCAGATTAGGTTGCTAGGAGTGGAGAACATCTGAGCAAGTGGTAGCCCAGAGGTAGATAGGATTCAGGTTATCAATGATCCAAAGGTTAAAGCATCCTAAGCAACCAAACTCAAGCACAACAGTTAACGCACAAGTTATATCAACAGCCCATGAGATCTGGTTTAACCTGAAAACCCCCTTAAGTCAGGGCTCCCTTATGATGAAGAGGTGCATTGGGAGTTGAGAAGGCTGTGTATCTTGGGTCCATGGATTTCCCAGGGTTTCAGTGAAGCTGACTGGGTGATACATCCTGAGACAGGATTCTAGCTTCTAGCTGACCTTAAACCAAGGCTATGTTGCATGGGCAGGAAAACCCTGATAGCAGCTCTCGCAAAGTCAGGGTAAAATATCCAAACTATAGAAACAGTAAATGTACCAGTTAGAAGAAGGAAAAGGTAGTCTTTTTCCATGACAGTTCAAAACTTATCTATGCAAAGGATCCACAATTCTAAGGGCTTCCTCTGGGGACACTTGTCTTGGAAAGTAGGCCAACAAGCAAACTCGCATTGTGACTGACAGAGGTGCTATGGCTTACTAAAGGTAAATGTTCATTTTTCCTGAAAACAAGGGTTCAAAGAAGCCTCCTGGAAAAGGTGATCCTTAGAATTTAGAAAAACAACTAAGCCCTCTCCTACATCACAATATATTAATACTCTCTCTGGATACTTCTCACTCCCTGCCTCTTAGGTCTAGAATGTTCTACCAAGATATGCTCTATACAGAAGAGAGGGCAAGGTTTCTTTACAACACAGGACACAGGGAGCACACAAACACACCCACAGCAGGGCACCCATGCACCAAAGCCTTGGCAACTCACAAACTATTTAACATTTTCATAAAGAGGAACCCCTGGCTCCACCCAGCATGGAAAAACAATACTAGAGTTTACATACAGCCGTGGCAGGAGAAATATGGACTTTGAAGGCCAAACTCACAACTGATTTTGGAAATAACCATATAATGTTTTTAAATTTTATTTTTCCATAACTTATTGGGGTACAGGTGGTGTTTGGTTACATGAGTAAGTTCTTTGGTGGAGATTTGTGAGAACCTGGTGCACCTATCACCCAAGCAGTATACACTGCATCATATTTGTTGTCTTTTATCCCTCACCTCTCACTCCCACCCTTCCCCCCACGTCCCCAAAAGTCCACTGTATTATTTTTATGCTTTTGCATCCTCATAGCTTAGCTACCACATATCAGTGAGAACATACGATGTTTGGTTTTCCATTCCTGAGTTACTTCACTTAGAATAATATTCTCTAACCTCATCCAGGTCATTGCAGATGCTGTTAATCCATTCCTTTTAATGGCTGAGTAGTATTCCATCATATACATAGATGACATATATATATATAACATAATACATTTTGAGATATATATATACACACATATATACATACATACACACACATATATATATATATATATATATATATATATATATATATATGCACCAGAGTTTCTTTATCCACTCTTTGACTGATGGGCTTTTGGGTTGGTTCCACGAAACTTTGCTATTGTGAATTATGCTGCTATAAACATGCACGTGTAAGTATCTTTTTTGAATAATGACTTTTTCCTCTGGGTAGATACCCAGTTGTGGGATTGCTGGATCAAATGGTAGTTCTACTTTTAGTTCTTTAAGGAATCTCCACACCATAGCATAATTCTTAAGAGTTAAAACTCTGAAGAATCATTGTACTTATGTAACTCACAGTCCTCTTCCATTTTGTCTAAATTGTTAATAAAAATTTGAGCACAGAAATTTCTAGTATCTTTCACAATTAAAATTAATAAATAAAACAGAGGTTGGGCATGGTGGCTCATGCCTGTAATCCCAGCACTTTGGGAGGCTGACACAGGTGGATCACTTGAGGTCAGGAGCTCCAGACAAGCCTTGCCAACATTGGGAAACACTGTCTCCACTAAAAATACAAAAATTAGCCTGGCGTGGTGGCCAGAGCCTATAATCTCAGCTACTAGGGAGGCTGAGGCAGGAGAATCGCTTGAACCTGGGAAGCGGAGGTTGCTGTGAGCCAAGATCACGCCATTGCACTCCAGCCTGAGTGACAAAGCAAGACTTCATCTCAAGCAAATAATAATAATAATTAATACATAAAATGTATTTGTGGAAATAACCAGTGACACATATGACAATGGCATGGTTTTTTTTTTTATTGAAGTTTTTTTTTTTTAATCTGAGAAACTGTTCTTTTTCCTTTTTATTTTAATAATAAGATTTGGTCTTCAACCTGTATTTTCGTATTTTCATTTGAAAAGGAAATGCTGGAATGTATTACAAATGTGTGTCCTCACACTCTCTGCTCTTTTGACAATGCAACACAACTAGCAAAGTAGACTTTCTCCCTCTTGTCATTGTGCCACTCCAGTTTTCAGAGCTAAGCACCAAGGATGACTTCTGAGTCAGACAGTCACTGTGCCTTAACCCATCTAAATGACATCTGAAGAGTGTCCCAGACACCTCCCCTGACTTTAACATGGTAACACATTTGGAGGTATGCTACTGCAGTGAGGTATAAACTAGTCAATATTTTCTAGAAAATGAATAATAATATTCCACTGGGTTGCACCTCAGAAAGGACTTGATTTTACTTTCTCAAATTTCACCCAAATTTTGAAAAAGAACAGTATATTCATTGCTTCAATATCTGCTGATTGCCTACTATGTGCTGTGCAGTGTTCTAAGCACTCATCATAGAGCCGTGAGCAAACATGGTTAAGGTCTGTCACTTCCGATATCTAAATCGCAGCAGAAGGAAACGTACTATAAACAAGTAAACAAAGATCTCTTCAGTCATGACAGGTGCGATGAAGGATAACATGAAGTAGAAAATGCAAAAGTGATGGGGGATGGCCACTTCAGAGAGGATGTCAAGAATGCTTCTCTTAGTGGGTGGTGTTTAAACTAAGACCTGAATGATAAAAGGAAGCAACCGTGTGTAAATACACAGAATGCTATTGCAGACAGAGCAAACAGCAGGAGGCAAGGTAGTGAGGCAGAAAAGTTCAAAAAAGTCAAGGTATGCAGGGAAGAAAGTGTGGCTTGAACACAGTAAGTACAGGGAACTACAAGAGGAGATAAAGCTAAAGACCAAATGTAAAACCACAAAGATTTTCGGATTATTTTTCCCTCTGGATTACATAGGGCCATTGGAGAATTTAGGCCAAAGAGATTTTGATATTATATAACTATATGTCAAATGCTTCTACAGGCACTGTTCTGAGAACTTTATTATGGCTTTATTTTCTGGCAGCATAATTATCACTTTTTGGCATTGTAGCATATGTGTGTTTGTTTACTTTGTGTTTCCCACATCAGTAAGCAATTTCCATGAAGGCACAGGTTGCTGCCTTTCTACAACACTGCCATGTCACCACTGTCTATAATAGCACCTCGCACATAGCAGACACTCAGTAAATATTTCAGGAAAAGTGAATGAAGGAATGAATGTTAAAGACCTGAGATGGGATAATTTTTTCTTTTTTTTTTTAAGATGGAGTTTCACTCTGTCGCCCAGTCTGAAGTGCAATGGCATGATCTTGGCTCACTGCAACCTCTGTCTCCCAGATTCAAGCAATTCTCCTGCCTCAACCTTCTGAGTAGCTGGCATTACAGGCATGCACCACCAGGTCCAGCCAGTTTTGTATTTTTAGTAGAGATGGGGTTTCACCACATTGGTTAGGCTGCTCTACAAACACCTGACCTCAGAAGATCCGCTCCCCTCGGCTTCCCAAAGTGCTGGGACTGGGGGAATTTTAAGAGATAAAAATCCAGTGTCCATTTTGACTATGATTAGCATGAGATATCTTATTACACACGACCGTGAAAGATGTCAAGTAAGCAATTGGTTATACGAGTTTGCAGCTCAGAGAAATCAAGACCAGAGAAATAAATGTTGGAACTATTCACATATATCCATGGAACTTAGTGAGATAGTTGAAAGAATTAAAAGAGTAATTCAGGTAATAGTAAAATAGTAGCATTATTTATCAAGTGCTTATGACAGGCCAGAAACTTTGCTGGAAAGAGAAAACACTTCCCTTGGCTTCGATCAGATCTCTCTTCTCATTTTTGTTTTTAAGTTCTTAAAGTCATGTCTTACAAGCCAGAAGAGGTCACTGCTTAAAAAATAATTTGAACGGAAAATTTCCAAAATAATTATCTCCATTCTAAAGGAAATGAAAGTTTTCACTTCTTGAGAACATAAAAGAAACTAGATTTTTAATGTCATAATAAATATAATAATGGCCTTAAGTCTGCCTTTGGGAGCAGCAAAAATGGACAATGGCAGAATTCATTAATAACTGTCCCCTTCTGGGTCAGAGGCTACATCCATGCATTAAATGAAAATTTCATATCATGAGATTTTTAACACTCTTTGCTGACCTCAATTCTCTTCCATTCTCATGTGTTGATCTGGCTGAAAGTCTTTTCCTATGAGCTGTATATTTTCTATCTTTACTTTCATAGTAAAAACACCTTCTACTGCTATTTCCCACAATTCTGAGGAAGAACACAAGCACAATTTCTACTAACTTGAGGAAGTACTTGAATGATGCCCAAGGCCATTCAGTGAATAAAAGGAATTAGGGAGCTTAAGAGCCTGCTTTATATGATCAGTATAATCTTATTGCTACTTTTTATAACAATCCAGCAAGCTATATAAACTTTATATATCTTCTATTACCATCCAATGCGTTTCCACAGACTCGCAAACTCAAGTGAGTCATCTACAGAGAGAAATCACCAGAGAGGGAGTTAGAAATATTGACTCGCATGTAGGTGGTTGGTTCTCCTTCAGTTAGGTTACATAGTAGATCAAGAGTATTTCTATGCCCATTCCTGGTTCAGGAAGGTTCTGGAATCTGGGACCCCCCTGGACTCCGTCCAGATGTTTAACGGTTTCATGGCATTTTGCCAAGCATTTGCTATGCGATTATTTTTAAACATTTAGAACCTCCCTGGTCTCCTGCCCCCACTTGACACTACTTGTCCCTGAAAAATTAAGATCAGTGCCCCTTTTATGCTTACCAAATGACCCTAAGTGGACAATAGATAACCATGCTACTAACTACTAACATGGGTTCATTTGTGTTCACTTTAGCTTGGACACATTTTACCTGAACACTAAGCAAGCCTTCCCAGAGCTGGAAAGGGAATTCTCTACCATCACAGACTTCAACAAATTCAACTTCAATTATGGGGTTTCCTTGAGGGCAGGAAAATACCTGGTTTCCCTAATAATGTAAGAAGTACATATTTCTCTTGGTCAAATAGAATCTTTCATGTTCACTGCTTTTCTTGAAAAGTCACAGCATGTTCCCCAGCCCCTAGCTCATCTCTGGTTTCTGAAATCTATGTGCATTTGTATTTATAAATGAAGTGTCGTGGCCCATTGTGGCTTCTCCACTGGATAAATATCATAAATACTCAGCTCTTAATAAGATGGTGCTTGTTTTTCAAACCGGTGGTTAGGAATCAATAACCTAAGAATTAAAGCAAATCTAGAAGCTTATTCAACCAATAAAATACTAGGTTGGAAGCAGAGGGTCAAGGCAAACACAACCTAAGGATGTGTTACTCCTTGGAGGATGTTGTCCATTGCCAAATATTCACTGTGACAGCATGATTTTCAGTGAGGCTTTCTCTGTAAGATAACAATGAGAATGGGAAAGATACACTTTAAAGAAGGGGGCTTCCTCTCTACACATGGCATGCACAGTATGTACTGTTGCCCTTGGCAATGCCCTTGTTATAATGACAACTTTGCTTTTATTTATAATGCATTTCATCTTTTTTCTGTAAGTCATTCACCATAACTCCTCTTAGACATAGTAATGACAGAGAGACAACAGCAAGAACTAACCTTTATAGAATGCTTCCTATATACCAGGCACCACTCTGAGCTCTGTACAGGTATCAGCATTCATCCTCACTGACACCCTGGGCAGCCACCACCGTGATTATCACCAATCTAAAGACCAAGAAGCAGAGGCCTCCAGACATCCTGTGCCTTGCCAGTGCTCACACAGCTAACGGGGGCGGAACAGGACACAGACCAGGCATCCTGGCTCCAGCAAGCCACTCAACAGCTCTCCTGTTATTCCATGCTTACTTTCCCCTTACCTCCCTCCCCAAATTTACTTTCATCTACAAAATAACAGAATAATAATGACAACAACAAAAAGAAAAATGGACATAAATGCCTCATGATGCCATTGTCCTCTGGCAGCCATGAAGGCACTTGGACTCCAGGCTCTTCCCGTCCAGTGGGCTACAGGACTCTTAGCCACATTCACCATGGAGGCCCCTTTCTATCAGCCATAAATTATATGTCTACAAAATTCACAAAGAGCATATTAGCAATATTTGGGAAGTTGCTTTTGGAAAAAGTGTGACTCTCTGAAAGGTGCACTGAGGCATCCCACAGAAATAGCATTACGTTGCCTTTAAAAGCTAAAAAAAAAAAAAAAAAAAAAAAAAAAAATCACTCCTTCTAATATTGTTATGTACTTATCTGACTGTGGAGGAGAATCAATGACAGGAAAGAGAGAAAATAGAGTATCTAAAGTCCCCTATGACATTTTCCAAAGGACTCTGAAGAGCAAGTATTATAAAGGAAAAGGAGAAATGATATTATTGGAAACACTGAGTTTTGGAAGTGCTTTGGATTAGGTCTTCAAGTTTTATGGGGGAAAAATGGTTTAAATGGAAGTGCTATGAGCTGACCGTTCTGTATAAAGTCCTAGACTAAAGATAAATTAAGTAGTTTCAAAGTCTATCCATTTAGTTACAATGTAAGTAGTATAATATATAATTTTAGTGTAAAAAGAGTATAAGTAGTACATGAGGGTTTTTTAAAATTATAAGATAGATATAGATATAGATATAGTCTGTAGAGCTTCATAAACATGAGTGTAAGATCTAGTTGATGAAGGTGTTTCACTTATATTTTGCCATGGTGTTAAGTACAACTATCATCTTACCTTCCTCTTACCACTATTTGGTAATACTTAGATGACTTCAATAAAACACACTTGCAAACGCAACTCCAATTCCACCCACTGATGAAAATGAAGTTTTCTTCACCCTAACAATGAAAGGGAAAGCTTTACAAAAACAGGTGAACATGATCAGCACTGGAAATACATTTTCAGAATAAGTTTTTATTTTCATCATAACGGCAATGACTTGAAAATAGCCATTTTAAAATGGAAAATGTATGAATGTCTAAATTTATATATCTGGAACCATAAAACCAGTGTATCTTTTCGTAATATTGTGGTTTGTAGTCCACACAATCATGATATTAAGTTTGCACCATAAACTACATTGAAAATCAATACCATAAACCTTGATTTAATTTACTCAACAGATATATTTTTAAAGGATTAATGACAAAATTTTTTTGTACATCAAAAGTGTGACAATTTTAGTGCCTAATATTATTAGTAAATAAAAGTCAACATCTTTCTCATTTTGGCATACATATAAATTCCTTGAGAATAACTCCCATATCAGCTGGAAAACAGATACAGTTCTTCCTCCAAGAGACTTGGGCCTGATAAAGACCAAGACAGGTCTGACAGGTCTATTCTATCAGGACCTCTTGAGTCAAATATCAGCCAGAGGTCAGCCACATAATCCCATGCCCTGAAGAAACCCTCGGGCATGAGCACTCGCTGGTTGTGATTTATAAACTGCTGTCACATAGACAAGAACTTCAGGAACCCAATTTCTCAATCACACAAACGGGCTAAAAATGTGGTGTTTCTCTTATTTGTAGAGTTTTGGTCAGGTTGAAGTGGAATAATATCCCTAAGGCTGTCTCAAATTATAAAACTCCTTTGCTAACTATTTATATTATAATCACCACCGACTGGAAAAGAACTCATATTTTTAAATCTCCCCATTCCCTAATGAGTATTCTTGATGAGGTTGATTTTAGAGCAAGATTTAATAATAAAAAGGAAAGAACGCTAAATATTTAGAGGTTATAAACACTTTCGTATAATTTTTTAAAAATTTTGATAACCAGATATTATTATTTGGTTTTACAGATGAGAACACTGAGGTTCAATCAGGGTTTTAAAATGGCCTAAGAAGACTCTTTAAAAGCAGCAGCAAATTCCCTGTGTTTCTTCTGCCCTACACTGAGCAAATTTGACAATATCACGTATCATTGCCTTTCATTTGGGTTGAATGGGTAGGAAAGAAACCCTTTCTTAGCAGTATTTTGAAGTATTTGAACACAGTAGCACAGAGAGCATCAGTCCTGACCACTTGTGACTCTCAGGCATGAAAACCACAGAAGGGGTGCCTCCCATAGGGTAAGCTGGCCCAAGACCACTAGGGGCTGGGAGGTGGCCCCATGCGTCCCTTCACTCTTGCTCCGTGCACCTTTGAGTTCATATATGAGATTTCTCCACTCAGAACTTGGTGAATACTCAACAATGTTTGTTAAATACATCTAGCATTTTGAGAGCGGGGTAATTTCATCCATTTTTCCCCTGTGATTTGTCACACCTGAAAGGAATGAGAAATCACTTAAAGGAAAACTAATGTTAAGGTTCCTTTGAAACTAATTTTTTCATCTACAAAGTAGAGATAATAACACTGGATGGCAAGATACTGTGAACAGGCAGTGTGGAGGATGAGGGGAGCTTTTTCACTGTTGTTCTGTGTCTTGCCTTATTATTTTAGAGTTGCTAGGTGGGTTTTTTCCAAGAAAAAAAGACGAAGTCTGCAAATTGCCAAGGCAGAATCTATTTCTTTAAACCTTGTTATTCTGGAGTGTAATTTTTATTCTCATTATCAGGAGAAAACAGCACCAACTGAAAAGGTTTCCTTTAATCATTCAATTCATTGCAACATTCCCTCAAAGGAAAAAAGTCAATAATAATGTTCAAATGTAGCAACTGCAGAGAAGTAAAATACAAAAGTACTTTTGCTGCTTGTTCCCTTAAGTAGGTGCTTCGTGTTTCTTCTAAAAAACAATCTTTTTTCCCCCAAATTTTGCTTTGACAAGCATCCTCAAGATGAACAGAATAAAGCAAGCAATCAACTAGAACTCGCATACCTTTAAGATAATCCTCCTGATTAGAAACTTGGCAGCGGTAAAGCGCAGAGTGAACGGAAGGTACAAAGTTTAAACTCATTCAAAGGTTTAAGGAGGCAGTTTTGTTTTTAGAGTCCCATGGAAAAGAGGAGAGGGCTTTTTAACAGAATAAAGAAAAGAAAAAAATTGCCAAAGTCCCTAAGACAGTTCCCAGAAAGGCCAGATGTATGTGGATATCATAAAGGTCTATGAGAGTCCTTTTCTCTCTCTCTCTTTTTTTTTTTTTGAGACGGAGCCTTGATCCGTCGCCCAGGCTGGAGTGCAGTGGCGCCATCTCGGCTCACTGCAAGCTCCGCCTCCCGGGTTTAAGTGATTCTCCTGCCTCGGCCTCCGGAGTAGCTGGGATGCACCACCCCGCCCAGCTAATTTTTGTATTTTTAGTAGAGACTAATTTTAGGGTTTCACCACGTTGGCCAGGATGATCTCCAGCTCTTTAAAAGTGAATGAGGAACTTCCTTGAGAGGAGAAGCAGCCCTGATTTTACAGACTCAAGTTCTGACCACTGGGATGGGCCATTCCCTTCTGGGGCTCTTTTACCTGCTCCCTTCGTGGGCAGGCGTTACCTGAGTTTCGTCCGGATTTCCTTTCTGGTTTTCGGTTCTTGTGAAAGTGCTTTTGTTGTGTAGATAGTTGTTAAATTGGCGTCCTTGCTGGAGGGACGACCTGTGGAGCGTTCTGTTCCGCCATCTTGCTCCGCCTCCCGCCTCAGCATTGCTTTTAAGGGCCTCCGTGGCAGCTGTGATTTTATCCCTGTCACGTGAGATGGATATTAAACTTCCACAAGGGGAAGAAAGTATCCACAGCATAAAGCTCGGGAATCAGTTGCAGTTTTGCCACTTACTAGCTGTGTGAACTTGGCCATAAGTGACCCTACCATTATAAGGGGTCACTTCTTAAGAAGATTGTTAAAAAAAAAAATTGTAGGGCCAGGCGCAGTGGCTCACGCCTGTAAACCCAGCACTTTGGGAGGCAGAGGCGGACGGATCACCTGAGGTCAGGAGTCCGAGACCATCCTGGCTAACACGGTGAAACCCCGTCTCTACTAAAAAATACAAAAAACTAGCCGGGCGAGGTGGCGGCGCCTGTAGTCCCAGCTACTCGGGAGGCTGAGGCAGGAGAATAGCTTGAACCTGGGCGGCAGAGGTTGCAGTGAGCCAAGATTGCACTACTGCATTCCGACCTCACCAACAGAATGAGATTCTGTCTCAAAAAAAAAAAAAAAAAAAAAAAAAAAAAATTGTAGAAAAAATGCAAAAAAGTTATTAGTACAGGACTTTGTATACAGTAAGTGCTCAGTAGGTGGGGACTAGGGTGGTGCAAGTGGATTTCTTTATCTTGATTACTGAAGCTTTTTGACAAACCCCCACCCCACACACGCTAATTTTGTGTCTGAGGCAAATGCCTGACTATCCTTGCCCTAGTGCCAGTACTGGGGCTAGTAGATATTGGCTATTACTCTTATTAATATTGAGGAAGTTTATTTTGCACCTCGTTGTGTCCCCAACACCTGAGGCAGACCTCCCAGCAGGTAGTTTGAGAAGGATGGTGAATGAGGATAACACATAGATTTTCTACTCAAAAATATTAATAAAATTATATTGTTTTAAAAACCTGGTTCAGCTATTGCTAACTCTAACTAAATGAGCTTCAGAGAAAAAGATGTTATATCATTCATTCATTCACTTCTATATTTTATAAACTTTAAGATGAAGGTAGATTTTTAACTCCAAATTATATAAAAACCAAACAATATTCAGAATTGGAATTTTTATGGCTTTGGGATACATGGCTCATGGATTGATGTTAGAAAATTATACAAACTATATTTGGTTAATTAATATAGGTTTGAAATGGTAGATGGTAAAATGAAAACACATTCTGTAAAATATTTGATTAATACTATAATTTATCTACGTTAATGTTAACCATTCACATTTCTTGTTACTCCTCAGTTGTATTATAAATATCATAACTGAAAACAGAAAATTTTTTGATATTTCTAAACCTTAGAAATACGTTTCTTCAGAAGAAATATATCAGTTATCTTTTGTTTACACCTACTTCAATTTTTGCAAAGAAAGCAATTTTGACATGGAAAATATACAGAAAAAAATCTGCCTAAAAGGTTGCCAGTTATTGTTAACATAAAAAGTATGAAGGAAAAAGTATCTTTTTTGTTTCTATTTTTGGCCCCTATGCCGTGTGAACTGACTTTCTTCAGCAGAGATTCTGGATACCTATTTGCATTTTAGATAAACACATTTTCTTTGCTATTCTTTTCCTTTCTCCCATGCCAAAATACACCCCTGGTGACTAATAATCAAAAATATTTCCTAATAGGAAAGATTTAATTTGTAATAAAATCTATGGAAAAGGCTGTGCAAATGAAAAATCAGTGTAAAACAAAACTGAGCCTTTTTAAAGAGATAATAAATATTTGAAACCATATTTCATACAAAATAGGTCACAAAATGCCACTAAACTTGCTCTATAACTCTAATAAATTGGTGCATGCCTTTAGAAAATGAAGACAGCAATGCTCATTAAAAGTACAAATAAGACAGATACGGACTAGCATTTTCTATTGCAACACTGGATGGTTTTCATTATTATTTATTCACAGTAAGCCCGGGATGGAGTGTAAACTGACCTCACCTGGGACCTCACATGGCTTAAAATGTCAGGGACATGGTATGTTTCTCATTATAGGGAATAAGGAGTTGCAGATTGTGTTAGTTGGGGTTCTCCAGAGAGACAGGACCAATAGGATACAGAGAGAAAGAGACAGCAAGAGATTTATTATGAGGAATTTGTTCACATGATTATGGAGGCTGAGAAGTTCCACAGTCTGCTCTCTGTGAGTTGGAGGCCCAGGAAATCCCGTGGTGTAAGTTCCAGTCCAAGTCCAAATGCCCAACAAGCAGGTGTGCCACTGTCTGAGGGCCGGAGGAGATGGATGCCTCCACTCAAGCAGACAGCAGGTTCTTCCTATATCTCCCTTTTGTCATATTGAGGTCCTCAATGAATTGGAGGGTGCCCACTCACACTGGTGAGTGGGTGGGCATCAACCCACTTCTTTACCCAGTCTACTGATGAAAATGCTAATCTGTTCCAGAAACACACTCACAGACACGCCCAGAAATACTGTTTTACCAGCTATCTGGGCATCCCTAGGCCCAGTCAAGTTGACACATAAAGTAACCATGTAGATTATTTCCACTCCTAATACAAAGAAAGCAAAATACCAATAGCATAAAATACAGAAAAGCAAAAGTAGTTAAAACCTTTATAGCTGAAAGCAAGAATATTTTGATGATATTCAAATCAAGCCATTTAAATAAAAAAAGACACTCCTTCTTTGACCCTTCCAATTTATTTTACAGAAGCAAATACTCTTCTTTTGCATTAGCTTTGAGTGTTTAAGAGTGGGGTCCTAGTGCTTAGACCTACTACAAAGTGGTCCTGGGCTAAGAACTAAGAGATTTCTCAAAATGAACATGTCCAAATTATTGTACCTGGACAACAACCTTCAAGCTTTTTGAGTCACATCATCTTCATAGAACTTCCATGATATGTTCAATTTCAAACATGAAGAAAATTTTAATCATCCATTTTACATATATAACATTTTTTATGGAAAGTAAAATTTAATAGAACCATAAGATTTTATGTTTTGTAAATTTATATACAGTCAAGTTACTTTCCTTATTTTTAAAACTATATTAGGCAGGCTAGTACCTCATCAGAAATATGTCCAAGTGTTTCCCCATTATCTCTAGAGAGCAATGTACTATTGGAGCATATTGAATGCAATCCTCACATTCTAACATTGACAACCCAGGACTAGAGATATACATAAACAGAAAATGCCAAGATTAGTCACCATACTAACAATTCAGAACTGGTCAAGTGTGTGTGTGTGTGTGTGTGTGTGTGTGTGTGTGTGTAGAGGCATAAATTCTATACTCCAAAAAAGTGAATATTTTGGTAATTTTATTCTTGCTGTTTCAGATATCTACATCTTACACATGTACAGATGTATTTCTACATACATTTCATAAGTCAAGTTCATGCGCATGCTCACAGACTGGCTTGTTGGGACACTTACCAGGGCACCTGAACATGTATTAGCTTAAGCCATAAAAAATTGTTCTTTATAAAAATTGTGGTAAGGACACTTAGTATGACCCCCCTTAACAACTTTTAAGTAAATGATCCAATATTGTTACTATAGGCAGAGTGTTGTACAGCAGATCTCTAGAATTATTGTCTTGTAGAACTGAAACTTTGTACCCATGGAAACTCAACTCACCATTTCCCTTTCCACCTACCTTCTACCCTATGGCAACTACTGTTCTACACAGCTTTTATGAGTCTCGTCTTTTAATTTAATTTTTTTTTTTTTTTTTTTGAGACAGGGTCTTGTTCTATTGCCTAGGCTTCAGTGCAGTGACATGAGCACAGCTCACTGAGTTCCAGTGATTCTCCTACATTTGCCTTCTGAGTAGCTGAGACTACAGACATATTCCACCAAACCTGGCTAATTTTTTAATTGTTTTAGTAGAGATGGGATCTCACGATGTTTCCCAGGTTGGTCTCGAACTCCTGGACTCAAGCAGTCCTCCCACCTTGGCCTCTCAAAGTGCTGGGATTATAGGTAGGAGCCACCACACCTAGCTGAGTCTCACCTTTTTAATTCCACATGTAAATAATATCATGTGATGTTCATTTTTAATGCCTTTGAGTAAATGCCACATAGTGTAACTGCTAGATCATATGGTAAGGCTATGTTTTGTTTTGTAGGAAACCATAAAACTCTCTTCCAAAGTGGCTGTACCATTTTGCATTCCCACCAGCAATGAACGAGAGTTCCTGTTGCCCCACATCCTTGTCAGCATTTGGTGTTGTCGGCGTTTTGGATTTTGGCCATTCTAATAGTGATATTGTGATATCTCACTGTTGTTTTAATTTGCATTTCCCTGATGACATATGATGGGAAGCATCTTATGTGCTCATTTGCCATCCATATATCTTCTTGGTGAGGTGTCTACTCAGGTCTTTGGCCCATTTTTTAATTGAGTGTTTGTTTCCTTATTGCTGAGTTTTAGGTGTTCTTTGTATATTTGAAAAACAATTCTTTATCAGATATGTCTTTTGTGAATATTTTTCCTAGTCTGTGATTTGTCTTTTTATTCTCTCAACAGTGTCTTGTAATAGTCACCCTGATAAGTGTGAGGCAATAAATTATTATAATGAAAGAAATTAGAGAAGACACAAATAAATAGAAAGGCTTCCTGTGTTCATGAACTGAAAGAATTAACATTTGTTAAAATGTCTGTTCTCCCCAAACTGATCTATGAATTTCATGCAATCCCTATGAAAAGCTTAATAATATTTTTTGCAGAAATAGGAAAAACAATTCCAAAATTCATACAATATTACAAAAGACTTCAGATAGCCAAAGCAATCTTGAGAGAAAAAAAAAAAAAAAAGCTGAAGGCATCACACTGCCTGATATCAAAATATACTACAAAGCTATAATAATCAGAACAGTATGGTACTGGCATAAAAATGGATAATGTAGACCAATGGAACAGAATAGAGTGCTCAGAAATAAGCCATACATTTACAGTCAACTGATCTTGAAAAATAGTGCCAAGAACACACAATAAGGAAATGACAGTCTCTTCAGCAAATGGTGTTGGGAAAATTGGATATCCACATGCAAAAAAGTAAAACTGTACCCTTACACCATAAGCAAAAATCAACTCAAAATGGACTAAGGAATTAAACCTAAAACCCAAATGTATAAAACTCCTAGAAGAAAACACAGGGGAAAACATTCATGGAATTGGTCTAGGCAATGACCTCTTGAATATAACACCAAAAGCACATGCAGCAAAAGTAAAAGTGGACAAGTGGGATTACATCAAACTATAAAGCTTCGTTACCACAAATAAAACAATTGACCAGGTGAAGAGACAGCCCATGGATTGGGAGAAAACATTTGCACACTATATATCTGATAAGAAGTTAATATCCAAAATATATAAGAAACTCCTGGCCGGGCACGGTGGCTCAAGCCTGTAATCCCAGCACTTTGGGAGGCCAAGGCGGGCAGATCACGAGGTCAGGAGATCGAGACCATCCTGGCTAATATGGTGAAACCCCCGTCTCTACTAAAAAAATACAAAAAACTAGCCGGGCGAGGTGGCGGGCGCCTGTAGTCCCAGCTACTCCGGAGGCTGAGGCAGGAGAATGCGTGAACCTGGGAGGCGGAGCTTGCAGTGAGCTGAGATCTGGCCACTGCACTCCAGCCTGTGCAGCAGAGCGAGACTCCGTCTCAAAAAAAAAAAAAAAAAAAAGAAATTCCTACAACTCACTTAGCAAAGAAAACAAATAATTCAATTTAAAAATGGGCCAAGAGCTTGAATAGACATTTCTCAAAAGAAGACATGCAAATGGTCAACTGGTATATGAAAAGATGTTCCACATCACTAATTATCAGGGAAACGCAAATCACTAACATCTTAGCTATAATACATTTAGGTTCTAATCTCTTAAAGTGTGAGGAATAGAATACAATATCTGACTAATTTGTGGTGACCGAGTTTCTATAACATTTTTCAGTAGTCATTTCTATTCAACTCTACTTTTTCTCTTACGGGATTATAGATGTTCTTTTTTCCTAACATCTCCAATCTATTAGTGTCTCTACCCTAGATAGTCTTCAAGCCTGCCTTCAATGCTAAGAAGTACAGATTGTAGATTTGTTTCTTAACCTGTCAGGATCTTCCTTCACACGAACACAAAACCTGATGCGTCACATGTCACATATGGGTCTATTGGTTTGAAAACACCTTCATCATAGCTCATTCACTGGATAAGAGAATGGGTAAAGGCAGAATGTTTCCCTGAAGTTCAAACTAAAAATGTGAAGTAATCCAATTTGAGACTTTAGGAAGATGATGGTTTCTCTACTGTATCTAGACAATATTAATGACAAAATGTCTAATAGGAACTTACATAGTTTATGCACCCTTAACTGTCAGGGAACATTTCTGAGAATATGGCTTGAACAATGTATTGAGAAAGAAAACAATGTGGGTTGTAGTTTATTTTTACCATAGAGAACATTATGCCTCTACTACAGATATACAAATAATTAAAAATCACCACTACCATGTAATACAAATTTTGTTCAACAAATCACTTAGCTTCTCATCCAGACTTACCAACTTTCCATCCGAGACCACTACTCTCATTTTCACTTTCAAAACCATCTGACCTTGCCAAAATGCCAGGCACCTTGCTGTATAGACATATTAAGCCAATGCTAGCAATACTAAATTGAGAAGAACTGCGAATCCATTCATGAACCCAAAAGATTATCAACGCAAAACAGAAACATTCCAAGCTTTGCATAATGGCTGTCTAATGCATTTCAATGAGCCTTCCCTGTTTCACTCTTGCAATAGTTATGGATTTTGCAAGGGCTAACATTTTATGTATATTTAACATCCTCACAGTTGTATATTAAATAAATAAATGTCTTATACATCAGTCTAATCAGATTGTTAACAGTGATTGATTGCTAAGTTGGGGACAAGGAGGTTCTATGAAATATGCTTCTTTATTCAGGCAATAACCCAGCTAGGAAAACTGGGAGAGCTCTCCTGCTCCGTTTAAAATTCTAGTGACATCAAAATTAGAAAAAAATTAGGACAAAAGGAGAAAGAAACTTCACTTTTGAATATAAATGGAAAAGTAATAGCAACAGATTCTAGCAATTTGTTTTTTTTTAAATCGACTTGTAGGAATTGTCACAGGAAAGCAAGGATAGCTTATTAGAAAATGTGTTAATGAAATTTATCACATTAACAGATGAAAGGAGAAAAACCATATGATCACCTTTCAATAGATGGAGAAAATATTTGATAAAATTCAACACTCAATCTTCTTAGTAAACTAAAATAAGATGAGAATATTCTTGTCTTCAAATAGTGAATGAAGCGTAAATATTAGGCTGGTGTAAAGTAATTGTGGTTTTTGCCATTACTTTCAATGGCAAAACTGCATTTACTTTTTGCACCAACCTAATAGCACATCTAATCATGAAAGTTGAGATATAATCTCTTTAAAGTCAAGAAGAGGGTAAGCATGTCCACTAACATCCCTTCTATTCAACAATATAGTAATTCACAGAAGTGAGATTTCGGGATTAAAAAGCATATGGATAAGCATTTATAATTGTGATAATATATTGCCAATTAGCCTTCATAGATGTTGAATAATTTTGCACTTTTTTTTCAGCAGCGTATGAAAGGATCTCTCTCCCCCTAGTCTCACCAATACAGCAGTTGTCAAATTGTAAAAATTTTGAGTGAAAAGTAATATAATATGGCATTTGAGGCATTTTTAAAATCTGTTTTAGAATTCTTCTAAATATATGAGAGGTAACTAATATAGAGTACATCACTCAGCAACCTCATGCGCGGCCCCAGCTTAGCTCCTGATGATTACTGGGGAGCGCACATCACCTGGGATGTCTGGCTCAGCTGATCCAACCCCACAGGCTATCTGCCTGAAACTACACGCCAGACTTCAAACGAGACCCCCCCAGGGGAACAAAAAAATCACACTCAACTCAATGGGCCAGTAAATCTACAGACACATTAGAGATAATTAATCGTTACTCAAAGCACTGAGACATTTGTTATTTAATTACGCAGCAATACATAGCCAAAACACTCCTAGCATGATTAATCAAGAAAAAATTTTTTGCTAATATTAGGAATAAAAAAAGACATTATTACAAACCCTACAGATAATGAAAAGAAAATGAAAGGATAGTATAAATATCTTTGTGGTAATAAATTTTCAAATTCAGATGAAAGGAACAAATTCCTTGAAAAGCAGTTTCTGAACTGACTCAACAAAAAACAGAAAAGCTAGGTTAAGTATTGAATAAATTAAATCTACAATTAAAATCCTTCCTACAAAAACAGCTTTCTAGGTCTAGATGGTTTCAAAGACAAATTCTTTTAAAAGTTCAGATAATAATTAATGCCAATCTTGAACTCTTCTAGAAAACAGGAAAAAATGAAAATTTAACTGATTTTATAGGGACAAAATGCCAAAATCTGGCAAGAATATTAAAAGAAAGGAAAACTACAACCAAATTATCTTATAAATATGAACACAAAATATCTTAAAGAAAATATTAGCAAATAGAATTCAGTAATATATAAAAGGCTTTACCACAATTCAATGGGGAAAGAAAAACCTTTCCAATAAATTATATAGAGTCAATTGGATATTGATGTAGGAAAAAAAAAATGAATCATACCTCACATATACACTGAAGTTCATTTAAGAGCACTGAGTCTATTAGGCCACCAGAGAAGATACCAAACGTCCACTTGAAATAGATCATAGACTTAAATGTAAAAGCTAAAAGAATCAAGTGCCCATGGAAAGCATCAGAAAAGATGGTCATAATTCAGGCTCAAAAAGATTGATCAAGCAGCATCTGAAAATCACTCACCATATAACAAAACAATGAAACTAATCTTTACTGCAATTGAGGACTTCTGTTTTTATATTCTAAAAGGCTCATATGCAAAATATAAAAAGAACTTCTACAAATCAATAAGAAATAGGAGCAAATTCCACTTAAAAAAGTGGTTTCAAAAACTTTGAATAGACTTTTCCAAATGAGGATATCAAAATTGTTAATAAACACAAAAGACACTGGGGACTCCAAAAGCAGGGAGAGAAGGAGGGAGAAAGGGGTTGAAAAGCTACCTGTTAGGTGCAATGTTCACTATTCAGGTGGTGGGTTCAAAAGAAGCCGAACCCCAGCATTATCAATATACCCATATAACAAACTTGCCCATGTACCCCCTGATTCTAAAGTGATAAAATCAGAGAAGAAAATGTTAATAAACATGAAATCGTTTTCAACACCATTACACATCAGAAAAATGCAAACTAAAACCACTCTGAAATGCCAATGCACACCCACTTAGAATGGCTACGATTAGAGACTGTCAACAGCAAATGTTGAAAATGATATGGCACAATTGGAACAGTGGTGACTGTAAATTAATACAACGCTGGGTCTCTCATTTCTACATATTTTGTGAGTGGGATCCTAACTGCCCTCTGTTCCAAGGTGTCTTTTCTGGGATGTGTGTGTAGTAAGCAGCCTTGGAAGTAGTGTCTCCTTCCAGAGCAAAGGGCACACATGCTTCTTATCAAGCAGAAGAAATCCAGGTTTCCGAAACTATTCAGCTACAAAAGAGAATGAAAAGCTTCCTGTGCTCTCAAATAGAAAGAGCTCCAGGAAAAATAGTTAAGTGAGAACAGCAATGTACAGAACAGTATGGATAAGCATACTACTTGTGTTTAAGAAAGGGAAGATAAGAATATCTTTTTCTATTTGCACTACTTGTACATACAGAGAAACAAAGAATAATCAATAAAAAGTGGTTGCCTTAAGGAGAGAAGAGAGCAGGTGAGCAGGGATGGGAATGAGACTTCATGGTATACATTTTGCAGCATTATTTACAATCATCAAACCGTATGAATGTGTTACCTATTCAATAAATTAAGTTTTTGTTTTTTGTTTTTTGAGACAGAGTCTCACTCTGTCGCCCGGGCTGGAGTGCAGTGGCCGGATCTCAGCTCGCTGCAAGCTCCGCCTCCCGGGTTCACGCCATTCTCCTGCCTCAGCCTCCCCAGTAGCTGGGACTACAAATAAACTAAGTTTTTAAAAGTAACACTGGCTTTGGTCACTCTCTGTATAAAAGGTAAAATAAAATTTGATTTTTATCTCATATCATACCCCAAAATAAAATAAACTCTGTAGAAAGCCAACTTTAAACTTTGAAAGGAAGCATCACAGAGCATTTTTATAATATAGCAGAGATTTCTTTAAAATATACAGAACAAATCAAATATGAAGGAAAAATTGCATGAAATTAAAACATACGTAGATAAAAAGACGCTGTAAACTGAAAAGAAAACCACAGACTGTGAGATGATACTTGTAATGTGAATAAACTACAAAATAGTCTTACGTAGAGTTCTCAAAGACCTAATTCAAATAAATAAGAAATAGACAAACAACCCAAGAGAAAAACAGGCAAAATATGAACAAACAATTTAGAAATAAAGAAACTTGCATCGCCAATAAACACATGGAGAAAAAGATAATAGTGAAGGGGGAAGTGCAAGATAAAACAAAAATGAGTCACATAAGATGCCTATCAGGGAAAAATCAAAACTGGGGTGACTGAAAATATGAAGATGTGAAAAATGGATTTCTTACACTTTGTGAAATGGTACAAACAGTTTTGGGCAACTTAATACATCTAGCAAAGTTGAAGTTGCACATAACTTATAGCCCAGCAATTCTACTTCTGTGGGTCTAACGTAGAATAATTCTCAGCTGGGTGTTAAAGAGACCCCTGTACTCCAAAAAAATATGTATATTTAAAAAACTATAACCCAGTATGCTATGGGAATGAATAAATAAAGTGTGGTCTATTCATTCAACAAAACATTGCTCGACGGTTATATAAAGGTACAAGTATCAACATGGATTCATCTTAAACACATTTTTGGACCAGAAAAGCAGCAGCAAGTTGCAAAAGGTCACGTAAGACATGATATCGTTTAAGTGAAAATTTCAGACATACTAGTTTGCATGAAATCCATATGGGCACATAAATGTGTAATAAATATAGCAAATCATAAGGAGGCTTAATACACACCAACTTCTTTGAGGAGCTGCTGTTGGGGTAAAGCAATCCAGTGAGATTTATCCACCCATTTAACAAAAATGAAGCATTTGTTCTAGGTATGGGGGATGCGGTGGTAAACAAGACAAACTCAGAAAGCTTTATTCCAGGGCAGTAGGTGTGGGTGAGACAGACAGTAAACCAATGAATGTGTAATGTGAGGCTGGTTGTCCATGAGGACAGCGGAAGGCTGAGCAGCAGGAAGGCGGCAGAGGAGGTCCTTTGAAGCTCTGTGGGAGCACGAGCCTCTGAGCAGGGATCTGGGTGAGGGGAGCAAGCGGCTCTGCGAAGACCCAGGGACCGGATTCCAGGCAGAAGCCCTCAGAGCAGAAAGGGGCTGGAGGGGCTCCAGGAGCAGAAGAAAGGCCAGTGTAGCCAGACTGGGGAGAGGGGAGCCCCATCACATGTAGGTTGCTTCTGAACGTGATGTGGGGCAGTGGCCTGCTGTGACAGTCTTTTAAAAACCACTGAGCTGTTGACTGAAGTCTTGATGCCAGGAGGGCCAGGGTGGAATTGCGGAGCCCACTGAGGCTGTGGCAGGAGTCTGGGAAGAGTCCGAGAGGGGTGATGAGGCAGGGAGGAGGCAGATATGGGAGAAACGTAGGAGGCAGAGACACAAGGAGCAGCAGAAGGGAACAGAGGAGCAAGGAGAGACCTGCTTACTGCTGAGCCATCGAGGAGAGCTGGTGCCTTCTGCTGAAGTCGGGGAGGATGCAGGATGAACATGGCTTGGAGGAAATCAAGAGTTCTGCTTTTTAAAGGTGAGTGATCGGGGGTGGGCAGCAGTCTTGACCTAATCTGAAACATTTGATTTCTTCACTAAAAAATTAGACAAATAGGGTGAAATATTAAAACGTGTTAATAATCTCAGCCGTGGGAACATGGGTATCAGAAACTCTAGTATGTTAGAAAGATTTCATTTTTAACAAAAAGAATGGCTAACACCAGAACGATTATACCCTATCAATGACCAGCTGACTTTGTCTTATAGCTACATGAACTACACCTGTCCATAGGTGCGTTAATTGTAATGCTTTTTCTATTGGAGGAGGAGGAGGAAAAAAAGGAAGAGAAGGGGAAAGGAGGACCAAGAAGAGAAGGAAGAGAGCGTGGGAGCAAGAGGAGGAGTGGGGGAGGAGGAGAGAGAGGAGGAAGAGGAGGAAGAGGGGGAGGAGGAAGAGAAGGACTAAGAGAAGAAGGAGGAGCAGGAGGAGGAGAGGGAGGAGCAAGAGAAGGATGGAGAGGAGAAGGAGGAAGAGGAGAAGAGGGTGAAGAAAGAGGAGGAGGGGAGGAAGAAGAGGAGGACATGGAGGAGGAAGAAGAGTGCCAGCCTGATGTGGCTTTTCCATCTGGGTCCTGGAGTCAGCAGTCTGAAGCCACCGCTAAGTGGATTAAAGCTGATAGGCAGCAACTCTACAAGTGCTTCTCAGTGCTAATGGGTAAGCTTTCTTAGTGAGCCTTCCTACATTCCTATGTCAGAAATCACAACACCACACAGCCCTCTGCTCATGGCCCCTGTAGATTCCTTATGGAAGTGCTCACAACCCTTGCCTGTAAAACCACACTTGCTTTACTTTCATATTCACAAAGAGGAAGGTTGTGTAACAAACATAAGGTTAAATGTGTGCAGTGCCTCTGTTTTGAGTTCAGTGTCCTTGGGCAAGCCACTCCACCTCTGCATGCTGCAGCCTTCTCCTCTGGAACGTCAGTGCCGATCTTGTAGGCTTGTGATTAGAATGTGTGCACCTAAAGCTTTCAGGATAGTACCAGTCACAAAGAGCATTCAGTGAAAGTCAGTCACCACTACCATCATTAGTGAAACTGTGCTCATTACAGCCTTCTTGTAGCCAACACCAGGCTTAATAAAATGGAAGAATTATGAGGTAATAGGACCCAAACATGCCACAAAGGTCCCTGAAGAAAATAGATCATGTGTGACCATGTCACAGTATTTCTACAGCAGAAGGCGGCCTGAACTTGGATTCTTGCTTTGGCTCTGTCCACTCTGCCATCTTGAATAAGTCACTAGAGAGTTCCCTGAATCAGCTGGTTCATCTGAAAAGGAAGATACTATCTGTCTTGTCTCTTCTCGAGGATGAAGAGACCATGGCTTTTACAGCTTTGGAGGAATGCATGAGAGATCAGGATGGACTGTCCCTGCTGTGGGAAGGCTTCTGAGTTTGCCATGGAACATGGACAATTGTACCAGACGGGCCTCAGGAGCCCTCCACAGCCAGGGCATCTCATCCCTGAAGTGGGGTCAGCAGGCCAGGTTCAATTCCTTTTCTCCCACTGAAATCCCAAAATACGATTACAAGTTCCCTTAGCTTCTCCTATCTCCCCAACCCCACTCCCTGTGTCTTCTCTCTCTTTCCTTCTGCAAAATAAACATATAGTTCTCAATGTTAGTGCCAATACTACAGGAAACCTGCAGCCACCTCTGTGATATGACATGAGCCAAATCTTTATAAATATGAGATCTGGGGTAATTTATTAAGTATGTATAAAATCTGTTTCTTTCCCAAAATGGGAAAAGTGAAACTTAATGTATAGAAAAGTTGGACATCTTAAATATACTAGTTGGGTGGAACATCTCGTGTTGCACTGAATGTACAAAATGCTTAATAAATGTTTGTTCCATTGTCCTGAAAGACCATCTCAACACTCCTCTAAAATCTCACACCATATTCTCTAATCAGGGATTCATCTTTTCTTTAGGTTGGGTAACACGCCTCTGAGAACACCTCGTGAAAACCACAATGAACACCAATATACACACGCTGGGATAGCCAAATTAAAGAGAACGCAGCACCGCCGAGTGCTGACAGCGACATGAAGCAACTGGAACATTAGTAAGTGTGAACTGACAGAACCATTGAGAGATTCTTCTCTAGAGAAGCAGAAGCCAATAGCTGCATTTGTCCTCTTCACCTTCGCCCTGTTTGTCAAACTACTTTCTATTATAGCTTTTGCAAGCTGCTGGGAGCCAAAGCTGAAGAGAATGAGGTCTGATGCTTTTATGATGGTAGAAACAGGTGCCTTAAGATTGAGCAAAAATGCTCAGATCATACAGAGGCCTCAAAACAGCAAATGAGTAAAAGCTGGGGTTCAAGACCTGCATGACGCCTCTGCTGCCTCAGCTGAGAGACAGGAGGTGGGGAAAACATGGGCCGGTACAGGTCCAGACACTGGCGTCAAAACGGAGGCGATGGTGAGGACTGTCACTGGCTTGTGGCCCGCACCTTCTGGCCGTGTCCTCACATGGCCTTTCCTCTGTGAGCGTGGACAGGGAGCTCTGGTGTCTCTTCCTCTTCTTAGAAGGGCGTCAGTGCTATGGGATTAGGGCCCCAGCCTCATGACCTTGCTGAGCCTTCCTTGTCCTCTTCAGGGCCACATCTCCAAATACGACTGCAGTGGGGATTCGGACATTAGCATATGAATGACGCTGGGGGGACACCATTGAGTCTACAACAGAGAGATTTATTGAAAATGCAGCAAGAGAGAAAAACAAAAATAGAGTGACTCCCAGACCCTCCAGACCCTCACGCTAGACTGTAATTGTTTGAAGTTGTGAGAATCCAAGGGACTTTTATTCCAAGACAGCCTAAGCTGGATTTGGAGGACAAATCCCACCAGTGGGCCACAGGTCCTGAACTCATGTATTCCTGCTGCTGGACATGGCCACTGGCTTAGGGCCTCTACCACCCACAGGAAGCAGCTCTCCACACCACAGGGTCTTAGGGCTGAGTAGCCTTTAAGGTAAACGTTTAATCAGCCATCCCTGCATTCTGCTTAGAAGGTATGCAGTGCGTGATAAAAGCTTAGGACACAGCTGCTTGGTACATCAAATGGTCAAACACCCGCTTGGCATTGCCTTGACCTCAACCTGGGTCCTCTGGTCAGAAGCAACACTGCGTGGGATCTATGCTGGTGGGTGAGGCATCCTTCACGCCATTTGATGAGGGTGCTGACAGAGACAGAGGGCAGGGTAAGCAAATGACAGTTACCTCAACTGGGTAAAGGGGGTCTCCTGCACATACCACTGCCAGTGGATGGCTGGTGGTGGAGAGAAGGTGCCGTGTCAGGCTTTGCTGATGACAGTGTGGTCTCACAGCCATGGTGCTCACTGAATTGATGACAGGCTGGTCCTGTAGCCATGGTAATAGCTGAATCGGCCGTGGCGACAGGGAGCCTGTACTTGCGGCCACTGCCTAGCCTCTGTGTGCATCACCTTGGCCACTCCATCCATGGGTCCCCTGCTCAAGCACTGGGAGCCCAGAACAGAGGCTGGTGACACCCACAGGACAGTCACCCTACACAACAGGTGCTGGGCCACCGTAGCCCTCTCTGGCAGCTTTAGCATTTCAAGAAGATGCTCACACGTTCCCGCTGCGATGACCTCTCACCTCTCTCTTCCCCAAACTTCTCTGTGTCCACTCTCCCCTTCCAGGCCCCTCCCAAAGAGCCAAGCCATTCTGCACAGGCCAGACATCCACCTGCAGAGCCATGCGGTGAGCATCTTCACTCTCTTCAAAGTGAATGACCAAGATCACCTTGCTACTGCCCCCTAGGATGGGTTCCCCTCATCACTTTGCTTTGGAGGCTCCTGAGCCAGGCTGGAGTGTGGTGGTGGCACTGCATTTTTTTTCTGCCGATGATGTATCATGCCCACCCATCTGGGAACCAAACTGGAATCTTTCGTCTGCTGTAAATGGTCACAGGAAACCCCAGTGAAGTGACAGCTCTAAGTTGAGGTGCTGGTATTACAGAGATAAAGAGACAGAAGGTTGGGCTACCTGCTCATGTCACTGACAGGACTTCCAGACCTCTCAGAGTGACCCCAAGTGATCTCCAGTGAACCATGTTCAGTGTAGGGTGGTTTGATGGTACACCTGTCAGACCTGATGACTGAACGGATCCAATAATACCTACAACATGATGTGATGGGCGCCTCCTGATGGAATGGAGCTGATAAAACCCAGACTGTGATGGGCACCTCCTGATTTAATGCAGCTGATAAAACCCAGACTGTGATGGGCACCTCCTGGCCAGATGGAGCTGATAATACCCAGATTGTCACGGGAACATCCAGACATATTTAGGGCCCAGCTGCTCTGTGCTTTTCAAATGGTAAGTAAGGTTCTCTGCTACCCAAGGTAATGACTTGCTCCAGAATTCTAGGGGTCTGCCCTGACTCTTGTACTGGGGGCTTGGCAGACTTCTACTGAGCACGCTTATCCACCAGAGATGCCTCCAGACCCATTAGACTTGCTGAGTCATACACTGTGATCAACAGAGCAATTTCCACTGCAGCAGGACCTGCTGCATAGCTCTGTTTTGTTCTGGGAATCTTTCAAAAGTGGAAGTATTTGGGTTACTAGATTAATGGGTTGAAGCGATAATCTGCTTTTAAATGCCAAAGAGCCTTCCCAGGCAAGAGGACTCTTTCTTAATAGTATGGAAGTGGAATGCAAGAACTTGCTGTTTATCTGAAAGGATGAGACGGTGTGCACCAACCCACTGGCACCTAACCCTTCACCGGTGTGGCAAACCACTGACCCTTCATGGGGTGTGTCTTCCACCTCATGGCATTTGTGCGCATGCGGGGTACTCCAGGGTTTTTAGAGACCCCGGTGCCTAACCCTCCCACCAAGTTTCCTTATTATTTTATTAAACGGAGTGTCCTCTGAGCCTTCCCAAGGAACATAACTCTGGTGATAGAATTTCTGCTCTTCCATGTCTCTACCACCCTGTGCCTTCTGATCCTTCTTATCACTATGCCAAGGCAGTTAGAGACTCCCTGGTTCATTTGCCATAGTGCATCCTTGTGTCTCGGTTTTGAGGGGCTTCTGGTATAACAGCACCTCTGGACCTGTTCCCAGTGTCCCTGCAAAGATGCTGAAGCACAAGTCAAGGGACAGTGCTCTCCTGTCCATCGGTTCTGTCCTCCCTGCCTTATTTTGTTCCCATCATCATGCAACACTCTCAAGATTTCCTCCCACGCGTGTTCCTGTGATTCTTGGTGGTACAGCCACGCCATGCAATGTTTTGAGTGGTTACACTGTTTTCCTGGTGCGGAAACCGATTTGCCCACTTCTACATCCCGACCTCAGATACTGGGCTGTTGGCAATGTGAGAGGTAGAGCCGATCTTAGGACGGCAAGCCCCTCACACACCTGCCCCGAGTGATGTCTCTGCAAGGTGTCTGGGTAAGTGGAGTAGGAGGCAGCTGCTTCTGCTGGGACAGAAACACCTCATGGGCATGGGTTTGAGCTGGTCCCTGATGTGGACAGCATGGGTTCAATCCCACTGGGGTCTTCTAGAGAATAATGTACCTCAGAATTTTCCAGAAAAGGAGAGCATCTTCTCACCAGTGCAGATTCCATTTGTGAACTGTGCCTCCATGAGTGTGCACCCTCACACTGCCGGGTTTACAGGGGAGTCCAGGTGGGAGTCCCTCACACCACAGGGTTTGCAGGGGAGCCCAGGTGGGAACCCCCCCAAGCCCCTGCAGGATTGCAGATGAACCCCAAGCCTTAGTCTTCCAGAAGTACTGGAACAGAAAGAAAGACACATTTTATAAACCATGTGAAATGCAGTCAGGTTATAGCCATGTCAACTAGTTTGCAGAGAGATGAAAGGAGTAAAAGGTGGGCAGGGAGGGTGTAAGGAGAGCACATGCAGTGGAATACCAAAGCCATGAAGCTCAGAAAGAGGAAACCAAAGAAAGGCCACCCATCACTTTCCCGCCACCCTCATTTTGCTCATGGAAGGCCATTTCGTGGAGTTGGATCTCACAGCCCGTTAAGATGCTCCCTGGACTCCCTTGTCCTTAATTCCTTGCTTGCCAAATAATCATCTGAACATAAGTAGGCTTTCCTATGACTCAGCTTCAGGAGGAGAATGTCCCAGAGAAGATGTCATTTTCCTGTCCCTGTGGCAATTATATACTTCATTATAAATTAATTAGGGTAATAGGATTTGATACATACGGCTCTTATCAACTATGGGACTGAGTCAGCAGTCCAGAAGCCGATACTCAAATGCAATTGAGTTTTGAGACTAAAATACTTTTGTTGTGGGTAGGGAGAGTACCAGGAAAGAAAGCTTTAAAGGGCCAAGTTCCTAAGGTTCTAATGAGCGGGAGCAGACGGTCAGCAAATTGCACCGCTATTCGACTTTATTTATGCCAGTGGACTGCGGAATCCTGGAATACTGTAAATTATAAAATCTATATATAGTGACTCATTCTGTCACTAGCTAAAGACTCCTCTGACCTCTGAAGACCAGACCCAAGAGGCAGCATTGTGTGTGTGTGCGTGTGTTAAGAACACTTAACATGAGATCTACTCTCTTGACAAAAATTTAAGTGCACAAATGCTTTAAGGCACAGTGTTGTGCAGCAGATCTCTAGAACGTATGCATCTTGTGTAACTAGAGCTTTATACCCATTGAATAGCAACTCCCCATTACTTCCTTCATGAAGCCCCCTGCCAACAACCATTCTACTCTCTGTTTCTGGGAGTGATATTTTAGACACAGTCATTGCCTTTCTGTGACTGGCTCACTTCACTTAGCATAACATCCTCAAGGTTGTCAAATATGGGAGGATTTTTTTTTGAGGTTGGATAACGTTCCATTTTATTTACAGAGCATATTTTCTTTATCCATTCCCTTGTCGATGGCCACTCCATTTGTTTCCATATCTTGGCTATTTTGAATAATGCTGCAGTGAACATGGAAGTGTTGATACCTCTTTGAGGTCCAAATTTTAATTCTTTTGGATACATATCCAGAAGTGGGATTGCTGGAGCATAAGGTAGTTCTGTTTTTAGTTTGTTGGGAAGCTCCATACCGTCTTCCATCGTGGCTATGCCATTTTACATTCTCACTCACATGTACACAAAGGATTCCAGTTTCTCCACATCCTTGTCCACACTTGTATTTTGTATTTTTGATAATAGCTATTCTAACAAATGTGAGGGGATATTTCACGGTGGTTTGATTTCCCTAATGATCAGTGACATTCAGCACTCTTTCATAGATGGGTTGGCCATGTGTATGTCTTCTTTGCATAAATGTCTATTCGAGTCCTGGGCCTAATTTTTAATCAGGTCATTTGGGCTTTTTATATTGAGTTATGTTTTAACCGCTTATCAGATGTATTGTTTGCAAATATTTCCTCTCATTCCATAAGTGTCTTTTCACTGTGTTGTTTCCTTTGCTGTGCAGGAGCTTTTTAGTTCAATGTGGTCTCATTTTGCCTTTGTTGTCTACGATTTTGAAGTCATATCCAAGAAATGATTGCCAAGAGCAGTATGATGAAGCTTCTTCCCTATGTTTTATCCTAGGAGTTTTACAGTTTCATGTCTTATGCTTAAGTGTGTAATCCATTTTAAGTCTTTTTTTGGTGATTTTTGCATGTGGATATCCGCTTTTTCCAACACCATTTGTTGAAGACTGATGAGAGTGCTTGAAAGTTAGTAAAACGACCTATTCTTGCCTGCATGTGAATCTTTTAATCAGTATGTTTATATCCTGAAGACATACAAAAATAAAACCAAGAAGTAGTCAGGACTTACCATGTGCAAAATACACATAAAAGAAGGAAGAGAAACTCAAGGGTAGAGGAGAACAAAGAAAAACACATGCAATTAGGTGAAGAGGTGAGTATGGACAACAGAATGTTGGGGAGTCAAGATTCTTGTTTATCTTTCCAGTTCCAATGCCTTAGTGCACCTGCCTCAGGGGTATGATTGCAATTCATTGAACAGCCATGAAGTTTCAGATCCCCTTGCTCCCTGTGTTCACGGTTCCTCCAGTTTCCACCATTAAACAGTGACCAGCATGTGGGAATCTGATTTCCCAAGATCAGATCCTGGATTGAGGATCTTTTTTAAAGATCCTCAATCCACAACAGCTGTGATTATTTAAATGCTGTAGTGGAATCAGTATAATTAATCACAAAAGACGTTTACTGCAAGTAAGCCTCAAAAGCAAAGAGATTACTGTGATTATACAAAATAGAGGAAACCAGAGACTGTTGCTATTAACTTCTTTGGGAGTGGTTTGAAAGCCCTAGTTATTTAATGTGCATATTTCAGGAATATACTAAAGGCAATCAATGATGTGAAGCTGGTAGTAATGAGTACAGATCGTAAGACTTTTCATCAGAGTAGAGGTTTTCTTACTCTTACTCCATAATTCAAAATCAAGAGTAGAGATGAGTCATTCTGGGGAGCATCTTGAGAAAAATGATGATGGTTTGGTAAACTGATGGAGAATGAGGACAAGGGAAAAGAGAATCTCTCACTGTCAAGGTATTCTTTAGAGAAAGTATCTTATAGGAAGACAGCATCTGTTTGGGGACTGGCCGTAAAGGCAGAATTCACAGATAAGCTTGAATTTTGGGGAAAAAAAGCAGTCATTTGTTGTTTACCTGAATTTGTCGGATTTAACCTGGTGTCCTGTATTTTTATTTATTTATTTTTTTGCCATACCTGAAAACCCTACTTAGAGGTCACTGCATCTAACTGAATAACCACATTTACTGAAAGAGTTTATATAATGCTTAAGTATTCCAGCAACTTCCAAAAATAACACCTGTCACAAAACAACAAGCAGAGAAATATCCCGTGTCCCTGATGAAGTAAGCAAAGGAACCCCACTTGAGTTACCTAATCATCTAGTGTCTCTCTTGGTGGGAACATCTTACGGTTAGGGTAAGTAGACAATCTCCTGAGTTGAGAGGCATGAGAGATGTTTACTTCCTATTCCTGGACTTCATACTCTAACTTCCATAAATGCAACCACAACTGTAAAAAGTTTTACCTAGAGAATCTGGCCACATATCCCATAAGAGAAAAGCAGGGAAATCACAAAAAAGAACTCGAGGCTTCCTGGTGCAGCTCATAGGCTGAGAAAAAGAAAGAAAGTTGGGTGCAAGGAGAAAAGTAATGCACCTCCATGATATCAGCAAAAGAAAGATCAGGCTGCAGAAAGTGCAGAAGAAAATGCTCTCTTTGAAGGTAGAATGAACAGTTTGCTGCAGAACAGTGTTCAGGGAATATGGATGCCCCTCTCTCTTCAGCCTCCTAAGAAAAGGGAGTTGGAGGATAATGATTAGTCTCTGTGACTCTCACATCTTTCCAGGGAGACCCTAGGACTCCCAGTGTGGGAATCATAGTCAGTCCAGTGATCGTGGTTGTGAACCACTGAGATGTCCACCAGGTTAAGTGAAGGAAAGCAATGGTTCACAGCAATGCAGCCAAAGCACCAAAAGTGAACGTTGGGGCCCCAACTACAAAACCTCACTACATGATGAGGGAATGTGGTGAAGGTATTTGGAGACAGTCTGCCAGAGCTCATGATGAAAGCCAGTGATGGCTCGTGTTTATGTTGGTTTAATTTAACCAACTTCTGCTCCAGGAAATTGCTCAACAAAAGTTGCAAATAGACTCCTTGCCATAAAACCTCAGTATTTCTTAAGGAATCCTGTAGCCACTGAACTCAAACCCAGCCCCTCTCTGATGTCTGTAAGCAATACCAGGTCTCTTTCTGGCATGGTCTTTGCAGCCTGGAGAATCCAAACATTGCTGAGCATCCTGAACTGGAGACTGGACCACCTATCCCCACTGCCCCCACCCTTTCCTTGCCCTGGGAGGACCTGGTGCCGACAGTGCTGGATGACTGAAGCAATTAGTCTTTATAGAGTCACAGCAGGGTGGGGGAAGGGAAGTACAAATTATCTAAAGATAGATAGCTAAGTTTTATTTGATGAAAGCAAAACATAAAATATGCCTATAAGTGAAAGTATAACAAATGACCAATACTATGGACCTTGTATAGAAAAATGCAGGACAGTTTGCAGCTAGGTTTCTTGAGCCTTGACTTATAATTTATCAAAAGGATCATTCTTGACAAGTCTGGGATGCTTTGGCCCTCTCCACTCCCTAGAAAGGTGTTACTCTAGCCCTGGTCACCATTCAATGAAGTGCAGTCTCCACTCTTCTGCATGCGCTGGTGAATGCCACACATCCAGGAAGGCCAGACTCCTTGGACCACACCAACTAGAAGTGAGGCCTCCACAACCCATGCAGGGCAACATAGCTGACTAGCTGGCATGATCCACTAGAGAGACACCATCTCGAACCTGCTAGGTGCAAATTCCTCATCACAGGCATAGATCCGTTAGGCCAGAGACGCTTGGGACAGGTGCCGCATCTGTGCAGCAGATTTGGGAAAAATTAGAACAGAAGTAATCCTAAGAAATGATTGCAGCAATTGCAGTAGCATTAAAATGCTGAGTGCACTGCACAGCCCTCCCTTCCTTCTGAATGTGGTCATTATGTAACTAATGATCTAATTAGGAGAGTCATGTAAGCCCAGCATTGTGCCCTCCTGGCGGCAAGCACTGTGGATTTCCAAAGCCATGGCTTTCAGAGGCTAACTCCGCTTTAAATGTAGAGAAAGAGTAGCACAGAGTTGAGGCAGATAAGTCAGAGGGGAGCTCAGAGCATCAGATGCATTTCAGTGACAACCCTGTAACCTTGAAAGAGTCAGCAAATCCCTGTGTCCCTCACACCAGATTGCATCAGGGCCTTGAGTCAATAAGCAATGAAGTTAGTGATGCATCCTCCTGGGAAGGTGGTGAGCGAGGCATCCATCATGTTCACTCTTTCAGCCTGTTCCAAGGAGAGAGCCTCTGAGAGCGGTGGAAACCACTTCCCGGGCCCATTAGGCTCTGGCCCTGTGGTGAGGTAGCAGCTGTCACCTGGTGCCAGCCAAGGCTCACCAAGTGGAGGCCAAGGGAAAGGTGGGTGTGCAAATACCTGCCAGGAAGAGAAGCAGGACTCTGACTGGGAATGCAAGAGGACCAAGCAGCTTCTCTGCTCTGCAATATAAAAGAGCTTAAACTCAGTTTCTCAGGGCTTCTGCAGGACATCGCAGAGAGGCTCACACATCTTTCAGTGAGGCTCAGGACGTTCCTGTGGTGTTTAGACAGTAACCTGCAGAGGAAACTCACTTTGTTTAAAAAAAAAAAATACATATTCACAGGATTAAAAAAAAAAAGAAGTCATTGGTGAGGAAAACATACAAAATCAAGAGGAAAATCATATTTTATGTTTTCTCTTTGGCCCCATTTCTTGGAGATAACAGTTACCATTTTTGTGTGTTTTTCCAGGTTTTTCTGTGCTGCTCAAGCACACACACACACACACACATCTATCTATCTATCTATCTATCTATTGATATAATTGATAAATCCTTTTTATGCAAATGACACCACATCATAAATACTATTCTGGTTAGAAAGAATGAATAAGACCTACTATTTGGTAGCACAACAGGGTGATTATAGTCAATAATAACTGTACATTATAAAATAAAGAGTGTAATTTGATTATTTGCAACTCAATGGATAACTGCTTGAGAGAGTAGATGAGTGTTCGCATTGCATGCCTGTATTGAAACATCTCATGTACCTCATAAATATATACACCTACCATGTACTCACAAAAACTAAAACTAAAAATAAATGAATATTATTCTGCAATTTTTTCACTTAATATTTCTTGAATGTTGTTTAAGATGTATCACTGTATGGACAACATACCAGTAAATATAAATAAACAGAATTAATCTGTTTGAATTACTGCACAATTTTCCATTATGGATACCCTCACAGAACCAGTCCCTAGTGGTGAATATTCACGTTGTTTGTAGGCTTCTTTTTTGTTGCAAACAATGCTGCAATTTAAAAAAATCTTCACATATATACTGCTAACTATTTGTGCAAGCATGTGTGCTGGTTAAATTCCTAGTCCTGGAATTACTAGATTAAAGGAGATACGTATTTTAAATGTTGTACTATTGGACAAATTGCTGTCTACAGAGGTCACACCTATTCTTGCCTACACTTATGATGCTTATTGAGCTCCCTGTTTAAGGGATGGCTCTTCTGCAGCTAATGCAAAAGGTCTATATCAACAAAATGTAAAATAAAAACATTGAGAAAGCTCATGAACAAACCTATTCTATCCAGTAATGCTTGCTAAGTACCTGATTTAAAGCTTAGATCAGTCAAGCTCTTAACAGAAGTAATCCAGATAAAAATGTAACAGTTTGTAGGTAGAGCTGGGGAAGGAGAAGGAGCCCGTGGAGAGGGTTCCTGTAGTTAAATTTCACAGTGTGTGTTCCACTGGGCTCCTGGTGAGAATTTTTGTTTTCTCTTTCAGTGGTTGTACGCCACTGGCTAGGTGGCTAAATCATTTTACACCAATAAAGATACTTACGTAACGGGAGAACAATGCTATACACTGACTATGTATTGAGCATCATAAATATTTTCAGGCCTTTCATTGCTTCCATTACCAGGAGATAATATCTAGCATAAAAAGTTTTTACAATCTTAAGTTTAAAACCAGACAGGATAGAGACCTCATGGGCAAGGTTGTTTCCTACAGGTGAATGAAGAGAATAGACAGTGCTTTGGGGTTTTTGTTCTTTCATTCTCTTTTGTAACTTTTTTATTTGCCCTTAGAAAAGCAGGAACTGCTCTAAAATAAAAAATAAAATGAGACTCATGCCTACATTTGAATCAAATCTCTCCATTCCTAATGTTTAACTAGAAACATAATTGATTTTGTGCTGAACAGATAGGAGGTTGTCAAGCTGATATTTCATTCGCAAGATCTCTATCAAAGTTGTCAAAAAAAAAAAGCAAACAGTCATTATTTATCCCCAAACCCATCAAGCGACCCCATTATTTATTTCCTCGGCCGTTTACGAAGCTGCATACGCGTGCTTTCTTCAGCGCACCACCTAGCGGCTCACGCAAGCAATTGCAGCCTGGGTTGTTTTCTGGAGCCAGTCTCCACAGCAGGAAAAGAAACCTTTATCGGTGTTATAATTAACCACACGATTTATTTAATTTTGATAAATATTTAATCATAAAACTTACACGCTCAGGTTAAAGGAATACCACCCTGAAGATGCATTTGTATTTCACTTGGAGGGAAGAGACATGTTATTGTCAAGATGGCAAGAAAAAAAGAGACTGCCTTAAGCCTGTGTAGTAACCAAACTTCCCGGAAGAATCAATCAAGATTGTCATGAGAAAGTGACTATGAGATAGTCGGCATGGTCCCTGGGATACTGAGGCAGTTCTTTGTTGTCTGTGTTCATATTCATTTAGAACTCAGGAATCATCGCCCCCAGCAAGCAGGGGGAAATGCTAAGTAATAAAACGCTGTCCAAACACGATGCATTCTCTAACCACCATCGTTCATGCTAGCACTGCAAATGATGATGACTGGATAAGTGCTCTGGTTTCTAATGATATTATTGCTGCTATTCCGCAGCCAATCGTGTTCCCCATTCTCAGAACACCACAAAATAGAAGTTTGATCAACGCAAACCACATGGAAGAAGCAACAGGCTGTGTTCTGCTTAGAAGTCCTAATGCAGAGCATCCCAGATGAGACTCGAGCTCTAAGCACACAGGCAATCAAGCGTGCACAGCAGACGCTAATGACTCCCATAAACGGCAGTTTAATCAAATGCTTTATTTCTGCCTGGAATAAACTCATCCATGATTTGCAAATCAAACTTTACCCAAAAATATTTCTACCTGGTGCAGCAAGACCTTCACTCTCTTGCCCGGGGGAAAGCAACATCCTGGTCAACACAGGAATGCCCCTTGAGCCATGGTAAACAGGTACCTGGAATCTATCCCCGAATCCCCACACTAAGGATGGACCAATAGAAATTCCAGGTTTACAGCAAATGGAAACTATCTTCCATGGCTTAGTTTTTTGCACAGATGAATCACAGCATAAATAACACAGTCAAAATAAACCCTGAATCCATTTTGACAGAAAAATATTCCTGTTTCCAAAAGATGCACATCAGAAGCACAAAGCTGGTAAAACTCTAACCTATTTCATTAGGTCACGGCTGCTCACTACCATGCCATGCACAGGCAGGCTAGGTGCAGAACTGGACGGAGGGAGCTTGCGTATGTTTACCAAAACGTTTGTGGACCTGCCTCCACTAAATGGGGGGGGGGGGGGGGGAGATTGGATTATTAGATTCTTACACAAACACGTGTAGGAAGAGACCACATTGATATTTTTTGTATTATTTAAACTGGAGATTCTGGGGGCTCAGGTGACTAAGAATCCTCATCTATAAGTAAAATAGTCAGACAACCAGAGGATATCCCTCAGATACACCCTGGATCATTGGATCTGTTAGTTCTCACTGCCATAACAAAGTGCTACAGACTGAGAGGTTTAAGCAACAGAAATTTATTTTCTGACAGCTCTGGAGGCTGGAAGTCTGAGATCCAAATGTTGGCAGAGTCACTTTTTCCTGAGGCCTCTCTCCTTGGCTGGTGGACTGCCATCTTCTCTCTCTGTGTCCTCACAGGGTCCTTCCCCTGTGTGTGTCTGTGTCCCGTATCCTCTTCTTTTAAGGACACCAGTTGTTTGAAGTACAGTCCACTCACTGGACCTCATTGTAACTTAACCACAGCTTGAAAGACCTTATCTTCCAATTCGGTCACAATCTGAAGTGCTTGGGGGTTAGGACTTCAAGTTATAAATTTGGAGGTAGGGGAACAAAATTCAACCCATGAAGTCACTTCTGTGCCCTAGAAGGTTGGGAAATGGGAGAAGCTAATTGAAGAAGCCGTGAGGAGAGGATACCTCCCTAGAAAGTGAGGAATGGAGGCAAAGAACCTCCTTCCCAAAGAGGGTCCCTGGCAGAAGGCTGCTAGAGTCTGGGTGGAAGCTGTTAGCGCACCCCACTCCTCAGCATGATGGAGGGAAGAGCATGATGACAGCGTGCTGACAGGGCACCAAGCAGCCCAGGAGAAAGCTGAGGGTCTCTAGACCCCGCAGGAGCTGGGGCTCCCCCTGCTGATAGGATGAAGACCCCCCCCACTCTCCCCACCCTACCCCTTGTCAAGAAAATATAACTAAAGACAAAATCTTCTCCCAACCCGGAAATCCTCTCTACAAAAGTGCTAGGAAAAAAACAAAAACAAATAAACAAATGAAAAAACACTTTTATTATTGAGTAAGCTTTAAGCCAGAAAGTGATGTGCGTTGCCAGCAATCCCTAGAAGATTAGAGACAGAAAGAAAGCTTACCCATTGATACAGCCAGGCAGACACAGCCCATTCCATACATGTTATCCAGATAAATGATAACCAGTCCTCAGGTAAGAGGATTTGACAGCACTGTTTGTCACACAGCTCACAATAACTTTACCTGGTAATTGGGGTGAACATCCCTATTAGCCCAGCTGGCTTTATGCAGAGGAGAAACAAACTTGTCATATCTTTATACTGCCAGGTAGTTTTGCAGCTTGGAGCCAGATGCCCACTGAAGTTATGTTCCTAAGGTCTTGAGAAAGTAGAAGATGGCAGCTCATTATATCCCTTTTTGCTAACATTTCCAAGAGGTAGCTCCCCATTCCCTAAGAAAGACATTCCTGGTTCATAAAGCTGACAAAAGACCATCTAGTCTCCAAAATAATTTATATACCTTTCAAAGAGAGGAGAAAGTTCTTAGAATTGCATGTTTTCTAAGATAAAATCTTTTAATAATGGGGAGAATTAAACCTTTTATTTTTAATTTGTGTCTGTCCTGGCACCTTTAAACAAGGCTGGACCAAATCCCTGGAGGAGACAGTGATGCTGCAGCTCTGTGTTCAGGTGTTCAGTCCTGGCCATGGACACTGCCCAGGTGTTGGAGGGGCAGTATCAGCAGGAGTGCAGCCCCTCTGTGCCCCATAGAAAGCTTCTGTGGTTGTGATGCTAAAGAAATCTGAATGCGAATGGAAGATATGAACTGTCAGTAATCATTCTGATATTCAGAGAAATGACTGAAGCGTTTAAAGATCCCAGCCTTAAGCTAATCAATCTAGGGATGCTGGATGAAAAAGAACTTAGGGAGATGGTTTGGGCATTGTTTTATCCTAGCTTTAAACAAGCAGGGTGGTCCAGGTTGCTGTGAGTCAGCCTGGACCTTGCTTGCTCAGTGCTCTCCAGGGGGCACCGGCAGTCAGCCAGTCAACCACTTACGTGCCTGCACAGCTCCTTCCTCCCCAGACAGAGAAGAAGAGATAAGATGAAAGAGAAAAGAGGGCAACAGCTGCAGCCTCCTCAACAATATCAGAGATTGATAAATGAGATGTGCTCAACAAATAAACTGGGTGGGAATTATGTATTGTTTTGAAATTGAAGAGGCAGCTTTCGTGGATTACAAACCCAGCTTTCAATATAAGCTGGTGGGATGCATACATTGGCATTTAATGCTACATCTCATTCTCCAAACAAAAGCCCAGACCCTAAATATCTCTTGCCAGTTTTTGAGGGTATATCAAATAGAAATCACAACTTCCCATTTATTTTGTGAAATGCATGAAAAATGTTTGAAAGCAAGGAGATCGTGAGCTCCTAAGAACACAGACAGAAAACATGAGCTTGCCCTTCTGTCAGCCAGGTTTCCAGCTGTTTGTCTTACAATCTACTTAGTGTGTTAAGGCAAAGAGCCCTGAAGACCTCACATTACAGCTGGGAGTCAGGCCGTGGAAGACCTGGCCAAGAGCAGGGCCCTCACATCAGCTGGCCACAGGCTCAGACCCCAACGCAGTGACCCCATGGCCCAGGTCTCAGGGGCTTACCTGTTCTCAGGCACCATGATCTCAACTGCAAATCCAGATGGCAACACAAACTATGAATTGTTAGAAGGACTAACCAAAATTACATAAAATATTGTCTACTAATATTACATGAATTATAGAAAATATAATACAAAAGTTCTTGGAAAATAGTAAGCACCCAATAGGTAAATGGTGGGTGTGACTGTAATGGCAAATACCCAACCATGTGATAAAATTCTAGTGTGATCACATTAAAGACATAGGCTAATGTGTGTGTGTGTGTCTTACTTTTTAACAACAACAAAAAAAAGTTTAAAAATAAAAAATACAAAAATTAAATTAAAAATACAAAAAAGCTTACAAAATAGAATATAATGAAAGAAAATATTTTTATTTTCTTATACACAATCTGTAGAATGTTTCTGTGTTTTAAGCAAAGTGTTGTCATAAAAGACTCAAAAGTTAAAAAAATGTAAAGGTTTATAAAGTAAAAAATTATAGGGAGCTAAGGTTAATTTGTTACTAAAGAAAAAAATTTGTTTAATAAATTTAGTGTAGCCCAAGTATACAGTGTTTATAAGTCTACAGTAGTGGACAGTAATGTCCTAGGCTTCACATTCACTCACCATTTACTCACTTATTGACTCACCCAGGGCAATTTCTAGGCCTTCAAGCTCTATTCACAGTAAGTGCCCTAGACAGGTGGATCATTTTTTTTTTATTATTTTACCATATTTTTACTGAAACTTTCCTACATTTAGCTATGTTTAGATATACAAATACTTAACAAAGGGGCATTGTAGACACCTCCAGGACCCTTCTCACAGCTCTGTCTCCTGGCATGGTCCACTCTGATGCTCAGGGTCTCCACCAAACTAATTATTAACTATTTAGACAATCGTCCTCACATAGGCATATATGAAGAGCTTCATGTTTATGACATGAGAAACCCTGAGCACTAATTGCATGTGTAAAAGCTCGATTTATTACCCAACACAGTTACTCTCTTTTCCCCATCTTTCATGGTCTTTAATGTGAGACGCAGGTAAGCCCTGAAGCAATTCACATCACCTAGAGCCAAGCTTGGCCAACCTGTGGCCTGTCGGATGCATGGGGCCTAGGAAAGCTTTGAATGCAGCCCAACACGAATTCCTTAAAACATTATGAGGTTTTGTTTTGTTTCGTTTTGTTTTGTTCCGATTTTTTAAGCTCATCAGCTATCACTAGAGTTAGTGTATTTTATGTGTGGCCCAAGACAATTCTTCTTCTTCCAACATGGCCCAGGGAAGCCAAAAGATTGGACACCCCTGAGATTCTAGAGCCATTTCTTTCCAAAGGCTGCTGAGCTGACAAGGGAGTCGGTAACCTGAGCTTACTGCTAAGGTCAGCTCTTGAAAGTCACGAAGAGAGGAAAGCATTTTGGATGATTTCTTCTGAAATTCTAAATTGCTACAAATAAGGTAACATCCAAGAAAACTGTCCCATGACACAATGTCCTTGGGCCACACCCAGCTCTGGCTTAGAGGAGAACGGAAGTGGAGCTTGCACCCAGCTCTCAGGCTTCCTGTTTCATGATCAAGCATCTAACACAACAGAAGAAATCAGGCCAAGGAACAATTGAAGAACCAGTGATGAAAATAATTAAGGTTCCTGGTGAAGAAGAACTCAGTTATCAAGGGACATGAGTCAGAAGTGAGCTGAAGCCAAAAAAAAAAAAAAAATGCTTTGGGCATTACTGAAATACTTGCTTACCTCAGGAAAGTTCTCTTTTCAAAAAACATCTTGAATCTGTAAAAATTTGAGCAATAAGGAAACACAATAAAGAGCGAGTTTTCTCTACTCAATAGCATCAGGCATTAAAGCTTAAGAAGCCACTATGGGAGTAGAAAGGTTAATCAGCGGAGGGTCTGAAAACAGAGGGTTTTGTCCTGGCTTTGCTGCCTATTATTAGCTGAGTGATCTGACAAAAACCACTGAGCAACTCTGGGCCTCATTTTTCTCAACTATAAATCAAGAAGAAAAGGTGAAAACCCATAACACCTTGCAGAGTTTATCCTCAGTGGAAAATAGATTTTTAGGATCTTTCTGCAGATCCAACTAGCTGAAATGGAGGGTGTTGCAGCTCACTGCAGACCGAATGGGCAAAATAAATAGAGCAAAACAACCAAGTGAGCATGCGCACCTGTTTTTCTTCTGATGACCTGTTCCAGTTGCCAGTCACTTGAGGTGCCCTGTACATTTGAATTGCTCTAATATGAAGTGTTTTGTTAATATATTTGCAATAAATTATGTGAAGAGAGAAAAGGAGGAAGAAAGAGATAGAGGGAAAGAAGGGGAGAGGGAGGAGGAAGAGAATCAAAGAAGCAGCTGTTCTGCTTTATTTCCTGAGCCTAGAACCACCCGCCCCCTTGAAAAGGCCTTTGCCAGAATATATTTCAGCCTCATATAATCCACATTTTTCCTCTTTGCTTCAAATTGGTAGAGTTAACTGTGGTCAACCAGGTCGTCCCTTGGAATATCATTATCTGGAAGCATTTTCCCTCCAGGTCATGAAGGTCAGCTGCCTGCAGATTGTGCAGGCTGCAAAGACTTATCCCAGACCAGCCTAAGATGTGAGCAGACCTTTGCAAAGATTAAATATGGCACAAACAACTTGACCTGTTTGTTCGTTACTGTTGTTATTGTTGCTGCTTAATCTAGCTCTGATTTAACTGGGTCAGCTCTTCAAGCCACAGAGTGATGATCTGGCTAAGATTCTTCTTCTATCATTTAGGAAAAGGCAAATTTCACCAGGTAGGCTTTTAAGAGTCGCTTATGTCAACTTAATTTTAAAATGGAAGTTAAATGAAAGCAAATGGTCTGTAGATCTAAAACCCTTTCCCCAAACTCAGTTCTGATCAGAGGACAAAAGGCCATACGCAGATGCCAGTGATTACATCTTGGCTCACATGGTTCAACGTCAAGTGGTACGTCCTGCTTCTGGCGGGATTATATGGAGACCACAGCACTGTGCTCAGTGCTGCTGTAAGACAGCTGCTCGCAGCTCAGGCTGTTCTGGGAAAAGTCCCTCCAGCCTGCACAACCTGCCAGCAGGTGAACTTTATGATTCTTTAGTTCAAAAGAAGTGTTCTTGAAATGTGATGGGCAGAGACCTGGGGGTAGTTGTCTTAATAACGTGCCCCAGAAGCAGGTGATGCAAGAAAACCCCTCTGAAATGTTTTTTTTAAAAGAGTCTGGGATGAGGCCTAAAGGAAGATAAAATTAGTCTCCATGCACAAAAGACAGCTAAACAGAGGTTAAAATGTAAAGCTTAAAGCATATGACTTTTGACATAAAATTTCTGCTGATAATTTATAGAGAGTCATTATGGGCTGAAAGCTGTGCAAATTAGTTGTTTTCAAAGGAAATTTTCTTTGAAGTTTGAATGATTGCAAACTGATTAATATGATCCCTTACACATTTTTCTTACTCTTAATTCTCCTTAGATCTTCCCCCTGAAATTAGGTTTTGAAAGACCATTAACTCTCAGGGATCACAGGCATCCTCCAATCTGAATTGATCATCAGTCAGAACCCAGAAGTTTTAGAACAAGGAAATGGAGCCAGCATATTGATGAGAAAACAACCTCCAGCCTTGAAAAGGCCTTTCAGAGCTTCAAGCAAGCAAATCGCAATGACCTTAGCAGTCCCTAGAAAGGATCCCGAGCGCTGTTACAAGGTAAACCGGCTGGCATCAGTGGGCCAGACCAAGCTCAGACAGGAAAATACGTCACTCTTGCACACAGCACCTCCCAGTGTCGGCAAAAGCGGATAGAACTGAGCTTTTGAAATAACTTCTCCGGTGTGAACTTCCCAGGTTTCTTTAAGAAATAAAAAATAAAAATGCTTTCTACAAAAGCATATTGAGCTCCAGAAGTTTCAGAGTATAATATTAATCAGAAATTAAATGCCAGCATAAGTTTCTCAGGGAAATTTGGAAGCAACTCAAGCAGGTTGACATTTAATTTCATACACAAAGACCTTATTCCAAATGTCGCAAAGCTCATCACAATGTCAGTGCACGGTGTGCGGTGGGGGGCGTGGGGGGCGGATGGTGTGCGCCAGAAGATGCAGAAGAGAGCAAGAAATTCTCAAAACGCTCAGGAAGGAATGCCGACAACAACCATGGGAGGCCCTGGCACAAATTTTAGTACAAAGTTTCCACCAGCACCACTTTCTTAAAATGTGTAGTTTTAGAGCAAATCTGTAGAATGTCTAAGCCATATGAGGAAACGGAGGCTCGGAAAGATTGAAAGGCTGCCCTAAACCATATCACCGTGGTAGGAGGGAGGGAGGGCTATCCAGCCCAGAGTGCGGGTCCTCCTCCCGGTTCTCGGCCATGGCACTATGTGCGAGCTCAGGGCGGGGCCACCTCCCATAGCAGATGGTTGGCCATGGCGTAATGGGAAGAACATTGAATCCAGAATTCCAGTGCCAGGATTCAGTCTGCTGGGCTGCCATCTATCAACTCAGCACTCAAGCAAAGCACTTATCTTCTGAGTTGAAAGCCGGAATGGCAAATAGTGGATGGGCGGATCAAAACAAGCACACACCCTTGGCACGGGGCAGACACTCAACAAATTTAAGGTTAATAAAATCCTCATGTCCTCCTAGCAAAGCACATTTTGGCATTAGGCACGGAAATGGGCAAGATGTCATTTGATAAAGACCCTTGCTTCAAAATGTCCTGTAAGCGAAGGTCATCCGTGAAGTTCAAGGGTGAGGCAGTTGAGGGAGTGAGAAGACAAACAATGTCTCCAAAGTCACACAGGCAGTTGGGAAAACCCTGGATTCAAATGCAGGCAGGATGGCTCCAGATCCCACACTTTCTACCATAATATGCATCAAATAATATCAAGGAAATTAAGATAACCATGTACTAGTACTCATATCTAACTTTTCTATAATGATTTTACTTTTAAACTTAACTATAAATGGAGATTGATGAGGGGGAAGAGAGTTTTGATTGGAAGTGAATGGCAGAAATAGTAAAATGCGATGCAGTTTTAAAGTCTCTGAATCTCTAGATATCCTTGCGCATCTCCTGGGGTTAAACAGTTCGAGCATTGGCACATTTTCTGTGAAAAATAATTGAGCGGCTGCCCCTGGCGTTAGGAAGGAAGGGGCGGCTTTGGACAGTGGAGCAGTGAAGGGCAGTTACCACCAGCAGGGTCCTCTCACCTGGCATCATGGTTAATTTCACATGGCAATTTGATTGTGTCCCTGGATATGAAATCGACAATCATGAATTGTTCAGGCACCAAAAAGGCATTTTCTTGAGGTCCAACTTGACTGAGACTCTTTTTTTTATTATTTTTATTTTTAGTCTTGCTCTGTTGCCCAGGCTGGAGTGCAGTAGTGCAATCTCAGCTCACTGCAACCTCCACCTCCCAGGTTTAAGCGATTCTCCTGCCTCAGCCTCCTGAGTAGCTAAGATTACAGGCGTGCACCACCACACCCTGCTAATGTTTGTATTTTTAGTAGAGACAGGGGTTTCACCATATTGGTCACGCTGATCTCGAACTCCTGACCTCGTGATCCACCCACCTTAGGCTCCCAATGTGCTGGGATTACAGGGATGAGCCACCATGCCTGGCTAGCTCTTTTTTAAATTGACCTCTAGCTGGTAGAGTGGACACCTCCCCCTGATAGCTAAATTCCAGGCTCCCCACACCCTCTCTACAGGGCAGCCCTGCCCCTCGTCCCCTGAGAAGTCTAGCCGCACCCTCTCTACAGGGCAGCCCTGCCCCTCATCCCCTTACATTCACCTGGTGTTTGTCATTTCCCACCAATGCCAGGCTCTACCATGACCCTCGCAGCTGGCCTCCCTCAGAATGGCCAGCTCTGCCCAGCAACTAACACATAACCCGGAGTTGAGCTTGCAAGTGACAGTTTCAAAGGTAAAAAAAATTAAACATTTTTCTGTCCACATGTCTAGAAAAAAAAAAAAATCAATTCGTTTCATTTTCGGTATAGTTACCTATCTCAAAACTCTGTCAGAAAATCTAAAGTCATTTTTATAGCAGAACTTTGCAGAAATGCCAGGTGGAAATGTGAGTTGGTAAAAATGTGTCTCTTAACTGTAGCACATTCCTTTTCCTACAGGTTCCCAATTCATTTTGTGTTGTCTCTAAGCCTCTCTCTAGAGCAGTCTCCAGGGACAGGCCCCCCACACATGCACCATTAAATGCGACATACATGCACACGCCACTCACTTATCCTTAGTTGGTTGTTCCCTCCAGTTATTTTAGCTTCTCCCTCTGTCTGTGTCAGGGTTTCAGACGGAAATTTTACAGCTAATACAAATCTGTGAAGAAAGAATTCCCTTTAGTGAGTGCAACCTTATTATTTTCTCGTGTTGACAGAGGCATTAGTTCAGTGCCCTAAAGATGCTGTCCAGGGAAACATCTGGCCCTCCAGCCTACTGCATGGGACATACCCAGCAATTTCAACAGCAGACAGAATGGCTCACCCTGTCCTGCCTTGCAGCAAATAAATCCTGAGCCTAAATATAAAATTAGTATTGATCCGATACCCATTGAACTTACATCTTCCATTTAGGAGGGAAGAAAACTTGTTCCACAAGGCGGATGGTGCCCTGTTCCACTCTAATGAGAGACAAAGCTTAGCAAGTGCAGCGAGATATTTTACCTTCTATTTTCTGAATAAAAATAGCGTGGGAGCTCTGTTTCTTTCCGATCTATCTCTTCTAGACACAATGGAGGAATGAATCTTCTTGATTTGCCGCTCAAGAGGGCATTTGGAGGGGGCTCAGTATCACAGGCTGATTTGCAGCCAAGGGAACAAATTACATCAGCAGGCAGGCGACAGGCACCATAGCACCATACACCTCATTTTCCAAGTGAGGTTGCATTTTTTTTAACCTAGGAGTGGGGAAGAGAGGAGTATGATGGATTCCTTTTATCAATCTTTCTTCAGTCTTTCCCTATCTTATACATTTATTTGGATTTCCCAATGATATATTTAATATCAGTTGCCAGGACTCACAAAATTACAGAAAAGAAAATTAAAACAAAAAATGTAACACCTGTTGTAAGTTGTATTATATCCCCTCAAAAAAAGGTATGTTGGGTCCTAATCCTCAATCCATTAGAATGTGACCTTATTTGGACATAGGGCTTTACAGAGTTAATCAAGTTAAAATAATACCGTTAGGGTGAGCCCTAATCCAATATGACTGGTGTCCTTACAAGAAGAGGAAATTTGGACAGACACACACACGGGAAAATGCCACGCAACGATGAAGGCAGAGTTCGAGTAATGTTTCTACCAGCCAAGGAAGGCCAGAGGTTGCTGACAACCCCAGAAGCTGGGAGAGAGGACTGGAACAGACTCCCCTGCACAGCCCCAGAAGGAATGAGCCCTGCCAACACCTTGACCTTGAACTTCTCACTCCTGAACTGGGAGACTCTACACTTCTGTCGTCAGTGTGTAGCACTTACTGAAGCTGCAGCAAGTCATACAGTGCCTGCCATAAAATAAAAAGCATTGCCCTAAGAATGTACATTCTCAGTGGGACAGATAGATAGAGTAAGGGGCAATGCATCTTACACCTTTCATTTGTTGAGAGTGTATTTTGAGTTCTAGGTCTTTGAATACAGCTGTGTCTAGGACATCAGAGCCCTGCATGCTCATGGAGCTTTCAATCAGTCACGGAAGACAAATATGGACCATGCAGTTACAGGAAGGCCCAATCTGTGAAGGAAAAATAAATGTAGGGCACCATGGAAATATTTACCAGGGTTTGTGTATGTTAAGACGAAAAGCACAACCTGTTCTCAAAGTGGTCTTTCAGTGGGTGGCCAGCCATTGTGAGGCCACTGGGACATAATGAAATCCAGTTGCTGAAGAGACATCTTTCCTGCCGGCTGTCCAGCACCCAAGCTCCTCTCCTGGTTGGAAGTATTGCCAAGGTTGGTAGGGAGCTGAAGAAAGAAAGATGTTTTCCCTCCTTGACACCTAGTAGCTGCCAGGCAGCCAGGGAGCTCCTTGCTCAGGAATGAGTCCCTGAGAGTGGCTCAAAGGCACAGGGTAAACTGTTAATGATGGCTCCAGCTGCACTGCAGACAAGAGCTCAGGGGTGGCCACCTCAGAATGAATGCCATGCCCCAGCCAGCCTCTAGCAGGAGCTTGTCTGTGCTGCACCTCCCTCGAGTCCTTTTCAGGCCTGGTCCTCCAGGTCCTTCTTGAACTATGGGAACTACCAGACAGCCTCTTAACAAATCACTTTCCTTTTTGCAAATAAATATGGCTGGTATTTAATTATTATGCACAGATTCTGTTGCACCAATTGTTAAACATTGAACTAGTTCTACATACATTGGTTAAAATACCCCAAATCACCATAAGGCACACCCCACAACTACTGCTGCCTCTTTTGCTGACAAAGTCCTCATTACTGTCCAAAAAACATGGACAGACCCTCTCCCAGAGATGCTCCAGGTTATGGATTTTTTTATTGGTCAGTGTTTGTGCATTCTCATTGGTAAACATTTTTAATATCAACTCGATTTGCAACCAGCAATGTTGATTCATACCATTCCTAAGGTGATGTGTGCAGGAATATGCATGAGTGTTCTAGCACTTTCTCCAGCATATTTTGTATAGAAATGAATGTGCATTTATTTTGACCCTTTTGTAAACAAGACAGAGACCCATCCCTAGGGGTCACTACTGAATGCATCATTTCCATCCTTGCAAGTCAAGAATTCACAGTTGAAGCCACTGTAGCCCTGGCCAAAATAGAACCCCCAAACTAGTGCAATTCCGGTCATCACTAGGTGCATTAGTCCATTCTCTCGTTGATATAAAGAAATACCCAAGACTGAGTAATTTATAAAGAAAAGAGATTTAATTGGCACACAGTTCTGCAGGCTGTAGAGGAAGTGTGATGCTGGCATCTTCTTGGCTTTTGGGGAGGCCTCAGGAAACTCAACAATCATGGCAGAAGGCAAAGGGGGAGCCAGAACTTCACATGGCCAGAGCAGCAGAGAGAGAGAGAGGGGAGAAGATGCTACACATGAGACACCTCTTCTACGATCCGATCACCTCCCACTAGGTCCCACCTCCAACACTATGGCATGCCATTAAAAATGAGATTTGGGTGGGGAAAAAGATCTAAACCACATCACCAGGATTCAGTTAACCATCCCCGTCTGAGTTGAGAGGAAGCCATGGTGTGATTGCCTGAGGTTTAATGTAAAAATTCCAGAGCTCAGTTTCTAGCTATGCCATTTGCTGTCTGTGAGATGTGAGTAAGTCTTGTTTATTTCTAGACCCAGAAAATAGAGATTATAATACCTATCCTAACAAAGTGACCACCAGGATTCAGTGAAATAGCAACATGAAAGCATTAAAAAATAAACTAGAAAAATACAATGTATTACGTTAACACAATGTGTGTTTTTGTTTTACTTTGATTGCAGATTTTCTTTCTTTTTTTTTTTTTTTTTTAGATCAAGTCTCACTCTGTCACCCAGTCTGGAGTGCAGTGGCATGATCTCAGCTCTCTGCAACCTCCACCTCCCAGGTTCAAGCAATTCTCCCACCTCAGCCTCCCAAGTAATGGGGACTAGAGGCATGTGCCACCACACCCAGCTAACTTTTGTATTTTTAGTAGAGATGGGATTTCACCATGTTGGCCAGGCTGGTCTCAAACTCCTGACCTGAGGTGATCCACCCACCTCAGCCTCCCAAAGTACTAGGATTACAGGCGTCAACCACTGCACCCAGCAATTGCAGCTGTTTTAAAAGTGGATCTTTTGAAATTGCTCAAATCTGAAATTGTATTGGCAAACTTTGCTGTGCTAACAATCCCAAAATTTTAGTTGCTTGCAGTATCAAGGCTTATTTCTCATCAGAGGTTGATATCTTGTTCATACTGTACGAAAGCTGTGAGTCCCCTGTGACATGTGTCTCCTTATCCCAGAGAGCAACCTGTGTGTTAGTCACACCCATCCTCTGGCAGAGCTCACAGCAATGGCATTAAAGCTTCAGCGCTGACCTAGCTTATGCTACATCCACCACACTCCATTGGCCAAAGAAGTCAAGTGGCCAAACCCGGCAGAGAGACAGAGAAATGTCCCCTCCATGACAGTATTCACAGTCACACGGCAGCAAGTAGGACATGACACCCTCTAATAGGTAGAGGCCCGAGGAGTTGGAGACCACAATACAATCTATTGCAGGAACACTGCTCTCAGTGATTCCTTCCTGCTTTGTGAATACACAGCTGAATGACCTTCCCAATATCCTCACACACTTCCCACCTCCACCAACCCAACTCTGGTCCATCAAACAGAAATTCCAATGACAATTCGTCCGCGTTGTTCAGGGCTTGGTCCTTGCCTTCCTTAAAATCATGGGTCTCTCTGATTTTCAGGTTAAATAAGAGAAAACAAGGCTTATATATATGTACATGAACCCTGCTTTATTTACCTCAACGCCTGAATGGCCCCAGAGGGATCAGGATGGAGAAGGGAAAGATAAAGTGTCTCTTCCACTCAAACATCAGAGCTGTCTGAAGAATTCTGGAACATTCCCAAGGCATTGCTTAATCTTGACATATGGCTTTGCCCTGATTTAAGCATTTTACTTATACAACATTTGGTGAGTCCTGGTCAGGCAGGTGCTTGGCACTAGGACTACAAAGAAGAATGACATAACTTTGGGAGGTCAAGGTAGGCAGATCGCTTGAGGCCAGGAGTTCAAGATTAGCCTGGCCCAACATGGTGAAACCCCATCTCTACTGAAAAAATACAAAAATTAACCAAGTGTGGTGGTGCGTGCCTGTAATCCTAGCTACTCAGGAGGCTGAGGCAGAAGAATCACTTGAACCTGGGAGGCAGAAGTTGCAGTGAGCTGTGATTGAGCCACTGCACTCCAGCCTGGGTCACAGAGTGAGACCGTGTCTCAGGAAAAAAAAAAAAAAAAAAAAAAGGAGAGAGAGAGACAGATAAATGACATAGAACCTTCCCTCTGAAAACTCAGTCTTGGAACAAAGCAACTGATCAAACGAGCATTTGGGATGCACTGGCGTGGGAGACGTAATGAAGACACTGACCAGGTGCTACTAGAGGAAAGAGAGGACCACCCACTCATGCCAGGTCCACTCAGGACATTATGCCCACACTAAGACCTGGAGGGCAAATAGCATGGTGTTGGGAAAGGAGGTGCCATCTCCTGCCTCCTTCTCCAAACACCCACTGCTGCAGCCACACCAACCAAGCAACAAGACTCCTTACACCCTGGGGTCTTTACTTGTGGTTTTCCTCCACGTTTATCCTGTCAAAAATGACTTTCTCCACCTGCTGTAATTATAATCATTTTTTTTGAAGTCCAGTGCAAATACTTGGCCAGTGTGTACAGAGAAAATAGAGAATTTCAAGTTTCCTCCAATGGAGGTTTTATCAAAAAATTAATATTTCCTGATCAGTTGAGATTTGTGCTGATGTTCTCATGGGAATGGGTTAGCAATCAGCTTTAATTATAGTTTGCTTCCTAGAACTGCTCCTGTAAGTGGCCAGTTTGCAGTGATTAGGCTGGCTCTGCCAACGCCAGGGAAGGGAGGTCTCAGTGAAAGCACGTGGAAGACTAGGCCCCCACTCCTGTGCTGTTCTAGGTAGTGTGGACACATTTGATGAGGCTGGTGTGGTGGTTTTACTAGTAATTAATGAAAACCCAGTGACTGAGTTGATATTGGCCTTTAAAATGATTTATCTTCGACACTCTTCACTTGCTTGAAGTGCTTTGGTATATTTTCTCCTGCTTTATAAATGAAGATTATAGGAGACTGAATAATGTTCCCCCAAAATTCATGTCCACCCAGAACCTCAGAATGTGATCTTATTTGGAAATAGGGTCTTTGCAGATGGAATTGGTTAAGATGAACTTACACTAGATTTGAGTGGGCCCTACGTCCAAAGACTGGTGTCATCATAAGGAAAAGGAGAGGGAGAGTCAGGGAGGCATGCAGGGAAGAAGGCCATGTGAGGACAGAGGCCAGGATGGGAGTGAACAGCTGCAGGTCAGAGAGTGTCCAGATCTACCAGGGGTCATCTGACACTGAGGAGACAAGGGCAGAGTCTTCCCTAATCCTTCAAAAGGAGCACAGCCCTTTCAACCCCTTGAAATCGGAATTGTGGCCTCCAGAACTGTGGGAGAATAGATTTATGGGTTTTTTTGGGGTTTTTTTGGTTTGTTTGTTTGTTTTTTAAATGCTGTTTCCTAGACCAGGCTCTGTGGCTCACTCCTGTAATCCTAGCACTTTGGGGGGTCAAGGTGAGTGGCTTGCTTGACCTCAGGAGTTTGAGACCAGCCTGGGTGACATGACGAAACCCCATCTCTGCTAAAAACACACAAAAAATCAACCGAGCGTGGTGGTGCATGCCATGGTCCCAGCTACTCAGGAGGCTAAGGTGGGAGGTTTGCTTGAGCCTGGGAGGTCAATGCTGCAGTGAGCTGAGATTGCGCCACTGCACTCCAGCCTGGGAGGCAGAGTAAGACCCTGTCTCAAAACAAAATGCCACTCCGTGATGAATTTCTGAAGTTTCCATCTGTCATTCCATCATGTACCCTATGCCCAATGCCCCACCTCCTCCAATATGAGGTCCTCTTTCAGGAGGCCAGTGCTCTCACTATTACCAAGAAGCCATAAATAAGTCCTCCAAATTCTTCCCAATGGTCTGGGACAGCATCAGTTCAAACCTAAACGACTGGCTGGAGAAGCATGACGTAATAGCCCACCCCTTATTTCCATAAAGAGTTCTTTTCAAAGCTCCCAAGTCATCCTAGGAAACACTCTGAGTGTATGATGCATGTGCTAGATCCCTGCATTTGTCTTGAATATGAAAAAAGGAGATGGTTATTTCAGGATGTAGAATGTGATTTTCCTCAGAAACACGTGCCAGTCACTCTATAGCCCTATAATTTCAAGCAATCGAAAGTTATAATTAAGTGTCTGCACTTCCAATTCCAAGGGAGGAAAGTACACAGAGTCCTTGATGGAGCAGTGCAAGCCAGCACGATGGACCTTTGGCTTGCACTAAGCAGCTGAGCAGCGCGGTCGTGGGAGCCCTGGTCCAGAAATCGGAAGAATGGACAATCCATTCTGTCCCCACCTGCCTAGCTCCTTGATCGTGAGCAAGACAATCCATCTCCTGCAGGCTCTGTTTTCTTATAAAAAAGGATTATTTTGAGGATTAGGTTTGAAAAGTGCAGGTAAATTTTTTTGTAAAAACATAAGCATTCCAGTACATGCTTTGTTTTTACACTGTGTATAAAGCAACAATTTATGAAACATTTTCAGAGGCATTAACCCCTCCAGTCTTCTCAGCAACCACAGGACAGCAGCCCCATTAATTCCATTTTACACACAAACAAACCAAAGCTCAGATAAATGATGTCACTTGCCCAAAGTCGAACAGGGAGTGAATGGAAGAGAAGAAATCAAATCTAACTGCTTCTGCTTCACATTTCATGTTTTCCGAGCCCCATGCTGCTTCTCCTCCAATCAGGCATTTTTGTTGTTGTTCTTGTTACTAATCCACCAGAAAGTGGGGACGGCCAGTGCACTGGGAGCTGCCGGCCACTGCAGGGTCCACCCCCTCAGTGAGACCACAGGAGCTCATTTCTCGCAGCCGTCGTTCCCACGGTAACCTACCCAAATAAATGAAGTCTGAGTGCACTGCTAATGAATGGAACCTGAGAGTTCACGGGGAAAGCATCATTCTAACAAGAAACCCTGTGAAATAAGCACTCACCCTGGGAACACGGGAGTGGTGATGCAGCAGTGGCGACCTTGGAGGTGGTGATTATCCAGACAGTGGGTGCGCTCCATGGTTGGGAAGGAGTTTGCATAGCTGAACCAGTTCTTTAGACAGAATACCCCAGGATCACAGAAGTATACATCACCCAGCTCAACTACTTGGCTGGGATCATTTCCTCCAATCACTCAGCTCTTTTGCTCTAATTGTTTGCTCATCAAGCAACCTTCAGCTCTGCGATTTGGTCTCTTGAGTGAATTCTGGAAGGGGGACTTGCAAATGTCAGATCATTGTATCCCTGATTAAAACCCTTCAATGTGATCCCACAACCCTACAGATGAAGCTCTCTCATCTAGCTTTCAAAGCTGTTATAATGAAATATTTTCTTGATTTCCAGGCTTGTATCTTGCCACCCCCCAGCCCCTAGAATCTATGTTCTAGACATACACTTAACTTTGTGCAGTTCCTCCAAACACAGCATGTTCTCTCTCACCTCCAGGACTTGGAGTACACTCTTCTTTCTGCCAGGAATTCCTTCCCTACTCTCCCTACCCCCAGCTGCTCCCAACTGGAACTCATCTCAGCTGTCCAAAACCTTCTCTGAGTATCCATTCCCCAGGAAGGCTGGACTACGGCCCTTCGTCCACACTCCCACAGCCCCTGGACTTAACGGTCATTGCACTTACAATATTTCCTGTGTATTCGTCCCTCTTCTCCACCAGACTGTAAGTGATTTGAAGACAGGAAGAACTCACATATCATCGTATCCGCAACAGAGTTTGACACCTGATGCATCGCAGACACTCCGTAAGTATTCCATAGGTAGTTACAGAATAAAGTTTCAGGTCCTGAAACAGATGCTGCTCCTACTGTAATTTCACAGCTGATCTTGGTGCCACAGATCCCGGTCTTTGATACAAAGAAGTTTCTGACATTGCCTAACTCGAGAGCCTTGCGGGAGCCTGGTAAAGACTCAGACGCCAAAATGTGAGGCCTGTTCCCAAGCACCCACAGCTGAGGTTCTAACTGAAACCATTGCAGCAAGAGGAAATCAAAAACACTGAAGCCACAGCTGTCAGCAGCCTCTGAAACAACAGCAGCAACATCACACTCAAGGTAAAAACGACGCGGGAAGAAACCGCACTTAGACAGAACCACATCAGTAGAGTGACTGTGAGGGAGGCTTCGGGTTTACAGCAGGTGCTGGTGCTGGCTACCATTTGCGTCTTGTGGTTTTGTGGATTTTTTTTTGAGACAGTGTCTCACTCTGTCTCCTGGCTGGAGTGCGGTGGCATGATCTCTGCTCACTGCAACCTCCACCTGCCGGGTTCCAGCAATTCTCCTGCCTCAGCCTCTCCAGTAGCTGGGACTACAGGTGCCCACCACCACGCCTGGCTAATTTTTTGTATTTTTAGTAGAGACGGGGTTTCATGTGTTAGCCAGGATGGCCTTGATCTCCTGACTTCATGATGTGCTGGGATTACAGGCATCAACCACCACACCCAACCGTTTTTATGGATCTTAACAGCCATTAGCCTCTGTGGGAGATGAGGGACTCAGCTCAGGGAGGTCTGGCGCCAGTTTGGAATCCGTTTGTCTCCTGGATAACCCCAGGACCCTCACAAGCCCTTGTCTCTTCAGAAAAAAACTGAAAGCAGCACAGTACCTTCAACCTAACTAGATTTTCAGATTCACAATACATCTGGATCAATTTGCAAGATCTTCTCCCAAAAAGATTTTTAGTGATGTGCTCTATAAGTTGCCTTTTTAGTTTGAGGTATTGGTGTAACTTAAGAATCTACTGTAGCCATGATTTTGCTCAAGAAGAGGAAAAAAAAAAAAAAAAAAAACCTCTACAAAAACAGTTCAAGAAGTTTCTGCTTATTTAAATCAACCTTTAACCCTGAGAAAGAGCATAAGCAACACTAGAAAGAGGGAAATGATAGTAATTAACACCACGCATTAACATAACTGATTTACCCAGGGCTTACTTTGCACAGGGCATTTGGCAAGACATCGTTTCTTTCAATCTCCTCCACAACACAGCAACATGAATGCCATGATTACCCCATTCTACAGCCGAGGAGGCACAGCTTAGAGGTTCACTGTCCTCCCCAAGGTCATAGGGCTGGTAAGTGGGACTGAAACGCGAGACGTGAACTCCAGCTAGTCCCAGGACCACACAGTTGGGAGACGAGTAGCACTGCCCTCCCCAGCAATGCTCCTGTCTCAGACCAGTGTCTTGGCCTTCATACTACTCATATACCCAGAGCAAAATGTCCATGTTCCTTTCTCATTAAAGAAACTTGCACTCTGCCAAATATATACATATTCACACATATATGCATACATACATGCATACTTGTGTGTGTGTGCTTGACTATGTATACATGTGTGTATTTATTTTGTTAATTTTATATCTCATTATTTTATAATAGAGTTACATTTATTATAAATATATATTTAAATTATTATAATTTACATGTCAAATATATAATAATTTAAATGTATTGAATACTGGATATGATTTAATATGATAGGGAAATTATATGTGTATTTATGTATATTTGTTATTTTGTATTACATTTTACACATTATGTTATTTTAATAAACCACAGGGTGGAACAAGGCATCAAGCCTATGGGTGAGTGTAAAGGTCAGCTGTTAGAATCAAAATTTATCTGGATGAAAATGTGACTAAAAAGTGACATTATATAAAGAACTGGAGTTCTAGTCATCCTTGTGCTCAAGATCAGTCAGCAGGGTGATGATGAGATTGGGAGTCTGAATATGATATTCGGAAAGCAAGCCGGGAGGCCAGCCTAACCTGGGCCGGTCAGCCGCACGCGGAGCATCTGAATGCCACAGCACGTAAGGGAGAGAGGAGACCCTCAAATCAAGGCACACTCGAGGCTGGCCATCAGGACTGCGGTGAGTCCAGAAACTGTTTGACAAAGTGAATGACTGTAAGAACAGTTATTCTATATCAATAAGTCAATAGGGACATTGTTAAAATATAGAATTGTGAGGAAATTTTATGTATGGGTTTATGAAAAACACAAGTGTGTAAAGGGAGGTTGAGCAAAATACTAAATAGCCTGCTGGAAATATTTTCAACCAAATTCCCTATTTCGAAGACTCTTCTTTTAGTTAGAGCTAATCTGATGTCAGACCTTTGAAGAACAGTAATGTCATAAGATATTCTGTACCCAAAGTTCTTTGAGGTCAGGACTGCAAGGTCATTGACGTAAGTAGCAGACCTACAACTTATCCCCAAAAGTGCCCGCGCCACACAGAGCGTCTCCATGTTCAGGAAGCACGTGGGCATCCCGGAGGATGTATGGGAGAGCCATTAAGAAAACAAACTACTTTTCCCAAGGACTTCTTTCTGAAGCAATGACTGAAATTGTATTTGAATATAACTTGCTTTTTCCCCAGCAAGAGCATGGTGGTGTTGTGTGTGTGCCTGAGACAGACAGATAGACAGAGAGAGAGAGAGCACCAGTGAGGATGATCTGAATTTACCATCTCTTCCTGAAAACTCACTTCCATTATGCAGTCCTTTTGATGAGAAATGTCACCATCTGCTCAATTTCTTTGTCAGAAATCTAACAGTCACCCTTGATCCCTCCATCTCCCTTGCCACTCCCATGTCCAGTTAATGATAAATCTCTCCTAATTCATTCCCCTAAATGCCACTCCAAATTTTGACCTCTTAATCCTACACTGCCAGGACCTTAGTTTAGGCTTTTCAACACTTCCCACCTGGGTTCCCACAGCAGCCTTCTAATGGATCCCTACCTTCCAAATTGAGCCCCTTTCAGTCCATCCTCCTCTCTGCCACCAAAGTAATTTTTCTAAAAGGCAAATCCAAGCACATCCCGAATCTCATTAAAATCCTTTGAAAGCTCCCTATACAACCCACACCCAGCTCCTTACAGGGCACAAAGGGCCCTTCCTGACCCAAACCCATCCACCCACCTCCACATCACCGCCCACCCTCCGACCTGCAGAAGCTCCACCTACACCCTGCCTTCCTGAGGCTCTTGCCACACCACGTGCCACTCCACATCTCCAAGTTGGCAAGCTCGCATCTTCTTCCAGCTGTGCCATCTCCATACCTCTTTGCTTCAACAGCTCCTTATAACCTACTCCACATCTGTACCTCTATGCTTAGCCCTTTCTCTAGATTTCTAAGCTCTCAACAAGTAAATGATAATGAGTTATTGAAGACTTGGGTCAAATTGTACTACGGAGGTTAGAACTAGATGTGTAGATATCTGGAGAGGTATAAAGAAATAAATTTGCAAGAAAGGACATCTCCCAAGGAAACCAATCAGCTGGAAGAGTGAGAAGAGGGTCCAAGGCAGAGGACCGCGAATGCCCACATTAAAGAGCCAGCCATAAAGGATGGCTCTCCCAAGTTGAATAGAAATTGAATTGAGAAGGGATCATAAATTCTGAAATCAGGAGTCCCTAAGCGACATTTCAAAAATTAACTTCAACAGTGGAGGTAACAGTTTTTAATCTTTTCCTTCTCTTCCTTTGAAAATATCATCATTGGCCAGACGTGGTGGCTCATGCCTGTAATCTCAGCACTTTGGGAGGCCCAGGTGGGCAGATCACGAGGTCAGGGGTCTGAGACCAGCCTGGTCAAAATGGTGAAACCCCGTCTCTACTAAAAATACAAAAATTAGCCGGGTGTGGTGGCAAGTGCCTGTAGTCCCAGCTACAGGAGGCCGAGGAGGTTGCAGTGAGCCTAGACTGCACCATTGCACTCCAGCCTGGGCAACAGAGCAAGACTCCGTCTCAAAAACCAAAATTATTATTAAAGTCCCTTGAGGCTCTGAGCTCTTCATTTCCACCATAGTCCATATGTTATTGAAACCTACTGCCACAGATATTCCCATATAGGTACACAGGGTTTAATTCTTGTAAATCTGTCATAACTAGAGACAAATTGTCTCCTTGGACAATTTGGGATAGTTTACTCAAAGATAGCCTTCCTAATTATCAAGACTATATACAATTTCCTTTTTATCATAGACAATGCCATTTTTTCCCTACCACTGAAACATTTCTTAGTTGTCAATTACATACAGATGATTTCTTGAGCTGATTTTTTTTTTTTTTTTTTTTGGCTATTGCCTGTATTAGTTGAAACTTTTTCTTGTCCTCTAAATAAAATGCTAGTGAAGACTTGCTAACCACATCTTACCTTGCCATGGTTTGAATTCATAGTCCTATTCTAAACTTTCCAACTTTGCAGTCACTTTTGCAAGATAACTGTTTCTTCCCATTTATGTCCACAATTAATTAGAGCACTGTATCTCCCAGGTTTACTCTTTCCATTTGAAGATAATGAAACCTGTTTTTCAAATTTTTTCCAGCTAAATGGAGTCACCACTGAGCTTCTCTGGCAGGCTTGGCCCCATCTCCAGCTAGTTCTTCAGGACTAAGCCTAAGCATAGCACACGTCATATTTTTATAAATTTGAATTGTCAAAACTACGTGTCTTGGACTTACACCATTGACTTGTTGAGGATGCCCCAGCCCATGAGATTTTGCTGGACCATGCCTCATGTGTGCTATTACACTGGCTCTCCACACACCTTCCCTTGGTAAAGGTCCTTGGGTTGAAAGCCACCTCTCTTTAATCAATACAAAATACTTTTTTACTTTTTTCCCTTTGTTTCCTTTTCTCATGCCTGCTCCCGTCATTCTAGCTCTGCTCCTTGGGTTTCCTTTTCTTTTCTTTTCTTTTCTTTCTTTTTCTTTTTCTTTTTTTTTTTTTTTTGATGGAGTCTTGATCTGTCACCCAGGCTGGAGTGCAGTGGCACAATCTCAGCTCACTGCAACCTCTGCCTCCCAGGTTCAAGCGATTCTCCTGCCTCAGCCTTCCCGAGTAGCTGGGATTACAGGCATGCGCCACCATGACCAGCTAATTTTGTATTTTTAGTAGAGACCAGGTTTCTCCATGTTGGTGAGGCTGGCCTCGAACTCCTGACCTCAGGTGATCCGCCCACCTCAGTCTCCCAAAGTGCTGGGATTACAGATATGAGCCACCGCGCCACGCCATGCACTCACTTTTTTACATGGTTCATGAAAAAAGCAATACCCCAACTTATACTAAGTTTGTCAGGCTGACTCTAGGATCACTTTCTTCACTCAGTAGCTCCAGATCTACCCACACATATAGTTGACACCTCCTGGAACTGTTGTTTTAGGAACTCCAGATCTCAAGGGGCATGTTCTTGAGAAGTTTCTACATTGGCGCTATGGTCAGTCACTGTACAGTGGGGTTTTATGCCAGAAAATTTAACTCCAGAGCTGATGGATTCATGGCTTCAGCAAGAGGAGGTAGAAATTCAGCAGAAAGCAAGATGTAGATTGAGAAGGAGGAGAAAGAATGGGATGTAAACAGAGATTCTGAAGAAGCAGCCTGAAGTGGGACTTCGAAGGTCTATTAAAATTTTTTTTTAACTAGTTAGGTCTTGATCAAATTTATACTTCATGATTTTGAGTGAAGGGCATGTGACACATTTCACTTGTCACAGCACTGGTTCTTTGTGACTCTGTCATTTGCATATTATCTCACAGAACAGCCACGTGGTTACTGTACGTGCTGGAGAGCCAAGCAGAGCATCCCCTTTTGATGTGAACCCTGAGGTGTGGGGGTTAAATTGCTCCCCTTAGGCGCTATCTGGGGCTCAAGAGTCTTCCCTTGGGGCTGTATAGGGAGCTAAGCATGGCTACCAGCTTTCAAAAATCTTCTTTAAGCAAACTCTTCTAGCATTCTATTCTCATTAGAAATCTGGGAGGTTTTAGCTTTCCTTCCAGTAATTATGACTTTTCATTTAATATTGAATTAGAGATGATGTTATTAATATTTTGGAATTATAACATTTGTATGGTCATAGTGTACATTTAAAAACAAAAATGATGAAGCACTTACTCCAAAAGAAAATGAAACTAATATTTATTCTTAGAAGCACAACCAAAAGGAATAAAAGAATATAAAACCCATCCGATATTTTGACAAACCTCACCCCTCATGCCCCACATAGCCACTCACCCTGGAATTCGCAGTTGCTGTTCCTCTTGACAACAGATGGTGGAAACTCAATGATTCCTGAATTCCATCATCTTTCAACCTGAATCAAAATAATTAAGTATACATTACCCTTGGCCCTATAACCCAAGGGGAAAAGAAACCCTTTAATTTCATAGATTTTTATAAACAAGGTCCTTACAAAAAGGCAACTAAAGAAGTAGTGTGGCTGTCAGGGTGTTCAGTGAAAGACTTGGGAGAACCAAGTGGAGCCACATTTAATGTTCCCATTAAAGTGTTTGCTATTTTTATTCATGAAAGAAAAATGCCTGTGCTGAAAAATAGTTTGAGGCAATAAACAACAATATGGAGAAAACTCTGAATTTCAAGCAGTTTTTAAAGAGTCTAGTTTCCACAGGCCAGTTTGGCAGCATCTTGCCAAAAAACCCCTGAGAGTTCAATTTAAAATTTGTAAAAGAAAACTAGGTTTCATGTCCCTGGAGTTAGCCAGTGGGGAACGTTTATCTTAAGGGAGGAGATGTAAGCCTGGAATAATAGCCGTCCTGTGGTGTGACTGAAAACCAGGTGACATGAGGGAGAGAGTTGTCTACGGACCCTAGAAGCAATGCAGAAAGCCAGGACAGTGTGAGGAGCAGCCAGACACCGAGGCAAGGGTAGGAAGTGGCCAGTTGCGAAGAGCTTGGGAGAAGAGGATAACCAGCAGACTTGGGATGCAAAGACTCAGACCCCTGGATTGTCTGATTCAGAGACTATGAAGAAAATCCAGCTGGGCACAGTGGTTCACGCCTGTAATCCCAGCACTTTGGGAGGCCAAAGCAGATGGATCACTTGAGGTCAGGAGTTTGAGACCCACCTGGCCAACATGGTGAAACTTCATCTCTACCAAAAATATAAAAACTAGCCAGGTGTGGTGGCATGCACCTGTAATGCCATTGTACTCCAGCCTGGGCAACAAGAGTGGAACTCCATCTCAAAAAAAAAAAAAAAAAGGCATGCTTTTTAAAGCCATTAACTTTAGAGCTCTGAATGGGGTGAACATGTTTCCCTCTTCTCCCCTCTTGTACTTTGCCAGCTTGACATGATGGTTGAAGTAAACCCATCCAGTAAATCCTGATGTGCGGCAAGAATAAATGTGTGTGACTTTTACAGCTGTCAGAATTTAATGCTGCTCAGCAAATGCAGTCTGGTTTTTCAGGTGTAGTCGTGATTACAGATAGCCTTGACAGATCGCTTGCATTATGTCCTTTTAGAATTGCTACCTCCATCAAATCTGATCTTCTTTCACTTCAGCCTATCACAGTCAGCTATGCAAATGCACATAAATACATGACACTTTCCATGGTCTCCTAGCAAAGACAGTAATACAGAAAAACTGACTCCCCCAAACATTAGAATAATGCAATTCCTATTTAGAAGACAAACTACAACTGTTAATAGCACTAAAAATCAATCAGAATGCATGAAAGTGGTTATACTGCAAGCAGACAGATGGCAATCATCCATTCAAAGGAAATTCTCAGGGGTTCATTAATTGCCTGGAGATGGAAGATCATGTCATAATTGGACCAGAATCTTGTTTGAAAAAGAGATACACATACATCCAAATCAGATCTATCAATACAATTGCATTTCATGGCTTCTATTGGCAGGTGCTATTTAATTGATTCTTTATACGCAACAGTCAGGCTTAGAACTTGGGAAATTATCTCAGTGTTTGCCTTTTGACTAAATATTCATGTTATTTGCTGCCAGAAGCTTTGCACATTGTCATGGGGGAAAAGTCAGTCTTCATGCTATTTGACATTAACATCAACTCCTAAGTGTAAGTTTCATTTTCCATCAAGAAAGAATAGACCATGAACATTTTTCACCCAAGAGGCCATATCCTCTACTCCTTTCGTAAGTCTCCCCTGGATAAAACTCAGTCCTCTATCTGCAGGGGCACTTGATAAATGTCACCGACTCATTCACTTGCTGTCAGGTGACAACAGTGAGAATAGAGACAAAATGAGAATAGGGAACAGGAGATGGCAGTGGGGTAAGGGTGAGAAGGGATGAGGTTTCAGATGCTCTTATTCTCTGACTTGCTATAAATATCATCTCATTGATCATAATGCCACTAAGAGTTGCAGAATGAACTACTTCAAATGGCTCCTGGTTGACTAATTGTATAATTTTATTCCAACGGAGCCCCTCTGTTTCAACACTGAGGCACACTGGAGTATTCGTTGAGAGCTAAACATCTTAACCACCATGGAATGTAACCACTTGCCTACTGTTTCACAGGGTGCAACTGACAAGTCCTTTGTGGCCAGTAATACCAGATGCAGAGCCAGAAAACAAGACGTCAAGTCCCAACTTGCTCACTTAGCTGACTTCGGCAAGTCATCATCTCACCCCGTCTGTTTCCTTTTTTGTACAAATGGATGAGATTGTAATTATCCTATATCACAGCAAAGAAATGGTGTAAGGATCAATGTGTGGCATTGTCAATATGGACACAGGCCACAAAGTGCTATGAAATGTACAAGTTTATTGTTATGCTTGCTCTGTGTGTGCACTCACATACACACACGCACACCTACCTGCATGGCAATAACAGCAAGTTCAGCAGGGTCATTCACATGTAAGGGAATAAGCATCCACTGGGCCCAGAGACAGGGAGGAACTCACTGGCAGGAGCGACTAGGCAAGCCCCAGTGGGAGGTGAGGGCGGCCTCTAGAGAAGTATATGGAAACACTCCGGTTTCAGGAATGAGCATATAAAGTGTATCCATGGAGGAGAATGAATTAATTTTAGAATTTTAGGTATTTTTGGCTTTTGCAAAATAGGGGCAGAAAGAAGAAACAGGTGGGTAAGAGGAGAAAAACATTGTGATGTGAAGGAGGGAGACAAGAGTCTGGCGAAGGCAGAGGCAATAGGAAAGGAGTGAAGAAGGAGGGGGAAGCAGAGAAGCATGTTAATAAAAGGCCTTAGGGGCAAAGGCTTAGAGATAAAAATGTGGGCTCGATCAAAAGCACAAACGCATCAAGATGGTCTCAAGAGGTGAGCAAAAGGATTTTCCAGATAAGGATTAAAAGAAGTAAACTAAAAATCAATTTTAAAAGCATTCAAAGGGCACAGAACAGAGAAAGGAAACAGATACCCTTATATTTTCATCGCTCTTGATAGATTTCAAAGTGATGCTATGACTTCATCTATGAGGTAGTATTAGAGTGAATATTATTATATCATTGTTTTGATTTTATAAAATTGGAAACCCAGGTGATTTTCCCAAGGTCACATGTCTAGTACACAGCAGAATTACAACTCAGGGCCCAAATTTCTTGGAGTTCATACTACGTCATACTGCCTGCCAAGAGTGCAGAGAAAACTGTCATAAACAGAAGGAAAATGGCATTCCGAAGATAAAATGCCTTGCCTTCTTTTCCTCCCTTTTTATTGAAGCACGCTTAGCTAAAACTTCTAACAACTAAAGGAAATTTATATATTCTTTCTGTAACTAAATACAATTGACACAAGTTGATAAAAAAGGAAAAGGGAAGCAAAATGTTAGAACTAATTTTGTATCCGTAATCTTTATGCAGTTAAGTTTATTTTGTAGTGATAAAGAATATCAACTGTTGGTAAAGCACATTAAATATTCTTAGAACTTGCCTATGCATAAAAGCTCTGAGGGATCTGCCAGGGCTCAGTTGAGATGCTGAATAATGATGGCACATCGTGCCAGGCACCCATGCTGAAAATAAATCACCATGCACAGTCCTAATCAGGGGAATGTCACACAAGGCTTTGACAGAACAGTACTCACTCTCCTAATTCGGGCCCCATCAATAAACTTGCAGCATGTCAAAGGTAAATACTCATCAACTGAAGATGGGTAGGAAATATTTTGCAGTTTTTAGGGTTCTTGTAATACACACATCATATGTCCATCTCTGATTTTAAACTGGTGTCATGGAGTTTCCATGAAGGATGAGGACAGAGACAGTCTCCCCTGAAAAAGGGGAAAGTAATTCTATGTAGCCTCGAGAGACTAAAACTTCTCATAATACCAACAAAATTGTCAAATGTATGCATCGTGGTTTTCTTCATGTTTCCAATGTCAAAGCTATTCAAGGATTTCTTGATTAGAACCAGGGGTGCATGAAACTCAATTGGAATGCACTTAGGTCTTGCATTTTATACACAGGAGCAAGGCTCAGTGGATCAACCTCTACGTATTAAGAGCTGTAATCAAAGGAAACCTCCTTACTTAAAAGTTTTGCCTTGGCATCATAAGACTAAATAGAGGCATACTGTTTGGATTCATGATTATATTATCCAAATGAAATCCAGAAGTATTTATTGTGCCTTTTTATGTACAAAGTGCTATGCACTATAAGTGATACAGAAAGTGAAAGATTTCATCTCTATTCTCCAAATACTCAGAAGCTTGTTAGAAAAGTCGGCCGGGCGCGGTGGCTCAAGCCTGTAATCCCAGCACTTTGGGAGGCCGAGACGGGCGGATCACGAGGTCAGGAGATCGAGACCATCCTGGCTAACACGGTGAAACCCCGTCTCTACTAAAAATACAAAAACTAGCCGGGCGAGGTGGCGGGCGCCTGTAGTCCCAGCTACTCGGGAGGCTGAGGCAGGAGAATGGCGTAAACCCGGGAGGCGGAGCTTGCGGTGAGCTGAGATCCGGCCACTGCACTCCAGTCTGGGCGACAGAGCAAGACTCCGCCTCAAAAAAAAAAAAAAAAAAAAAAGAAAAGTCATTTAGCTAATGGAAGGTTAAGATATAAGAATTTTATTTTTTTATTTTTTTATTATTATTATTATTTTGAGACGGAGTCTCACTCTGTCGCCCAGGCTGGAGTGCAGTGGCCAGATTTCAGCTCACTGCAAGCTCCGCCTCCTGGGTTCACGCCATTCTCCTGCCTCAGCCTCCCGAGTAGCTGGGACTACAGGCGCCTGCCACCTCGCCTGGCTAGTTTTTTTTTTTTGTATTTTTTAGTAGAGACGGGGTTTCACCGTGTTAGCCAGGGTGGTCTCGATCTCCTGACCTTGTGATCCCCCGTCTCGGCCTCCCAAAGTGCTGGGATTACAGGCTTGAGCCACCGCGCCCGGCAGATATAAGATTTTTAAAAAGTGAAATAGGATGAAAAAAGTTAAGGTGATATCACTAGTAGGTACATGTGTCATGAGTGTGCACTTAACTTTTTCTGTTCTCAGCTTTCTCCACTCTGAAGTATGGCTGCTGGGAGCTGTAAGTGGCATGCAGCATTGGCAGAGGGCTTGCTGTAGCAGACCCTCCATGAGTGGAAAGTGTTTTATTATAACCCTTCTTTTATTATAATACTGGTCATATTAACTTCTGCTCAATTACGTGCCTTCTCAATAGAACCCCAATTGTAAAGCATGATCTCCATGTTCTCCTTTCAATACTAATTTTTGGAGAGAAGAGTAATTACTGAAGGAAACAAAGGCATGAAATCTGATTAGATTACCCTTTCCACACTCACAAAGCTGTGTTCCCTGTGCTCCCTTCAAGAAACTACTGCCCTTCCAACTCAGGTTGTGTCCCTTAACCCATTAGCCATAGAGTAGAAAATACATGTACATATACATATATACACACATACATACAAGACACTTTTATATATACACACACAATTATATACACACACATATATGTATGTATAAAAGTGCCTTGTAAACTGCAAAACTTCAAATATGAGGTGCAGTTGTTGTGGTTATTACAGAAAATCAGCCTGGCATACTCTGGTGGAGTTCCAGCTCTCCTCTGTATGAGCTGTGTGAAATGGAGAAAGTTGCTTGCACTTCGAAGATCTTCCACCTCCTTAGACACAATTTGGCAGATAATGCAGTTGTAAGAATGAAATAGCAAAATATTTGCAAAGCATCTAGCATAATGCCTGGCATAAAGTGGGTTCTCTGTTTCATTTTTTTCTTTCTTCTCATAGGCCCCACAGATTTTTGATTATTGACTTCCCTTCTAATTGTCAGCAGCCTTTCAGACTGTTTAGGATGGGTGTCATCTGTTTGGACGAACGGAGGCAAGATGGTGCACTTCCGGGTTCTTCATCACCAACTTTTCCCGCGCTCGAAAATGCAGCCGGCGCCCGGGAAGGTGCAGATCAACCGGGCATGCGCCAGGTGAGGTCACTCGGAAGAGACTAAGATTTACCTGATCGCACCTGCGGAACGCGCCCCCCCCACCCCCGACACGCCCGTGCCCCGCCTATTGCCCTCCCATTCCTAGAAAAGCCGCTCCAGACGGACGCCACGCGCGGACTTCCCAGCCCCACTCCTGTCGGGATGTCGGGACTGTATCAGGAACCCGCCCGAGAGCCCCACCAGGGGACTCTGTCAGCCTCCTTTGCCGGAGGCCGACAGACCTCTCCCTACCCACCTCCTTCTCTGAAGCTAGGTGACCAAAAATAAATTTGCAGTTTTGCTTCTACCCTTGCCTGCTCGCTGATTCTTTTGTGCCCGCTCTGCTGGTCTTAGAAAAAACAAATCATCATCTTTTCTAACTTTGGCTGTTTTTTTTTTAAACGGAAAGACAGGGTATGTGTAGTCTGTCTCCCTTTCATGTTTGGGCATCTTTATAACATCAGAGCTAGAAGCTGTTGCCTTTTCTACCTGTCATACAGATGGAACTTGCTTTCTTGCCTTCTCCTGCTCTCTGGATAGTGGATACTGAGAGCACACCCATGGAGTTAGATGCCATGCCTGGTTCTAAGACGTCAGGAGTGCCTATAACAATCTGGGAACTTCCACAGTGTTCTTGAAAGTGTATTTCAAATGCCAAGAACACAGAAAAAGATAAGAACCCAGAGAGGACCCCTGAAATGATACATCAGAAGCCCTCCTCCTAATGGAATGTATGTTGGAACGGTAAAAGGTTTAGGGTAAATTAAGGGGTTCTGAAAAGATAGAGTGATATGGAAAAACACACCCATTTATATAAATGCCAGGAACTTTTGACCCTCTGAGTTGAATGTGAGATGTGGTAGCTCTTCCTTTGATGCCATGATGCACCATAAGGTCAAAAATAATCCCCAAGACACTGAAACCCATTGTAATCTCCATCTACTCTTTACTCTCTGTTACCCCACAATATGGGGCAGCCATGGCTCTGAAAGGTGGCAGGGGAGGAAGAAAATTAGAAATGAATGACTGATGTGTCAGTAATGTGTTTCTCCTAAGACAGAAAGACAGCCTACTGTTCAATGTCCCAGTAACCATCATTGTTCATAGATATCCTGATGCTGATTCTGAAACTCTCAGGATTTTGAAGGGCAGTCAGTCAAAGACACATGGGGAAGATCTGGCACCGTCCCTAATTCCTGCTTCCCAGATGCAGAGACCTGGTCTCAACGTAATCAGGAAACTTCATTCCTAATTACACACTAAATCAACTCAATCTACTAAAACGTACACGTAGTTCCCGAAAAAAATAATTCGCCTTGGAAATATTGGATACATCATACGTACAATTTTACGGACAAGAGTACATTGTGAATAGACTTACACAATCCCCCAAAACAAAATCGTGTTTTGGCAATAAATACTCTGGGCATAATTTAGTCGAGGTGTGAAAATTTCACCCAGTGTTTCATTCTGTACTTTGTAATCATAGGCCCTCCGTTTCTTACTGGGTAATTACTACTTTGTTCGTCTCTTATCGTTACCAGCAAAGTCCCTATTCTTTAATTGGATATTAAACACGGAGCCACAGTTCATGGAAAGTAGAAATGCTTCTCATAATGCTGGTCATCTGGAACTCCAGCATATTAATTTCTGGCACAGAATTTGAGGTTTGATGGAAACTGTAAAAGAGACATTTGTGTTTAGTTAAACTGAGGAATTTGTAAGAACAGGGCATCTAAAGTTTGCCTGTAGCAATGCACATTCAGTTGCCTCTCTGCTTTCCCATACAGCTCTGCACGGCTGCAGGCATCCTCTAAAGTCCATCTCAACAACTCCAAGCATAATTTGGGTTTCTATGCAAACCAACAAGATTGGGATACAGAAGAGATGGAAGCAAAATTCATTTAAAAACAATGAAACCATTACATTCTATGTAATTGTTATAGTGAACTTATTTCTAAAACCTCATTTGGACATGGCCACAGTGCTCAAATGAGGTCATGGATTTGTATCTACTGAAGTGGTAACAAGGAAAGACCTACAGAGACAGCATTCATATGCCCCCAAAAGAAACGAAGCATTCCTAATCGCCAGGTAGCTCAGTGAACGGTGGAAGGCAATGAAGCATAACCAGCCTCACAGAATTAATGAGGCAAAATGGATCCCATCACAGTCTTGAGTGCTATTCACCACTTCCTGCCTCCACAGGGCCACGGTGGGAGTTTCAGGAACAGAAATTGGCCTCAGGTTCATAGGAGACTGAAAGCTCTATCCAAAGTACCCTGGGCATAGACAGGGTCCTCGGCAACTGAAGTCCTTGTGGTGCTAAGGATGCTCTGATCCAGGGACAGGGTAATAGATTCTACTCGGCTTTTCTCCCCTTTTACCTAGTTTACCAGCAATTCTCACATCATTCACAACCCAGAAGATTCTTACTCCAATTTTGCACATCTCAAACCATGGCTGGAAGCATTCCAATGCAAACACAAAATTTCCTTTGGAGCTGTCAACTTAAACCTGCCTGGCAGGGAGCACAAGTTCCATGGGATGTTAATTGTGATTACTTGAGGACAGAAATTAAGGTTGCAGGATATAAGCTGATGAGAGAAAAGACCTTATCTGTCTTATTCACAGCTATATCCCTGGGTCTAGAAGACATGGCAGACCCTCAACTGAAAGTCTGTTGAATTAATCAGTAAAAATAGTAATGAACAAAAGTAGGAAAAGCACTAGAAGATAATTACATAACATGAAACAAGTTTCTTTACCGTTGAGTTTTCTCAGCCTATTACTAAGGTATACAGAAAATCTTTAAGCTGTTATTTAGTTGGCACATTTCCCAAATATAATATATGAAATCTTTTCTCTCATATCGTCTGATGGGACTAGTGTTAAACAGAGCATGTTAAATTAACCCTATTTAAACTCTGAGAACTGTTGTTCTCTAGGCAAAATACACATGCCAATTTTTAAGGCATAATTTTTTTATTTCAGTAGCTTTTGGGGTGCAAGTGGTTTTCGGTTACATGGATGAATCATACAGTGGTGAATTCTGAGATTTTAGTGCACTTGTCACTCGATTAGTTTACACTGTACCTAATGTGTAGTTTTTTATCCCTGCTCCCTCCACCATCACTTTCCTGAGCCTCCATTATATCATCCTATATGCCTTTGCATCCTCATAGCTTGGCTGCCACTTATAAGTGAGATCACATGATATTTGGTTTTCCATTCCTGAGTTACTACACTCAGGATAATGGCCTCCAGCACCATCCAAGTTGCTGCAAAATACATTATATCATTCCTTTTTATGGCTGAATAGTATTCCGCGGTATATGTAGACCACATTTTCTTTACCCATCCAGTCAACGGGCATTTAGGTTGGTTCCACATCTTTGTAATTGTGAATTGTGCTTGTATAAACATACATGTGCAAGTGTCTTTTTCATGTAATGACTTCTTTTCCTGTGGGTAGATACCCAGTAATGGGATTGCTGGATTGAATGGTAGATCTACTTTTAGCTCTTTAAGGAATCTCCGTACTGATTTTCATAGAGGTTGTACTAACTTACATTCCCACTAGCAGCGTATGTGTTCCCTTTCCTATGTCCACGCTAACATCTGCTGTCTTTTGACTTTTTAACAATGGTCGTTCTTGCAGAAGTAAGGTGGTATCTCGTTGTTTTAATTTGCATTTCCCTGATGATCAGTGATGCTGAGCATTTTTTAGTGTTTGTTGGCTGTTTGCATATCTTTTGAGAAGTGTCTATTCATGACCCTTTGCCCATTTTTTAAGGAGATTGTTTGTTTCTTCTTGGTGATTTGTTTGAGCTCCTCATAGATTCTGGATTCTGGTCCTTTGTCAGATGAACATGCCATTTTTTAAAAAATTGAGATGGAGTCTCGCTTTGTCGCCCAGGCAGGAGTATAGTGTTGTGATCTTGGCTCACTGTCACCTCTGCCTCCCGAGTTCAAGCTATTCTTCCTGCCCCAGCCTCCTCAGTAGCTGGGATTAAAGGCATGTGCCACCACGCCCAGCTAATTTTTGTATTTTTAGTAGAGACAGGGTTTTGCCATGTTGGCCAGGCTGGTCTTGAACTCCTGACTTCAGGTGATCCGCCCGCCTTGGCGTCCCACAGTGTTGGGATTACAGGCATCAGCCACCACGCCCAGCCAAACATGCTATTTTTAACTGTAGCTTGCAGCAGTGATGATTAGCTCTAATGTAACATATTTCACAAATCATAGCCTGAAATGCTAAGATGTACATAGGCAGCTCACTGTAGAACTGTGTGTGTGTGTCTGTGTGTGTGTGTGTGTAGAGAGAGACTATAGTGGACTGTGTGTTACAACTGTAATAAACTCTGTGTATCTATATCTATATCTATATCTCTACATGTATATATGGCCTGAGTTGTACCACTTTGCCAGCGAGAGCTGGTGGAGCCGACTGTATACTCCACCACTGGCATACCCTAATGAACATCTCCTGTGCTATTCTGAATTGAGCATGGATGGTAAACATGTGTCAATTCCTCTTCTGAGGTTTCTCATTCTGGTGACTATTTTTTTTCCGGCCAACAGTTTTGGCCTATGTTGGCTGATGGGGAAGTACAGGTAATAATATCATAACTTTTACCAAAAAACAAAGGAAAGGTATGATGCTGGCTGTTCAAAGGCATGTTTTGAGATTGGCCTCTCCAACTCTTTCCAGATGAGCCTTAGGGTATGGCCTGATACTGTGCTCCAGGGTAGATGCTTGGGATAAAATGTCCAGTGAGGAATATTTCAACACCAATCGTGTACTTGCTGATAGTTTCATTAAAATCCCCACACTTCTGGTATTTCAACAGGAAACAATAAGGTCACTCCCAAGCTCTCAGAAAGAACAGGAAAAGGTAGACAAGGAAAAGACCATGTTGCTAATGAAAAGCCTAGAGCAGAAGAAGCACCCGAAAGAAGTCCTATGGGGCTGCTGTATCCCCTGCAGGAGGCTGCTCTGCTTTAAGAAATGACTGTGCGGGTGCTGCTGGAGCCAAAGCAGCAAGGCTCTGGCTCGTGTCCACTGGTCATCAATGCCCACAGGTTCCCAGACACTGGATTTCACCTGCTCAGAGACCTGCCTCTTAGCAACCCTTCCCCTCAACTACCAGGGTCTCCTGTCGGCAACTAAATACACTAAAATCTCTTCACTCTTAGACAAATCAAAACAAAAAATGTCCGCCACAGCCACGATGAGGAATAAAATATCCATACAAATCTGTAAGAATGTATTTTAAGTATTAGCAACTTAATTGAAAAAATGCTAACTTTATTGTTTAGAAAATTAAGATTTTTATATAAGTGTTCAGTTCCCAGATTCAAAATAATTTCTGATAATGTGGTCCTAGATGGCATCCAAAAAACAGGATTAGGAAGTGTAGAACACTTTACAAACTAAAAACTACTACTTCTACTGTATTACTAAGCTACTATTATGTATTAATGATGTTATCTCCATTGTTTATAGAAAGAAATTATAGTTTATTGTCATTTTATCTTATTTCTACATCATTAGTAGTGCTACAGATAAAATTCAAAGTCATAAAAATGCGAATTACTAATAAATAAAACTAAATAATGCAAATTAAGATGAGATAGTATTTTTCCCCATCAGAGTGTGATGAAAAATACATTCTCATACACAGTTTGTGGAAGTAAGTTTGGTAAAACCATGTTGAAAAGTACTTAGGCAACTTATATCAAGAGTCTTAAAAGTATTCATTTCCTTTAAAAACCATTAATTCTACTTTTAAGAATCTCTCTTCTGTAATCCCAGTGTTTTGGGGGGGGTCAACGTGGGCAGGTCATTTGAAGTCAGGAGTTCGAGACCTGTCTGACGAAAATGGTGAAACCCTGTCTCTACTAAAAACACAAAACAATTAGCTGGGTGTGGTTGCATATGCTTATAGTCCCAGCTACTTGGGAGGCTGAGGCCAGAGAATTGCTTGAACCAGGAAGGCAGAGGTTGCAGTGAGCTGAAATCATGCCACTGCACTCCAGTCTGGGCAACAGAGTGAAACTCCATCTCAAAAAAAAAAAAAAAAAAAAGTACAGACTAACATAGGTAATTATATGACATCTTATATAATGGATTATTTTGTTATTAAAACTTTTCTTGAAGAATATTTAAATATTTGTAAAATCATTTTGTCTCATGCAACATTTGGGGCATACTTATACTACACACACACACACACACAGAGAGAGAGAGAGAGACAGAGAGAGAGAGACAGAGAGAGAGAGAGAGAGATTGCTTATGTGAAACTCAAATTTAATTGGGCATCCTGTATTTTATCAGGCAACTCTACACCTAACCCTCCAGAGACCCCCATGCTGCCAAAGGCAATGCCTCTGGTTGAGTGTGAATCCCTCTGGAGGCCAGGCAGCAGCAAGACTCCATATTGAAGTAACCACTGGCCTCCATGGTGCCACCTCACCTGGCTTTCCTTCCATCTCTCTGGCCTGGCTCCATTACCTCGCAAGTGTTCCATTCTCTCTTGAGAAAGCACTTTCCACAAGGGAGCAGCATTTTTTAAATGACTTTACTTTCTTGTATGTTTTATCAATTCTCAAATTCAAACCTATAGCCCCAAACTCCCTGAACTGAGGCATTTGCTGGGGGAACGGAGAGAAAGGAAGAGATTTGTGAGAAAATAGAAGTTGATAGGGTTCTATTAGTGTTAATAGAACTTGTGTAGGGATAATAGAACTTGACACACTGTGGGTGTGAGGGTTGAGGGAGCAGATGAGGTTTAGAGGAGGTTTCAGGCATGGGACCTGGTGGGTCGGCATGCCAGGTACTGATGAAGGCACTGCAGGGAGTGAGGGCACAGGTGCCGTGGGCAAGGTGAGTTGGACTTGGTGAATTGCAGGTGCCTGACAGCCATTCCAATGAGAAGGCTAAATAGAAACTGCATGTGGGTCCCACACATGCCTGGGCTCCTACTCTGCCTCCTCTCTCTACCGTTCTAACCACCATTTCCACCACCAACACCTGCTCCACCTTGAATTGCACTCCCACTTCAGGACTCAGGGCAAATGTCACCTTCTCTGGGAAAACTTTCTTGACCCCTTCCCAATCTCACATGCCACCCTGCACGGTCATGCACTGTTTATTTGTGTGTGAGCCACCACACGGTGAGATCCCTCCAGTCAGGAAGACTCTCTGATTCAGTTTTATATCCTCAGCACCAGCAACTGCACCTTCTGCAAAGCAGAACTCTCAGCAAATGTTCCTGGAACTGAACTAGTCTATTACCTGTAAGACACTATGCTAAGAGCTATGAAAGATGCAAAAATGTAAAAGACACAGTCAACTTATGGACTCTGTGGGGATATAAAGCTTGAACATTTAACAACTCCACTTTTATCTTTGTAGTTATTATTATGAAAATACTATCTAGCTTGATACTGGCAGAGAATAAGTAAAGTAAATGGGAACAAGCTAAATTGTTTGATATTGAGAAAAAACTGGCAAGCCAGTGGAGAACATATGCATATAATTTTCTGTAATTTTTACAGTATCAAGCAAGTTCTTATGATGGAGTAAACACAATTCTCTCTCAATATCAAACTTAATATAACAACTGGGGTCCTCTCAAGGAACAGAGAGCATCCCCAAATTAAAATGACTCAAGGATAATTTAATTTAAAAAATTTTACAAAGACAACAGTAAGACACTGGCAAACCACAAGGGAATGTGGAGCAACCTAGTAACCCTGGGCAGGCAATGGCAGAGCCCTGTTCTCTGCAGGGCCTGAGGGAAGGTGCAGGGCTGAGGGACCTCATCAGACCCATTGTCCAGAAACTGACTGGGGGATGCCCTGGATGTCATCCAGTGGTTCTCAAACTTTTTGGTCTTGGGACTCCCTTCACATTCACCAAAATTATACAGAATGTGACTAGGTGTGATAGCTCATGCCTGTAATCCCAGCACTTTGGGAGGCCAAGGTGGGTGGATCACACAAGGTCAGGAGTTGACCAGCCCAGTCAAAATGGTGAAACACTGTCTCTACTAAAAATATAAAAATTAGCCAGGCATGGTTGTCGCACCTGTAATCCCAGCTACTTGAGAGGCTGAGGCAAGAGAATCACTTGAACCCAGGAGGCAGAGGTTGCAGTAAGCTGAGATTGCCCCACTGTACTCCAGCCTGGTAGATATAGCAAGACTCCATTTCGAGAAAAAAAAAAAAAATTTTCAGAATGCCAAACAACTCTTTATGTGTGACTTACACCTATCAAGATTTACCATGTTAGCAATTAAAGCTGAGAGGATTTTTTTCCTCATTTTTTGCTTTTATTATTAATTGACACATAATAATTTTACTTATTTACAGGGTACAGTGTGATATTTCAATACATATTCAATACCATATTTCAACACTGAGTGTAGTGTTCATATCCGGGTAACTTGCTTCCTCCTCACCTTATCATTTATTTGTGTTGGGAACATTAGCAATTGAAAATATATAATAAATTGTTACTGTAGACCCCTGCGGTGCCGTAGAAAGCTAGAAGGCACTTCTCTCTAGCTTTACTGTTATATCCGTTAACCAACCTCTTGCTATCTGCCCTCAACCTTTCCCACCCCTAGTAACCACTATTCTACTCTAAAACTGAGAAGATTTTATAATGATCATACATTTATTTAAAATAACAAAAATAAATCCACGCCCTGTTAAGCATAATTAACATTAACATATTAAAAAATGGCTATTTTCAGAATAAATAGTGAGGAGAGTGGCATTGATTTACATTTGGCAAATGTCTTTGATGCCTGAGGCCTGGCTTAACATAAAAGGCCTGTATCCTCTGATCTGCCGGCATCCCGTCTGCTGCAATATCACATCGCCTCTGAAAAGCTGCACCACACGCTCATGAAAGGGGAGGAGTGCAAAGGGGGGGAATCAGGTCTTGCCATCACTATGAAATTAGCATTGACCTTGCAGACTCCTCCAAGGGTCTCAGTGATGGCACCGATGACTGCAGCTATCAGACCCCAGGTCCTCAGGCACAGACTGTGCCGCTCATCTTAGTGTCCCCGGGCACGTAGGTCCCATAGGAGTATCCAAAACATACTTGCTAAATAAGTGGGTGGATGGACAGTTTTAGCAGTTAAAAGAATTTTGCATAAAAACAAATAAATATCATTTTATCTAATTTTTTTAAAAAAAATTAGGACCACTGGGCACCGTGGTAGTGGCTCACGCCTGTAATCCCAACACTTTGGGAGGCGGAGGTGGGAGGATCACCTGAGCTCAGGAGTTGGAGAATAGTCTGGCCAACATAGCAAAACCCCGTCTCCACAAAAATTACAAAAATTAGCCAGGCATGGTGGCGGGCGCCTATAATCCCAGCTACTTGGGAGGCTGAGGCAGGAGAATTGCTTGAACCTGGGAAGCAGAGGTTGCAGTGAGCCAAGATCACTCCACTGCACTCCAGCCGAGGTGATAGAGCGAGACACCGTCTCAAAAAATAAATAAATGAATAAAAATAAAAAGATTTTTTAAAAGGACCAAAATTATAACTACAAGCTTATGCAATGCTCTTGCAATTGTTCTGCTCACTCATTTGTCCTGTAGGAGCCATCAGCAAAAACAAACCATGTCCACCCATGAGTAGTGACCAGGGCTTTAAATATGTCTTCCTTCAAGATACTCAACTGAGGGTGGGATGTCTGGGGGTGCTGAGTAACACACAAGACAAAAGCGCTGGGATGGAAGGATACTGGATTCCAATCCAGCTCTGCCAGGAGCCAGCTCTGTAATTGGAAGAAAGTCAGGCCTGAAATCTCATTTTCTCATCTATAAAATCAAGCAGCTGAGTTATGTGCTGTGTGCTGCTGTAACCCCTTTGACCTCCCCTATCATGTGGTTCTACTTCTACTCACTAGGTAAATGGCCACCTTCATAGTCACTTAGAAGCACATCCCCTTAACCCTCCAAAATGCCAGCTCTCAGCTACACCAGGAATCTAACATGGTGATTTTTGTTGAACAGTGCACCTGTCTGGGAAAACAAATTGCTTGTTTTTCAAATGATGGCTTGACCTCCTTCAAAATTATATATTGAAGACAAAAGAGAAATATTTCTTTCATAGCCAAAAAATACTTTTTTTTTTTCATTTGAGTATACTTCAAGAGAGTCCTATTAGAAAACCTAGGCAATGGCAGCATTCATTTCCTGCTACATTCAAATGCCATTTTGAAGAGAGGAAAAAGATGACCAGCTGAGTTAGGAAAATTCCATTTGTACTTATGAAAAACCAATTATAAAAGCAATTGTCAATCACAACTATCTTCAACTAAGTCAGATTTGTAGGAACTACATTGCTTATACTTTAAAAAATAAAATAAACTCCAGTAGGAAGAATAGTCATTACCCATACTTGCATCAGAGTCTTAATGATGAAAACACGTAATTATTTAATGGACTGATAACTACATGGAAAGAAGTGGTGTGGATCATGCACCAGCTTGAGCTGGAGAGGCAGTGTTCCCACTGTGAACCCTGAAGCCAGAGGGCACGCTCACACCCAATAATGGCCAACTTTTACAAGAAGCTGCAAGACATTGCCCTTAAGGACAAATGAGTGAGCAGAAATGGTCTTACAGAAAGACCGTTGGCAGAAATTGCCCAGGGCTCCATCCATTCCCCTAAAGTGTCTTGTCCTTCCCTCATTGCTCTTGTTCTGGTTTTGTGTCTCTGGTCTGAGCTTGGCATCCCAGGTAGGAATCCTGCCTTCTGCATCACCCAATTCATGTTTGTATCTGGACTCCCAGGCACTGGAGTTTCCCACAGCTCTGACCTGGCCTTCCTTTATGGCTTTCTGCATCCATCCTGTCTGAGATATCAACCATCCATTCTAGCTTTCATCCCTGAAAGCCAGTCTCTGATCCCATCCTCTCAGCCAGGGCACAGCCAGGCCACCCGCAGCTAATCCTCAGGGGTCAGAGTCCTACCCATCTCCTGCTATGAACCAGCCTTGTGATGTTCAGCACGTCCCAGTTTCTCCAGGCATTAACTTTGCTATCCGCAAAATGGTAACAATAATACACAACATGATGGCAAAGACTAACATAGGTCATTGCTAAAGTGGCTTGCAGTGTGCGAAGCACTACACAAACTTAACTTCATGTTTTTCCTTTGTTAAAAAGTACTCCCAAAGCAAACTTTTCCTTCATTTGCTAATCAAGCTTGATAATCGCCCTCTTGTCTAAGGAACTTAGTATCTGGAAAATGCTTTCAGCTTGTCACTCAGGGGTCTGTGTGCCTTTCCTGCCAGAAATGGAGGCCAGTGAGTGTCCTGTGTGACTTTGAACATCAGCCCCAGCAGCCTTGGGAAACTGGGGTAGCTCCAGGGTCACTCAAGGCCCTTGCCGACAGCCCTCCAGCAAGCAGGGATTTGATGATGGATATATTCCCACCTCAGGTCACAATTCTGGAGCCACAGTGGATGAGGCCAGTAATGAGCCCTTCTTCTCAGCACAAACTCTGCCAAGCGCCAAGATCCGCCAGGCTGGGAATTGCAGGCAACAGCAGTACCAGAAAGTCTTCAGCCATCAGGAGTTCTGCCCTTGCCTCGGGCCTGTCCTGACTGATTAAGAGGTAGACAATCTTTCTCTGCATAAGAGAAAGAATGCTTTCCAGACTAGGGGAAAATATTCCCTTAGAGTCAACTATTTTCTAACTACTGCCACGCTGAGGGTGTTTAGAAGTCCCTAACACTATTTGTACACACTTACTGCTGTTTGCTGTCACTATTAGAGAAGGTGAATTCGCCCATTTGACGAGTTTCATAGAAAGAGACACTTTGGTTTAGTTGTGTTAAAGAGCTGGGACTACGGCCATTTAGGAGTCCATGTGCTGTAGCCCCCATCCTCTACTTGGACATACGCCCTGGGGTCACAGCTCCTGTGTGCACTGCCTGGTTTTCACAGAATCTATTAAGGCAGAAATTTCATAGCCTGCAAGTCTTTAAAAGTTGAAACCTCTGAACTAATGCCAAGAGATACGAGACCTCAAGCCCTGAAAATGTTCCAACTTCAGCACCTGAATGTCAGCAGAAAAGTCAGCTCCTCAACTCTTGCACATTGCTGGCGAACCTGTAATATGCACACTTCTTTAGGAAGGAAATGATGGAGATGGAGTCAAAACGCATAGAGGTATAACATTATTCTCCTTCAAATGCCTCCCGAGTATAGAGCCCCAAATCCTAGAAAGGATACTAAGGGAACTCCTGCTTTCCTAGCTTGGAATTACGTGGAAGACAATCAGGCTGACATGAGTTTCCATGTTCTTCATGACCCAGGAATCACAGGCTGCTTCAGACTGTCTCCTTCTCCTCTCCTGAAAATCCTACAAGTAATACAACAGTTAAGTTTACATTTCGGCTCAGAGTTTAGTGGGATCTTTTTACATGTTTTTGTTTTATTTTTTATATATATTTTTTGAGACAAGGTTTCACTCTGTCATCCAGGCTGGAGTGCAGTGGTGCAATGACAGGTCACTGCAGCCTTGACCTTCAGGGCTCTAGCAATCATCCTCCTACCTCAGCCTCCTGAGTAGCTGAAACTACAGGCATGTGCCACCCCACCCAGCTATTTTTTTTAAATTTTTTATTTTTAGTACAGATGAGGTCTCACGATGTTTCCCAGGCTGTTCTCAAACTCCTGGGCTCAAGCAATCCTCCTACCCTGGCCTCCCAAAGTGCTGGGGTTGCAGGCATGAACAACTGTGCCTGGCTGATTTTTTTTTTTTTTTTTTTGAGATGGGGTCTTGCTCTGTCGCCCAGGCTGGAGTGCAGTGGCACGAGTTCCACTCACTGCAAGCTCCGCCTCCCAGGTTCACACCGTTCTCCTGCCTCAGCCTCCCATGTAGCTGGGACTACAGGCGCCCGCCACCATGCCTGGCTAATTTTTGTATTTTTAGTAGAGACGGGGTTTCACCGTGTTAGCCAGGATGGTCTTGATCTCCTGACCTCGTGATCCACCCGTCTCAGCCTCCCAAAGTGCTGGGATTACAGGCATGAGCCACCGCATCAGGCCAGTGAATTATTTCCTTGTGAAGTTTGGGAAAATATACTAAAATGCAAAATGACTATACATGCATATATATATATACACACACACACATGCACACACACACGCACACACACATATATATACACATACACACACACATACATATATATATATATATATATATATATATATATGATGGTATCTAATCCTAGAAATGATTGGTAATGATGACATAAATATGATTGCAATTTGCACTTTTCAGGACAAAAAAATCTATGGTGAGACCAGGTGTGGTGGCTCACGCCTTGTAATCCCAACCCTTTGGGTGGCCGAGGCAGGTGGATTGCTTTGAGCTCAGGAGTCTGACACCAGCCTGGCTAACATGGTGAAATCCCATCTCTACAAAAAATTTAAAAAATAAAAAATTCATGGTGAGGTGAATATTCCTCTAGTAAAAATGCAATTATAACAAAGTATAGAGTTTCCGTAGAGAAATTATATTATGTTCAAGTTAAGCATCATCTCTTGTATAGATTGAAACTAATTAAAATAACTTCATTAATTATGTTGCCATTTAAAGAAAACATGGAGATTTTGATTTGCAGTAGAAAAAGAGGTCATGTCTGCTATATGCGTTAGCTGTAAATTTTTGCACACACATAAGTGACATTTTTGGCATACTGGATAAGAAAAGCCAGCCTGTGTTGAACACCTCCCTGGTGCCAGGCACTGTGCCATGCACTCCAGGGAATACAATGGTGGGGAAGGCATCAGTGCTGCCCCCTAGACCAGGACAGACCCCAGGAAAAGACAGAAAAGGCAGAAGGAAGAAGAGTGCCCGTGAGAGACACAAGCACTGTGTTCTGAGATAACAAAAGAGAAAGCAGTGAAATAACCTGACTCAGGTGTGGTCAGACAACATGTCAAATAAGGAAAAGGCTGAAATGGGCCTCATACAGAGAAAGGGCAGGGAGGCAGGGCCTGGTAGAGGAAGAGTGGTGCAAAGACACACGGGTGTGAAAACGGGTCACATGTGCAGGCAGCCCAAGACGTTTGCTTGGCTGGAGTTTAGCTCACATGAAGTCAACCAGAGCCAGGTCTGAAGGTGGGTGGGCAGGGATTCTACAGAGGCCTCACGACTGAAGGACCTTCAGAAAACCCATGCCAGTTGCCTTGGGCTGTTCTTCAAACGCCAATGCCTGATTTGCTTTCTCACTAAGTCTACTCAGTGAGAGTAGAGTCTTCCTGTCTCAATACCTATGATAAACCAGCAGTACGCAGTTCCCAGTGATAGAAAAATATGAAATTAAGGGTAATGTTGATTAGGTTAAAGCTTTATGTTCAGGTGCATAGGGTGAATCCCTTCTTTTGACTATGAAAAGGGACACAAAGTTTGTTCAGAGGAAATTAAAGAGCTGTTTTCCCTTGAGCAAATATCTCAGGAATGTCCACTTACCAGGGCCCACCCAGGGCAGCCAGAGATGCCGTGCCACTCTGAGCCCAAGCAGCAAAAGGGGCACTGATACAGCGGTGCCTGCCTTCCCAATCCATCCTCACTGAACCCGGGCAGTGTCCCCATTCAGGAAGGAGTTCCTCCATGTCGAGGTGAGCCCTTATTAGTAAGGAACAAGGTCAGAGAAGATCCCGCTTGCCTGGGTGATGTTTGATCAGTTATGGCCTTACTGCTTCTCCCAGGCCCTGAGCAGCAGGAAAAAAGACACAAGAAAGTCATCTCCATAGAGAGGAAGCAGTGGCCCCCGTTCCGCCTCTCCAGATGAACCCTGCAGGTGGTGAAGGCCCGGGACTATCCCTGCAGATGTCCCTCCTGCCTGCCAAAGCTGGCTTTCTCGGGGGGCGTCGTGAGCCAGTCTTTGAGGATGTGGCCCATGCTGGACTGTCCACCCTGCAGCAAGGAGGGTGCCTGGAGTGGCGGGCCTGTGCCTGAAGCCTCTCTACTTTCAGCATCAATGCACTTTACCTGTTTTTCTTTTTCTTTCATTCTTTCTGTTCTTTCTAGAAGGAGCGTTTGGAGACCAACTCCTGTGAGCTCCCAAACTGTGGGATAGGAAGTGCTGTTTTCTGACCAGCCCCTCGTCTCAGTTCTGAAGACCTAGACAAAGTGTTGTTACCTGAGGAAGGGGACAATACCTGGAACAGGGGTGGTGGTGGGCTGGCTGGCAGGGCTCTAGAATGCTGCCTTCTAAGACTTGCATCTTGCTTGTATGCCATGCCTCACATGCCAGGTGACACTTCAGACCCAGAGCCAGCAGGATGTGCACGAGTTATTTTAGAGCAGAGGTGGTGGATGTGCACTGAGCCGCCCACCTCCGTGTGCACCTGTGATGAATGGCACACATTCCTGAGAAACCGGGATAAAGACAATGAAAGCAAACCCCCTGCCATGGCTTCTAAATGATCAGAGAGGAAAGGCTCCATGGGACCCAGCCTGCATCCCCCTCACACACTCATTTCTCTTTCACCTAAAAATAAATGTTTAATAATAAAAGGGAAAGATAGAACATAATTTAGGCACCTTTAGCACAGAGAAACCATTGTAAACCATCCTATAATTTTAAACCAAGATGCAAAGAAATAAATGTTTATTTTCAGACATCCCAAGATTCAACTGTATTTAGGAGTTGTGAGTAAGAATCTGTGATAATTGTCTTATTCAAAACCAGCTGGGGAGAGCAATCTACATCTGCACACCAGAATTCCTCTCCACAACTTTCTAAGAATAACACACCTCAAGCTCCATAAACCATGATTTATAAAACCAGCATGAAACCAGCTCAGTGGCAAATAGAGATTTTAGAGGAAGAGGCTGACACCACTACATTGATACTTCACTGAAAAAAAATCAAAAGATTTCTGAATTATCTTCTCAGTACATAAATTCAGAGGATCCCATGGCAGATGACTCCTTAGTTGGAACGTCCTTCTTAATAAGGCCATCTCATATGTTTGCTTAATGTTTCATATTTCAAGAAAAAAGTTCTCTCTAAACTTCTGTTTGAGTCTATAATGTATAAACTGTGAAGATGAGGCTATTTACTGGAATTATCTCCCATTTTTCATCAACATAGAAAGGAAAACTAAAAGGGAAATAGATGAGCTGGGAACACCAAAATTAATACAAAGTGGATGGAAATCGTGTGAGAGGTAAAGTAGATCATGTGTACAACCGCACGTCAGGAGAAAGAAGTCAATTCTGATTATTAATGTATTGGAAGTTAATTCAAGAGACAAATTTGTACAATTCATGCCCACAGAACAATGTCAATGGGAAGAAGAACAAAGACTCATGGAGCTCTGGGAGACTCTGAAACCATAGAAGGGGTTTTATCACCCCGTACCAAGAAACAGATCCTAGGAGTGGCCATCCACTGCAGAAGAAGAGCAAGAGCCCGGGAGTCTACAGAGCCGTGGTGCAAGAAGCACCATGTCTGATATTGGTCTCTAGTGGTGGAAGAGTGTGATCATAATGAGAGCACTAGCTGCCCTGACACCTGTGCAACCCTCAGGAACACCAGCTCGGCTCATTTGCAGCCCACCGTAGGAGGCGGCATCACTGCAGCAGCCCCACGAGGGGTGCAGGGAGCCAGGACTGACACAGGTTGGGTGACTGGAAGAATGAGGTGGGATTTAGACCCGACCCAGGTATATCAAGCACTAACATCACTATTGTGTAAAACTTGGCTAACCTATATGTCTAAAAACTCTGGCTTTTTTAAAGTGTGGGGTGTACACACACACACACACACACACACACACACACACACAGAGAGAGACAATGGAATATTATTTAGCCTTTGAAAAGAAGAACATCCTGTCATCTGCCATAACACAAATGGCCCTGGAGGACATTACGCCACTCGAGGCACAGAAGGACAGACACTGCCTGATCCCACTTGCATGAGGAATCTAAAATATCTAAAAGAGTCAACCTCATAGGACCGGGGCTGGGGGATGAGGGGGATTGGGAGCTGCTCATCAGTGGTCATAAATTCTCAGGTATGCAGGACACAAGAGCCCTGCTGGGTCACACTGTACCTAGAGGCAACAATAGTGTCTGTGCCCTTCCAAATGTATTCAGAGCATAGATCTCACCTTAAATATTCTTGTCACAATAAAATAAAATTAAACGTGTCAGGTGTGATTCATGTTCATGAATGAATCAGTAGAAACTTTGTGACAGGGTCTCTGCCCCTTGATTCTGAGGCGAAGTCATGTAGTCTTTAGTACACTGAGCTCTGCTGACGTCAGTTAGCCATGTGGCCCTGCCCCTGGCTTCAGCAAGAAACCATCTTTAGGCATTTTTGCCACTCCAGTAAACAAGAGGGACATGTTTTAAAGGTGGCTCTATAAGAAGCTAAGTCTACAAAAAAAAAAAAAAATTAAAAATTAGGTGAGCATGGTGACATGCCTGTGGACCCAGCTACTCAGGAGGCTGAGGTAGAAGGATCGCTTGAGCCCAGGAGGTCAAGGCTGCAATGAGCCGCGATTGTACCACTGCAGTCCAGCCTGGATGACAGAGCGAGACCCTTTCTTAGGTTTGCCAGCATCATTCACAGAGTGAAATCAGTTCCTGCCCTGCCCTGCCCACTCTCAACCAACACTTGTTTTACTAGGCATGGAAAAATTAGATCTTGACCCCTGTGTCTTCAACCCTCACAAACTAGGCAGAAGGGGAGGAAAGTGAGGCTCCAGAGATCTGTGACTTGTCCAAAGCCACCAGACATTAGGGTGAGAATCTGTTCTTTTAATTTGTTTCCCTGTTACTGGAAATTAGGGCTGAAAAGGTGTTGGTCATTGTTTCCACTCTGCAAAACTTGTAACTAAATAATCTTCCTGATAGTGAATCATTTAGACTTCTTATATTTTCCAATTCTTCTAAGTCTCTTTTCCTCTCACACCCACAGCAGGGTCAAATGCACCAGAAGAGAGCAATTCATCAATGCAGAGGGACTGATTATTTCGTGCAGGGGGCATGCTTCCCACAGCAGACTAAGTCTCTGGGTTTTACTGTGTGAATGCGGCCTGTATTGAACAGGGGGCTGGGGAGTACAGCCAGGACGGTCCATGGACATGTTAGGTTGGAGAGACCCAGCTTAGAATGTGACATTCTCCTACAAAGCTTTACGGAGAATCTATCACATAAAAAATGTGTGTAAAGGTCAGTGCTTGGCATAGAGTAAGTGCATGCTGAATGTTTGTTATTATTATTACCAGCTCCAGAAGGTAAAGATGAGAATAGGACAGGGAAAGACAAGCATTTGACATCTGCAAACATATTTATTGAATGCCTGCTATGTGGCAGCCAGTATTCTGGAAGCTATTCGCATGACACACACACACACACACACACACACACACACACACACACACACACAGAGGGTCCCTGTGTTCACACAGCCACTGATGGGCAGGGCAGGGGGAGATCTGGAATTAAGTTCCACCCAGATGTGCATGAGGGTGGGGGTGTGAGACTCTGGCCAGTCCCCAGCCCTCTCAGGGCCTCAGTTGCCTAGCTCTGAAACGGAGATAGCAGCATCTGTTCTCCAGGCTTCGTGAGCAGGAAAATAAAGGAAATAAAAAGACACCTAATGCAATGTGTAGGACATATTAGGCACTCTTTATCATCTTTTTGTGTGTGTGTGTTTTCCTTATTGTCACTGTTTGCATTCATTCACCATTTTAACGGGAACAAATTCTAGCAGCTTCCCAAGGGCAGGTTTTGACAAGGGAAGAGAGTGAGTCCAGAATAGTAAATATGTTTGTCTCCTCACACTTTTAACTAAAAAAAAAAAAAAAAAAAATCTCCCTTGTTTACTAACCCAGCATTGACACTAGATTGACCCCATAGTTAACACGATCCAAATCCAATAACAGACTCCTTATTCACTGACCGGTTGAAAACTTGTCCTGTATTCAGGTAACACTCCCGACATTTGGCCTTCCGCAATGCTGCAATTTAAGCCCCAGTGCAATGTTGACTCACTGATGAGTAAATGAGGATTAAATTCCTTGGTAAGTGGTGAAAAGGAAGGGTAACCCCCTACGTTCTCTGACTCCCTGTTTGCGTGATGGACAATTGCCCACACACCTGGCCTCCCTGGAGTAAGAAAAGCTTCACATTCCAAATTTGAGAGAGCCTTTCTCACAGCACAGATAAGAAGAGATGTTCCTAACAGGACAGAGTATCTCTGGCTCGCCAGTAATATGCATGTAGTTTTGTTTTTGAACTGAAAAAAAAAAATACCCCAGATAATAGCACTCTAAAATGTACCCCTGTTAAGAGTGAAATTTGAAATAAGGTGAATAGGACTGATGAGTTCAGCTTGTGAGTTTAGATGAATTCATCTTTTTTCTCAATTTGGTTATTTGTTCATTTTGCATAAGCCACGGCCTCTTCAGGGAGAAGGGGTGCAACACCCAACTCAAAAGTTGAGCCCTGAGGGAGCTGATCTCACCCAGCACTGGGCTGGCAGGGACCACGGCAGGGTCAGCTGCCAGCTACAGGCCCGGGGTTCCCAGCAGAAAGGTGAAGAGGCTACCGGGCAACTGGTTCACTCACTGACTCTCTCATTCCACAGATAGTTCCAGGAGAGCCAGGATAGACCACAACAGCTCTCATTGCCATAAGAAAGACGCTGCAATCCTTCAGAGTTCTGAGAACATAGAGCTCAGCAGTGGGTTGAAAATAGTTGATTCTTGCTCTTTAAACCCTTTCCCGACATCACCTTGGCACCTCTGCACTCACCTAGGCCCCATCCATGTCCTGGGAAGCCATTGTTTGGGAGACCCAGCGTGATCCCAGTGTTTTTATTAGAAGAGGCATTTGCGGGCGATAGTTATTAACATGCATAGGGCATCTTAACTAAGAAAAAAACAGTGCATGCATCCTAAAACGGGGTTTCCGTGTCTGTCCCTTGTCTCTAACAAAGTACTCATCACATCACGCTGTAATTATTTGCATGTGTCCTTGTGCCCTTATGTAATTACGTACCTTGAAGGATCCTTGTGAGGAGGAAGCAAGATGGATCTTGTTATGCTAAGTGCCCAGCAGAAAGCGAATCACCTGATAGGTCCTAAGTCATTTCTAGATTGTGTGATTGATGACCATATGCATGGTTGCAGGTTCAGCTCTTGTAGCCACTCCCTCAGGGCTTCCAATTTTGTTTAGCTCATAAGGTTAAACAAAGATTATTTTAAACACTTATTCTTTAAAGTCGCAGATGCTATGACATGACCTGGATATGTGTTTTCCAAAAATTGGTTATAAGATTAATACTAAAGAGTAGTTTACCGGCCACACAGGGTGGCTCAGGCCTGCAATCCTAGTACTTTGGGAGGCTGAGGCAGAAGGATAGCTTGAGCACAGGAGTTCAAGACAAGCCTGGGCAACATAGCAAGGCCTCATCCTAACAAAAAACTAAAATACTAGCCAGGTGTGATGGCACGCATCTGTAGTCCCAGCTACCCTGGAAGTTGAGGCGGAGGATTGCTTGAGTCCAGGAGGTCGAGGTTGCAGCAAGCTATGATCATGCCACTGTACTCCAGTCTGGGCAACAGAGTGAGATCCTGCGTGGGACTCAGACTGATGGAGTGAATGGTCATGCAGAACCTACTGTGTTACAGGTACTGGGTAAAAGCATACATTTAATAAATGAAACAGTAAATAATTTGAAGGCCATGTAAAGATCACCTTTAATGATCATGTTGCTAACTCTGTGAATCCAACTTAACTCAGGAGACTGTCAACACTTCTGACTTAGAGTATACAGGGTACATCAAATGTGCCAGAAGTTCTGCACAGTTTCACGATTTTGCAAGAATGTACTTGCAGCATAGGGAACAGGAAGCAGCTGCTCCTCCTCTGTTTACTTCAGTGTAATGTTAATGTAATTCTAATATGAACACATTACTCTTTGGCCATTTAATGTAAAGAAAGTCTATTATAAACAGTAACAAACAACCGGATTCAGTGATGGCCTTTTTATCTTCAAATACACTTAACTTTTAATTCAAGTATTTTTTCTTAGTAATGTCATTAATACATAAAAGCATCTAGGCCTAATTAGTGGAAATTTTCCCATCATTTAGGGAGGAGTCGTAATTATGCTCAGGCCTCATGGCTGCCATTTAGGAAACTGCAAACACAGTTCACTAAATGGCACTTTTGCCAGATGACTTGCATAGCATCCAAGTTGTTAGTCAGAGTAAAGGCAGGTCTCCCATGTGGGTTTACAAGGGAAACCAGAACAGCTTAGTTTTGTATGTTCAAGCCAACACCCACATTACACTCACTAGAAGTGGTTCAGAGGATGCTAAATTTTTATAATAAAAATTATTTATTGGTTATACATATAAACAGTTAAGTGTGTTTTCAGGTACACACAATCTTATTTTATTAGCATACCTGAGATTTTTTAGAAATTTCAGTGTTACTTTAGATCATCTATTTTTTGTAATTAGTGTTTTTAAGCATTATATTGACTGTGTAAATGTGTTTATGTACATATGTACATATATGTACACACATATATACATACGTATGTGTACATATATACATATGTATACATATTTACACACATATATATGATTCCAGAAGGTTCACAGATACAAACTTTATTAGTCAACAGATATTTATTGGGTGTTTATTATGCCCCAAGCACTAGCTACGCAACTGTGAATAATGGCCCTTGTCCTTCTGGAAATTTTCACCAAATAAGCAAAAAAGACTCTAAGAAAGCAATATAACACAAGAAAATGCCACAGAGAGCCCCACTAACATAATCAGGATTTAACTCTATCTTTACTTTAGCAAAGGACATTTTTGTCCTCTAAAATAATAGTAGCATATAGTACCAATTCCAAATTAGCAAATGAGAGAAGGCAAAATACAGTGAGCTTTTAAATTAGTCAAGTATCAAGTACAGGTGAAAGGGAAATGACAAATAAGTAGCAGGCACGCATACAATACAAGGAACCGAGGATAACGGGTCTCACTAAATAGTAACGGGCCAACTGCTTGTTAAAGGGAATTTATAAGAACTATATTAAGTTACATGTTATGAAGTGTAATATGAAGAGATGGGCAGTTAAATACTAAAACAAAAAGGTGGGACGTGAGTAAATAGCAGAAGCGCAAAGCTAATACTGATTCGAGAAGATCAAAGACAGTACAAAGGCCTAGGTGCCCCCAAAAATCAAAAATTTAAAAAAAGCACTATGAAGGCAAACATTTTCAGAGACAAATCGTTAAAAATTCAAATAAAACTTGGAAAAGAAAACTGTATTGGGACATTTAAACCTATCCCAATTAATTATAATAGCCAAAAATATAAGTAAAGAAATGGATGAAATGAACAATCATCCTAATAGGTATATAGAAAATATTCATTTTATTATATCCATGGTACAATTAGATAATTGATTACATATTTAGCATCCCCCAAAAGACATATTAAAAATAAATTTAAATTATAAAATTAGTACTAGCTCTTTTCTCTATTCATAGTATACATATAGAAGTTAATAATAAAATATAACAAATGTATGAAATATGTTTGCAAAAGAATGTTTATTGCAACGTGTGTATACTAGCACATATGTACCACATTGTGTTGATTCTTCTTCATTTTGATTCCTTCCGCCTTTTGGCTACTGTGAATAATGCCATTATGAACATAAGTATGCAAATATCTCTTCACGAGCCTACTTTTGGAAATATACCCAGGTATATCCAAATCCTTTTTGAATATGGGGTGAGGTATGAATCCGACTTCATTTTTTTACGTGTGGATATTCAGCATGTCCAGCATACTGTGGTGGATCATGATGATTCTATTGACTTTTTGAGAAACCACTATACTGTTTTCCATCATGGTGACACCATTTTACATCTCCACCAACAATACACAAGAGTTCCAATACCTCCACATTCTTGCCAACTCTGGTTATTCTTTCTCTCTCCTTCCCACTTTTTTCTTTCTTTTCTTTCTTTTCTTTCTTTCTTCTTTTCTTTCTCTTTTTTCTTTCTCTTTTGTCTCTTTCTTCCTCCCCTCCTTCCCTCCCTCCCTCCCTCCCTTCCTTCCTTCTCTCTTTCTTTTCTTCCTTCCATCCTCTCTTCTTTATTCTTTCCTCCCTCCCTTCTTCCCTGTCTCCCTCCATTCTTCTCTCCCTCCCTTCCTTCCTTCTTTCTTTTGCTTTTCCTTTGAAAATACCTATTCTAATGGACATGAGGTGATATTGTCACGGGATCCTTGCGGTATCACTTTGCCAGCCAGAATCCTCTGTGGTTGGTGGCCTTTTGCTCAAGTTTTTACTCAGGCCTGCTGGGCTCATTCTGCCCACTCAACCTGGCAGTCTGCATTCATCTTGTGCTACCAACCTGAATGTCATGCCTGCCAAGGGTGAGCCAGGTGCAGAGCTATGAGGGGTGTGTAAGCAAGCAAGCATGAGGTTCAGCCACTGCACACAGCCAGGCACACCAGCTGTGGAAGGGGAGGCAGCTACAGACACCAGGACAGGTGCCAGCTCCCTGTAAGGCTCCAGCTGGACCAGGTGTACCACAGCAGGCTCGACAGCTGGCGCCAGAGAACACGATGGCTCTTGGAAGCTTGGAGATACCAGGAACCGCAGAGCCCCAGAGTGGGTGTCACAGCCCTGGCGTGGGGAGTTCCTAGGTCTGGACTCCCCAAAGGGCCACAACTCTTCTCCCCTTCTCTCTTCTTTACTTGTTTTTGCCTGCAATATGGTGAGTAAGTGGTGTATTTCAGCCCTGTTTGTATTACAGCTCTTTTAGCGCCACCATTCAGCAGGTCCCAAGTTCTTGTCCTTTGTCCAGAAGAATAAGATACACAGACAAGTGGAAGGTAAGCAAGGTGAAGAGGAGCTTTATTGAGCAACAGAACAGCTCAGAGGAGACCCGCATTGGGTAGCTGCTCTCCACAGGCAGTGTGTCCTGATGAGTGTTCAGTTCTCAGCAGAGAGAAGACCCTGGAGTGGGTAGCTCCTCTCTGCAGCTGGTAGTCTCTACATCTGCCCAGCTCTCAGCACAGAGGAGACCCTGGAATGGGAAGCTCCTCTCTGCAGGCAGGTCATCCAGGCATCTCTTCTAGTTTGTCTGAGTCCAGGGTTTTTATGAGCTTCAGAGGGAAGGAAGTACACACTGAGTGGTTCATGGACAGCCATGGGTGGCCAGAAAAACCACCATAAGTTCCCATTCTGGTGTGTCAGCCAGGCCCCCAGGCTTCAGACTATCCCTGGTTTGAAGGTGGGCCTCCACTAGGGACATATGGTGTGATGGTTAATACTGTCAACTTGGTTGGATGGAAGGATGCAAAATACTGATTCTGGGTGTGTCTGTGAGGGTGTTGCCAAAGGAGATTAACATTTGAGTCAGTGGGCTGAGAAAGGCAGGCTCACCCTTAATCTGGGGGACACCCTGTCATCAGCTGCCAGTGCAGCTGGAATATAAAGCAGGCAGAAAAATGTGAAAAGATGAGACTGCTCTAGGCTGCCAGCCTACATCTTTATCCTGTGCTGGGCCCTTCCTGCACTCGAACATTGGACTCCTAGTCCTTAAGTTTGGGACTCAGACTGACTTTCCTTGCTCCTTAGCTTGTAGACAGCCTATTGTGGGACCTTGTGATCATGTGAGTTAATACTTAATAACCTCCCCTTTATATACATCTCTATCCTGTTAGTTCTGTTTCTTTAGAGAACCCTGACTAACACAGATTTGGGTTCCAGGAGTGGTTCTAGAGGAATAGATTAAGGATGGAGTTCTTTTATTTGTTTGGGGGTTTCTGGAGTTGGCTGCTTAATATGATTAGACACCAAAATGCTAAGGACTCTACTTCTAATAGAGTGGAGAACACTGACAGTCCTTGGCGTGAACTGTTTAGAGAGTTATGTAAAGTAAATGCATTTGAAACTCCTGCTTCACTGCTCGTGAGGGGCAAGGAGTTTAGTGACTCTGTACATAATACATTTGACCATATGTGGAGAACCAAGGAACATAATGAAGTGGGTTGGTTGCTCCTCAGTTCAGTGGATAAAGTTAGGGTGTCCCTTAGTATCACCATGCCCTGTGATTAAGGTCAATGAGAAACTACAACAGCTCCGCCCAGGCAGAACTACAAATGGCCCAGACCCTTCAGGAATGAAGGTTTGGATCACTTCACCGGGAAAAAAAAATGACCTGCTGAGGTGCTTCCTGAATGCAAAGAGAATACAGAATGGGTAGTAGAAGAAGGTCATCATCAATACCAGCTACAACCACATGACCAGCTGCAGAATTGTCATGAGTATTTCCTCCTTCTTTTGTTAAAAACATGTTTGTGCATGTATACGCTTGTACTAAGAAAACATCTTCATTTTATTTCCTTTTCCTTTTATCATGTAGCATAAGATTTATTGACTTCATATCAGCGTTTAAGTATTGTTAACTTAATGTAATAGTATTTGGGTTGGGGATTGGTGCATTTCCAGTTGTACGAAGGATAGTTGTATTATATGAGCTTATTATTGTTTTTATTTGAAGATGATGTATGATCTCACGAGATGTGTATGGGTTCAAGTTGACAAGGGGTGGATTTGTGATGGTTAATATCGAGTGTCGACTTGATTAGATTGAAGGATGCAAAGTATTGATCCTGGGTGTGTCTGTGAGGGTGCTGCCAAAGGAGATTAACATTTGAGTCAGTGGGCTGGGGAAGGCAGACTCACCCTTAATCTGGATGGGCACCATCTAAACAGCTGCCAGCAAATATAAAGCAGGCAGAAAAACATGAAAAGGCGATACTGGCTTAGCCTCCCAGCCTACATCTTTCTCCTGGGCTGGGTACTTCCTGCCCTTGAACATCGGACTCCAAGTTCTTAAGTTTTGGAACTTGGACTGGCTCTCTTTGCTGCTCAGCCTGCAGATGGCCTATTGTGGGACCTGGTGATCATGTGAGGTAATACTTAATAAACTCGTGTGTGTGTATGTGTGTGTATATATATATATGCGCATATGTATGTACATATATATATGTGTGTGTGTGTGTCTGTATATTCCATTAATTCTGTCCCTCTAGACAACCCTGACTAATGCATATGGTAAAATTATATTCAGTTTTGTAAGAAACCGCCAACTTCGTGCCAAAATGGCTGTGATATTTTGCATTTCCACTGGTGCTGAATGTGCGTTCTGATTGCTCCACACTTCTGTCAGCATTCGGTTTCATCATATTCTGTGCTTTGGCCATTCTAATACCTGTCTCAGTAAATAATTTTTACTGGTTTTAGTATTGTGTGGCAAATTGTTTACTAAATATTTATTTTTGTTAAAGGTATCTTTCAAATATTATATATATATAATATATAGATGTGTGTATATATATAATATTCCATTTAAAAATTGAAAGTATACAATCTTTCCAGTGTTTATCTCACTATTTACTGGGCATATAGCTATTTTGATACAATCTTCTCTATATTCATTTCTTATTGCTCAAGATTTTATAGCACACTTTATTCTCCACATAAATGCATTTTTTTTTTTTTTTTACCAAAGGTAAGCTGGATAATATCAAGTGTTCAAGAAATAGTTTCAAAGTATTAGCAACGTATCTACTCCATTCATTGTGAAGTAATTTCACACTTCGAAAGATAGTAAGATCACTTGTATCTGATAAAAGTGGAATCCACTTACATTATTTTTATTTCACAAGCCTCCCTAAAGAATAAAGTGCTTAATACCAAGCAAAGCACTCTTCCTCTCTCTACTTATGAAAAACACTCTGACTTGTCATCCTCTGTCACCTTCCTTCTGAGGCTTTTATCGACTTCCCGGTAAAACTACACCTCTCAAATTTGACAAAGCAATGGAATCCCATATTTTAATAGAGGATTATGGTTTTACGGCTTTAAAAATCTCCCTTGCTTCAGTGTGCTACTTAGTTTCAGCTTAAATCTCTAATACTGCTGGCTTTGATCAGTGACATTTGTAGGACTGGTGAAGTGTCTACTTCAAAGAAATTGTTTGCTTTATCCAACGTTTAAGGATTTTTAATGTAAACATTTTCAGGCATTCTAAAGTATATTCTAATAGAAAGTCTGTATTTGGGTTTATCATTGCAATACAAGTCAGGGCTATAAAATTATATAACATAATGTTAGAAAACAAATCAACTTACATGTACAAATGCGTCTTCTTTACCTAAAAGAGGTCACAGAGAGGAGATACATACTTATCCACTTACAGTGTCTCTTAACAAAACCTCTAAAAAACATACTGCTTTTGGGATCAGTGAGTCCTCAATGATACTCACTGGTATCTTTAATTAATCTTGAGCAGACTCTTTCTAGTTCTCCACAGCAGCTGTTCTATATTCTTTCCACCTTCTTCTGCCTCTCTAATGCATTTTTGTTGGTTCACTTTCAAATGAGTTTGATTCCTACTTTACTGGGGAAAAAAAAGAGATTTTTACATACAATTGTATTCACCCTTACTCTGCTTCAGCATATTCTCTATTAATTCTTAACCTGTTGGGTTGCAGAACACATTGAGACTAATAAAAACCTCTTCAAATCAAGTGTCACAAAGAATGCCAACCCATAATATTAAGGGTAGAGGCTCTGTGATCCCCTTTGTGCCACCGTTTTTTTTGTGTGTGTGCTATCTGAACGAATTAACTTAAATACTAATCAATTTTTCTATTTTCTTTTTTTTTTCTTCTTATACCTACTTCATTTGTCATCTGCTTGAAATTATAAAGCCAGCTTTCTCTGTGCCATGGTACTCAATTCTTATTTTATTTTATTTTTGAGATGGAGTTTAGTTCTCGTTGCCCAGGCCGGAGTGCAGTGGCCTGGTCTCGGCTCACTGCGACCTCCGCCTTACAGTTTCAAGCAATTCTCTTGCCTCAGCCTCTCAAGTAGCTGGGATTACAGGCAACTGCCACCACGCCTGGCTAATTTTTTGTATTTTAGGTAGAGACAGGGTTTGACCATGTTGGCCAGGCGCCATGGTACTCAATTCTTTTCACTTGGAAGTCAGTATTTTCCAAAGTAAATTCATAATCTTCTCACTCAAATATGCTCCTGTTCTAGCCTTCATCTCAAAAACTCAGTGACTGAGTTTTTGATGCTGCCTGTCATGTCACTCACTCATTTCCAGCCCAAGTCCCTATGGTCCATTGCTCAATTCCAGTGCAACTCCTCACCCAGCCCACCTAACTTAGAGCCATCCCTAACTCCTTTTTCTCCATCTAAAACATCCCATCAACTCCCAAGACTGTTAAATAATATCCAAACATTCTACCCCTTAAAATCATCTCCATCCTCCTGTGAGGATCTCGCCATTTCTCCTGTAGATTCTGCTTGGGGCTCCCTGACTGCTCTCCACGTGATCACAGGGGTCACCCCCTTGTAATGCATAACTCGCTGGAGGGAAGCCCTGCTGCAAATTCTCCAGCACATCTGCATCACCTACAGGACAAACTCCTAACAGCACAGCCTGGCATATTCATCCATTTGTTGTGTCATTCACTGTCTGATCTTTCTGAATTTTTCAGACTACTTTTTTAATTTCCTTTTTTAAATTGATACAGCAAAGGAAATAATCAGCAAAGTGAAGAGACAAGCTACAGATGGAAGATAATATTTGCAAGCTTCCATCTTATATGGTTTGGCTGTGTCCCCCCACAAATCTCACCTTGAATTGTAGCTCCCATAATTCTCACATATTGTGGGGGGGACCCAATGGGAGATACTTGAATCGTGGGGGCAATTTCCCCATTCTGTTCTCGTATTAATGAACAAGTCTCATGAGATCTGATGGTTTTAAGGGGAAACCCCTTTCACTTGGCTCTCAATTCTCTCTTGTCTGCCACCATGTAAAACGTGCCTTTTGCCTTCTGCCATGACTCTGAGACCTCCCCAGCCACGTGGAACTCAAATCTCTTTTTCTTTATAAATTACCAAGTCTCAGGAATGTCTTTGTCAGCATTGTGGTAACAGACTAACACACAATCCAATAAGAGAGTAATAATCAGAATTTACAAGGAACTCAATTCAATAGAAAAAAGAACTGATTTAAAAATGGGCAAAAGCCTGGGCACGGTGGCTCATGCTTATAATCCCAGTACTTTTGGGAGGCCAAGGCTGGCAGATCACCTGAGGTCGGGAGTTCAAGACCAGCCTAACATGGAGAAACCCCATCACTACTAAAAATACAAAATTAGCTGGGCGTGGTGGTGCATGCCTGTAATCCCAGCTACTCAGGAGGCTGAGTCAGGAGAATCATTGGAACCCAGGAGGCAGAGGTTGCAGTGAGCTGAGATCACGCCATTGCACTCCAGCCTTGGCAACAAGTGTGAAACTCTGTCTCAAAAAACAAATAAACAACAAAAAGGGCAAAAGGCCAGAATAGACATTTCTCAGACATACAAATAAGACTTTTTTTTTTTTAAAAAAAGCTCAATGTCACTAATCAGAGAAATGCAGATGAAAACCACAATGAGAAATAATTTCATCCCAGTTAAAATGGTTTGTATCAAAAGGACAGAAATAAAAAATGCTTGCTGGCAAGAATTTGGAGGATGGGTAACACATACACTGTTGGTGAGAGTGTAAATTAGTATAGCCATTATGGAAAAAAGACCACTTTTATATGAAATGGTATCACTTTTTAATTGATATGTAATTGACATATAATAAAATGTATACTTTTTAGGTACATTTTTATGAGCCTTGACAAATGAGACACCCATATAACTGCCATCTCAATACAAGGAGAGAACGTTTGCATCTTTCCAGAAAGTTCCCTATGCTCCTTCCATCAATCCCTGTCTCACCAGCCAGTATCAACCCAGTGCAATAGTGATTGTGATTTCTGTTACTGTAGATTAGATTTATTATTTCTAGAATTTCATATGTATGTGTGGCTTTTTCCCTCATAATAATATTCTCGCTATTCAGAAATGTTGAGTTTATATCAGTAGTTTATTCCTTGCATTGTCTAGTAGTATTCCATTCAGAATATAGCACAATTTGTTTATCCATTCTCCTATTTATATGTATGTGTTTTTCCTGGTATAGGCTGTTATTAAAAAGCTGCTAGGAGTATTCTTGAACAAGTCAGTTGGTGAAAATGAGTTTTCATCTCTTTTAGACAAATGCCTAAAGTTGAGACTGCTGAGTGGTGAATTGTGGAGATCTGTTCAAAGATTTAAGTTGTATCTGCTCACTGTGATATCTCCAGTGTCTGCAGCAGCACCTGGCCAATAACAGATGCCCACAAACATTAGTTGAAAGAATGGATGGTTAAACTACCTTCATTGATCATTTATTCTGAGTCGTGTGATATCCTTAGAACAAGTAACAATACATATTCTCCTAGCAGTACATATGGATTCCAGGCAAAAGGGTGTTAGTTTTTATTATTTTGTGGGAGCTTGCAATAGGGAAAACTTTGGTGGGAAATGTTGATAATGAGGGACGCTGTGTACGTGTGAGGGCAGGGAATATATGGAAACCCTCTGGACTTTTCTCTCACGTTTGCTGAAATACAAAATTGTTCTAAAATATCTAAGTCTGAGAAAAAATAATGTGGTAACCTTTCCTTGGCAGGAGACAAGTATTTTGGTTGTGGTGGCTTCCCACCGCTAACAGCAGCTTCGATTTACCTTGTGCCCTGCCTTACTTCCCCTCCAACCCCTATATCTACTTTTGGAATCTTCCTGGAGGTTACAACCTACTTGAAGAGCTCTGTTTGAGATTTTAGCCTTGGACGAGTTAAGGAATTTTAGACTGAGAACTTAATTTTTCTAACCTCCGTTAAGGCCTTAACTAACTGCTTTGTGGCTTATTCCTTCTCAAAGTAGTTGCAGCTTCTTATTGTGAGATTATTTTAGGCTTCTACAGCAAAAATAAACAAGAAAACATATTTTCAAGGGACCTTTGTGTGTGTGTGTGTTTCTTTAGAATTACAATCTCCTAGGTTTCACTGGGTTTTGCCATGAATCTGTTCTTTTGTGCATTACAATGCCTTCCAACTCATGAGAGCTCTACTTTGTTGATGTCACCAACTCCCCGGGATTTTAGTGTAAGCTATTGTTACTCTTACCTTTTAAATATCTCAAGATTTGGGAGAGGAGTGTTAAGTATATCATCAGCAAACATCTTTATATAGAACACATGTTTATTCCAAATAATCTGTCATTTAAATTTATAAATTATATTATTTGTACATAGCCGTTTTTTCATTTCTCATGGTGGGAGTTCTTAAAAGGCAACGTTACAGTTATATAGGATAAATAATTCTGAGAGACCTAATGAACAACATAAGGACTATAGTCAAGATATTTGCCAAGATATGTGTAAGAAAGAAAGAAGAGAGAGAGGAAAGGAGGGAGACAGGAAGGGAAGGGAGGAAGGAAAGAGAAAGAAAGAAATAAAGACAGGGGAAGGAAAGAAGGAAGGAAGGAAGGAAGGAAGGAAGGAAGGAAGGAAGGAAGGAAGGAAGGGAAGGGAAAGGAGGGATGGAGGAAAACTATATGAAGTGATGGGTATTTTAATTTACTTGACAGTAGCAATGACTTATGTATAGTCATATCCAAACTTTATGTTCCATACCTTAAATATATACAATAAATATTCTTTAAAAATAAAACGATTATTAATACAGTTGTAAAACAACACCAAATATGTTAATTTAATTTGTACATGGCAGGTTTTTAAAAGATGTATCAGTGTGAGAGTTGCCTCACATGTTTAACGGTGGCAGTATTTCTTTATATTCTTTACCCTTCCAAATATGTCACCTTCCAGCTGTCATAGAAAAAAATTGAAATTTTCTTTAGAGAAGAAATGCTCAGTACATCCCAATTGGTACAGTAAAAAAGTAAAAACACCATTTTCTTTCATATTCTTTTTTCCACTTAGAATACAACTATGGGTAATAATAATTTATCAACATTTTCAGATATATTTATCAGGGGGAAATTTATATGTTTTATTTACTTATGTTTTCTACCCTGTATATTTCACGCCTTGTTATTTATGTCTTTGTAATCCTTGCATGATTTTTCTATGCAAATAAGTAGTTCCATCTAGTAACCAATCATTAATTTACCAACCACTAATTTACTCATGAATTTATTCTATTCAGCCAATATTTATTAAACATCTATTATTTGTAAGGTTTTTCTTCAGGCACTCCATGAGATACAAAAGTAAATGACACTTTTCCCTTTGACATTACAGAAATCCTAGTTTTCATAAATTTTTCCCAAGGGGATAATTGCACAATTTGGAAAGGTTGAAGTGAAGGACATGTGTTATAGTATCTTTATAGTAGATAACAAGGAGCAAAATAAAGAAAACTATTAGTCAGGAGATATTGGTCAAAGAAACTCCATTTTTCTAAGTGAAGTAACTCAGGAAAGGAAAACCAAACATTGTATGTTCTCACTCATAAGCGGGAGCTAAGCTATGAGGGCACAGTGGTGTAAGAATGATAGATTGGACTTTGGGGACTTGGAGAAAAGGGTGGGAGGGAGGTGAGGGATAAAAGACTACATATCGGGTACAATGTACGCTGCTTGGGTGATGCATGCACCAAAATGTCAGAAATCACCACTAAAGAATGTATCCATATAACCAAATACCACCTGTTCCCCAAAAACCTACTGAAATTAAAAAATTAAAACAAAGTAATTAAAAAACAAAGAAATGTAAAAACCCAACGATTTTAATAATTATGTACATGTTTTAATGTCTGCTGTTAAAATATGTCACATCACAAAAAAAGAAATTCCAAAGTATCTCTAGCTACTTAGTATTTAATGAGTCATTAAAATGGACTATGTAAATTGCTATATTTTCTATTTTATTTTAACTCTTAAATTTACAATTTTAAAATTTATAATTGTAGATATTTATGGGCTACAATATGATGTTACAATGCATGTATGCATAGTATATCAAATGGGGGTAATTAACATATTCTTCACTTTAGGCATTTATCGTTTTTGGTGGTGGCAACATCCAAAATCTTCTCTTCTAGCTATCTTGAAACACTGTCATTTGCTATAGTCACCCTACTGTGTGATAAAACACAAAAATATATTTTTCCTAATTATAACTCTGTACCCATTGACCAGCTTCTCCTGGTCCCCTCTCCTCCCTACCATCCATCCCCAGCTTCTGGTAATCACTATTCTACTCTCTACTTCTGTGAAATCTCTCCTTCTATGAAATCAGCTTTTTCAGGTTCCACATATGAGTGAGATCATGTGTTATGTGCTTTTCTGTGCCTGGCTTAGTTTATTTAATGTAACATCCTCCAGGTTCATCCATGCTGCCATAAATGATAGGATTTCATTATTTTCTATGGATAAATTGTATTCCATTGTGTACATGTGTGTATATGTGTATATTTGTTTGTGTGTGGGGATGTGTGTACCACATTGTATATGTATGTGTATATTTATATATATGTATCTATAACGCATTTATTTTATTCATTCATCATTAGATGGATGTTTAGGTTGATCCTGTATCTTGCCTTCCCCCCCAAAAAATCATCCAATTTTAAAATAAGCAAACGCATGAATAAACATTTTTCAAAAGAAGACATACAAATGGCCAACAGATATATGAAAAAATTCTCTACATCACTATCATCAGGGAAATAAAAACCAAAACCACAATGAGATACCACCTCACTCTAGTTTAAGAAAAATAATAAAAGCTGGGAAGGATGCTGAGAAAAGAGAACTCTTATACACTGTTGATAGGAATATAAACTTGTACAGCCATTATGAATAACAATATGGAGGTTTCTCAAAAAATTAAAAATGAAATGACCATATAATCTAGCAATCCTATTACTGATTATATATCAGTAATAGGATTGCTAGATATATATTGCTGATTATATATCCAAAGGGAATTGGTATTTTTGAAAATATGTTTCAGGATTTATTCAATTTATTTTGGATACTTTTCCTCTTTAAAGAGTTTTAGGTCAATGTAATGCTTACATTTAGTCTATATAATAGACTAAATGTAGACTATATATAGTCTATATGTATAATATATATATATATTATATATATAGACTATATATAGACTATATATAATAGACTAAATGTAAGCATTAGAAGTTACGGGTTCCTACTCTGTAATATTTGCAAGAAAACAACAGTGTTAAAATATATGAGTTTTTATGTCACAGACAATTTTTGTTGATGGTGTCATATGTAGCTCCTTCAGTATCCTCATAGGATGGAGGTTCCCATGCCAGGAAGATCCCTTGCTGGCCGGGCCCACTGGGACTGACCTGGAGCTGTGGTGGAGAATGATGTTCTTAATGGCAATTTGAGAACAGGAAGGCAGGAGCTGTGGACGTAAAGCTGTGGGCTGAGGAAGATCAGAAAGAGGGGGAGTTGCTGTATTAGGAAGATTAGAGGCTCCCAGAGGTCCTGGAAGTATTCTTAGAGCGTCTATAAAGTAAACACACTCTTTCATCTCCCCTATGAAACACTCAGTAAAATATAGATTCCTCACTAATATTTTCTTTTCCTTCCCTTCCTTTTTTTATCCTTCCTGGTGAAAACAGTACCTGATTATGGCAACTGCAATTATTTGAGCTCTGTGTGCCTTGTAAAATTTTCACTTAGCCCACTTAAGAGACCAAAACACCCAACATATAAATGTTATAAGTGAAAAAATGTAAGTGTCAAGCAGAATGTAGAGAAAACTACAGTGTGATACTTGCCTTTCTTCAAGGCCCTTAGTTAAATTCAATTATTTTCTTTACTTCCTCCCAGTTCATCCCCATATCAGCCTGACAGTGATTCTTCCTAAATGTAACCCTATCTTAAGCAACCAGCATAGTCCAACAGCCTCTTCACAGAAAGCTGGAACACCCTCTTTACTTCAAATGTATTTGAATCAAATATAGTTGGCTATTCCTGTTTATGCAGAAAAGTTACTTACTCCAGGCAAGTAAAATCCTTCCCCTGTATTTTTCTACCACTTACTTTCACTTTCCTGGGGCAATGCACTATCAATTATATCCTTCTCCATCTAATTTGAATGATGCTCCTCCTCTCCCCCTCCTCCTCCTCTCCTCTTCCTCTTTTTCTCCTCCTCCTCTTCCTCTTCTCCTCTTCTCTTCCTCCTTCTTTACTTCCTCTCCTCCTCTTTTCACCTTCTTTTCCTTCTTTCTCTTCCTGTTTCTCCCTCTTCCTTTCCCTCTCTCCCTCCTGCTCTCTGTCATTTTATTTTAAATAAACAAAAAAAGTCTTCCTTATTCTAATAAAATATAATTAAATGCAGTATTTCCCAACTATAGTTCTGTAATTTATGGGGTAAAACTGTCACGCAATAAGCTGGTATTAGCCGCTGAAAGGAAAGAAATACATAATGGAGACTATGGAAATAGATATGCATCTCAACTTTTCCACCTATAAGACCAGGAATCCCAGGGAAAGGAGTTTTTTTCTCTCTGAACACAGTGGAATCACCATTTCTTCCTGTGAAAATGTGGCAAACACATTTCCCATAAACTGGAATGAAGAGTTCCACAGTGTCTAGTCTAACGAAAGTACATTGTTGATGTCAGTGAGTGATGTTGACCTTCCCTTCTCCTGTCCCTAACATCTGCCCCCACTGGTTGTGGACCATTGTCTCCCTCTTCCCCTGGTTCCCACACTGATTGTGGAAAAGCTCTGACTTTGCTATCTCTTCATACTCCTCTGTTTCCTTCTTTCTCTAACCTGTCCCCCAAATCCAAGCACCCTCATGTTCATTGGCATGCTTCTCCATTCTTTGTTTTTATTTTCTTCTGGACAGTCTTATCTAGATGGCCTTTCCCTGTGGTACCCTGAGCATTGCGTGTTCCCAAGTATTTCCAGATACTTCCATACAGATGTTAAACTTGCTGTGTAAATGTGATGTGCTACTTCAAGAGGACAGCGTTTTTCCTTTCTCTCCATTTTTCTTCCCATTGTTTAAAAAAAATTCTTTCTCTTCATTTTTCCTAAAAAAAACAGGATACATGTGCAGAACATGCTGGTTTGTTCCATAGGTATATGTGTGCCATGGTGGTTTGCTGCACCTATAGACCTGTCCTCTACATTCCTTCCTCTCGCCCCCCATTCACCAATGGGCCCTGGTGTGTGTTATTCCCTCTCTGTGTCCATGTGTTCTCGTTGTTCAACTCTCACTTATGAGTGAGAACTTGCAGTGTTTGGTTTTCTGTTCCTGTGTTACTTTGCTGAGAGTGATGGCTTCCATCTTCATCCATGGCCCTGCAGAAAACATGATCTCATTCCTTTTTTATGGCTGCATAGTATTCCAAGGTGTATATGTACCACATTTTCTTTATTTAGTCTAACATTGATGGGCATTTGAGTTGGTAGGAATATAAATCATTCTACTATAAAGGCACACGCACATGAATGTTTATTACAGCACTATTTTCTTAACATTTTATGACCTCCACCCACCGGTTCAGAGTTATTCATTAACTCAGAAGGAAAATCATGTAGCACAAAACAAAGAATTATGTTTCTGAGTAGACTTCTTTTTAAACTAAAAGAGAACCCAGCAGATGGACCTGTGCTGAGAATGTGAGCCTTTTAGGCAGGCCGTGCCTGCACAGGCGCTGACCTGGCTGTAGCACTAAACCTTTGATGAGAAATAAGACTGAGAGGACGGGCCTGACAAAGAACTAGTGGAATCCACAGCTTCCCAGCAGGGTATGGGGAATGTAAGTGGCGGGTCCTGTCCCCCCAGTCAGACAGGAGGGAGACTACAAGAGAAGAACAGCAGAACCAAAAATACCTGGGCTGAAAAAGGAGCAGAGATGGGAGTGGGGAGTCCTGCAGCTGGAGGCTTTGACAGGACCAGCAGATATCAGCGATCAACAACAAGGACCAGAGGAAAGGAAGCTCATCTAACAGGGCCATGTATGGAGAGTGTGACACGGTGGCTCTCCACGCCGCTCCCTCAGACATGGGATGACACAGAAGCACCTCACTCACCCCTCCCCCCAACACGGAGCTCACTACCTGGGGCAGTTAGGCAAGAAGGGAGATACAGGAGAATGCTGAATGATCTTATTATTTTTTCTCTAGAAACTGACTTTTTCACAAGAAGTAATTTAGGATAGTTTAGCAAAATTAGATTTTCCACTTAACATACAGAAATTAAGATTCAAAAGCAAAGTAAATTTTCTTTATAAAGAAATAAAGTTACATATCTGACAAATCTAAGTTTATGATTCACAAAATCCCTCTCTATTACACACATAGAAATGAGCTCCTTATCTAAGTCCCAAAGCCTATGTCTTCTTTGGATTTTCCTCACTTTGCTCGTGGTCTTCCTGACCCCTCGGGTCTATAGAACGTATTCCAACTTTGAGGTCAAAAAGAAGTACAACCACCACCATTCCAAGTCAGATTCCTGGTGCACAGGGTTTTGAATTCTTACTGAGAGCACAGGAATTCTTGTGGAAAGGCCTGCTGTTCCTCATTTTGGAAGACTGGGGCCGTGCAAGGGAAGTTGGTATAAAATTGAGCTGTCATTTTTCAGAGCAGCTCCAGGAAGCACTTTGCACCCACCATGAGGTCTGCTACCAGACGCTGCAGGTATTTATCTACATAAAGCAGGTTAGCGATACTCCCAAGCATATTAACAGGTTCTGCCCTGGTTAACCAGGACCAGTGCTGGTCTTAATTTCTCAGGGGAAGTCCCGTTATACCACTCTACCCAGACAAAGGCTATAACTCTTTCAAATGATTATATGTTCTATCTTTCAGGTTTGAAATACCATCTTTTTCTTAATTATAAGCTGGTCATTAAAATGGCTAAAAACATTTCATTGCGAAACTGGAAAGCGTTAGCAGGATTTATTGGCTTTCTATCACCATGTTAACATGTCTTAATCTTCCTGCTCTATCTTTTAAAACTAGAATTATTATTTCAATATAAAAAGTTCTCACTTATGGAACCAGCAATGCTCAGCTCTTTTTCAGCCTCCTCTCATTTGATTTTGCAAAAGACTGGTTGTTACCAACCGAAGAGATCAACAGTGAAAGTGGAGGTCCAGGCCTCAGCGGCCAGTGACCGAAATGTCTCCAAACTTCCTCCATTTCAGAGCTGTGGCTGGAAGAAGAGGATAGAGGATTTTCCACTTCAATGCCTCTTTCTTTCTGCCATCACCTTCACCATGGTTACAGATGCAGCCACATTTGACTTAGGATGGGGGAGAAGAATGGACAGAAAGAAGAAGAAAGAAAATGTATTAGTCCATTTTCACACTGCTGATAAAGACATACCAGAGACTGGGAAGAAAAGGAGGTTTAATTTGACTTACAGCTCCACATGGCTGGGGAGGTCTCACAATCATGGTGGAGGGTGAAAGGCACTTCTTACATGGTGGCAGCAAAAGAGAATGAGGAAGAAGCAAAAGCAGGAATCCCTAATAAACCCATCAGATCTCCTGAGACTTAGTCACTATTACAAGAATAGCACAGGAAAGACAGGCCCCCATGATTCAATTACCTCCCACTGGGTCCCTACCACAACACGTGGGAATTCTGGAAGATACAATTTAAGTTAAGATTTGGGTGGATGCACAGCCAAACCATATCAGGAAAGGAGGAAGACAGAGAGGAACGCGGGAAGTTACGGTAAGCAGAGAAGGGGAATCTGATGCACGCTTTGTGAGCTCAACCGGTGGGGAGCAAATTCATTCCCCAAACACTCAGTGTGATCATTTGTCGACTCTGGGCTCAGTTATGTGGGTGGAGGTGGGAGCAAAGTATGGCCTTGCCACAGGGAAATGACAGGGGCCAGGGAAAGGCTGTCAACAAAGACCTTTCCATGGTATACACAGGGGCAAGGAGCTGGGAGAGGATGAAGGAGGAGGAGAATCCACTCCACTTGCTGAGAAAGGGAATGTGTTTTTCGGATAGCATCATGCCTGAACAGCACCCTGAAAAATACCAATAATAATCACCCAAAACCTCATCTAACCCATGATCATTTGTTGACTCAATACAATTTATGCAATTTCCATCACAACACTATAGGATAGATACTTTAAAAATTATGATCAGGATTATTTCAGTAGAAGAAAATGGAAGGGAGAAAGCCATGTAGAGGGAAGGCAGGAAGCAGACTCACTGGCACGGAGTCCAGTAGGACCCTCAGAGAGGGAGAATGCCAGGCAGCAAAGTTGGGACCAGATTGTGACACTGAAGCAACGTGGGCTCGACCCTACCAACTGGGCACACACCACACAAGACTATTGAAGAGAAGGGAACAGGAAGCTCAGAACTCTCATTGGGAAAGATACTTGGCCAAGGGAGAGAAGCCAGCTGTTCAAGACCAGCCCAGGTCACACAGTGAGACCCTGTCTCTACCAAAAAAAAAAAAAAAAAAAAAAAAGAAAGAAAGAAAGAAAGAAAGAAAACAAAAAGAAAGAATATTCCTGGCCTCTCATGTGGAGGAACCTTCCCAGACTCTCTGTGTTCTCATATCTCAAGTTTGGGATAAAGGAAAAATCCACTTCTTCCCATTCTGCCTTTTTTGTACTACACAGCAAGCTTCCCAGGGCTGGGTCTGTCCTTTTGGGAGGCCTCTGTGATGTGTGGTTTTTCAGCACTGCCTGGGGCTGGTGCATTCATCTGTCTCTATCAAAGGGGAAGGTTTATTAGTCAGTGAAGTCAGCTGCAAATCGAAGGCCATATTTTCTGATCAGCGTTATTGGTAATAAAGCAGATATTTTGATACCAAAACATGTAACTTCTGTTTTATCACTGAAGAGATCATGACCCTGGAAAACAAAGCAGGATGTTATTCGTTGGCCCCCAAAACCTAACTGTATACATTCATGGCAAGAAAGAGAGAGAGAGATTATTTTGATATGCAGTATAAGTATACACTTCTTATTCATGATGAAATGTATTAAAAGGCAAGCTAAACAAAACTGAGGCACAATAAAACTCTTAATAGTTTATTTGAGCAAATAATGATTCCGGAATTAGGAACTCTATGCCAGAAGTGGTTTGGAGCCCTCAAGGAAGGAGTATGAGGGTCATTCTTTTATAGAGTGAAGGAAGAAGCCACGCAAAGAAGATGTGTGATTGGTTACAAAGCTGCCTTATTTGTTCTATTCCATCAGAAAGTCTCTAGTTACATAATTGTAAGTTTGTTGGCTGCCTTTGGTTGGTTGAGCTTATGTTCTGTTTTTCAAAATAGGCAATTACAAGAAATAGCTCATTTCACTTATGTTTGCAAATCAAGCAAAGTTGGTGTCACGAGGCCTGGCAGTCTTTGTCTGCTTGAGGTTTCTGCAGGCCTGGTCCCCATTTTAATTTACGTTGACAGATGGGAGACTCAAGTCTGTGCTTTTTTATTTAGCCTCACAAAATGTGAGATTTATTTTTTAACCTGTTGAGGGTGTGATTATTGTGTTCAAAAATACAATATGCTTTCTTGACAACCTGCCTCCCAAATATAGCACAAATAATTTAGTTTGTGTTCAAGTTTAATAATAGTGATCTGTTTAAATGATTTGGGAAAAAAATGTCCTGCCTTGGACATAAAGACATGGCACTGTATTATTCTCTTGTGGCAATTTAAGGTATTCTGAAGGGCAATTTTTAACACTATCCTTAATAATATGTTATTGAAAAAAATGTTGATCTAAATATGTAATGATCAATTCTCACCAAGGGAAATCTTTGTTAAACATATAGGCAGCGACAACCTTTGACTTTATGTTCCTACCCTAAATAAAAATAGATAAAAGACACTTTGGTCTCACATCTCAGACTTACCAAATCTTTCAATAGCTGAAATAGTTTTATACGAGTCATTTGGGAGAGGAAAGAAGTGATCCCTTCTTCAAATGCAGATGTACCTCGAGGGAATAAAACATCCTCTTACATTTTCATCTAAGTTTTAGTTGAGAAAAATCCCAAATAGTTCTTGAAAAAGAAAGAAAGGAATGAAGAAAAGAAAGAAAAACCGAAGATAAAAAGAAGCAGAGGAGAAGGGAAGACGGAGGAAGGTACAGAGGGAGGGAGGGAAAGAGAGGAAGAAGGAAAGGCATATTCAAAGCTGGGCCTCTGTACATTTTTTAAACAGCTTTATTAAGGTGTAATTGACATAGAAAGAACTGTACAAATTTAATGTGTACCATTTGATGAGTTTGAACATACGCACACACCTGAAACCGCCTTTCCCAAATTATAACTGAGGAAATTATGACAGTGAAAGAAGCCAGACCTAACCGCTCCATCTTACTTCTAACCTTGAAGCTGTCCTTGTTCATTCCTCAGCATAGGCCGATTAACTTTGGGAAGGAATTCAGTTCACGGTTTGACTCTGAAACAAAATTGGTAACAGCCGTTTCCTGAAAAGACCCCCTTGTTGCCTGGGGACCAGTCTGCCTTTGCAGGACTAATGAATTCACTACAAGATTAGAAATTACAGTTTAGGGGTTGTGCAGCCTCTGGCTCCAAGCATCTAAGCCTCCCCACACCTCTCCTGGGGATAACATCACTACTGCAAAACCTAAGATCAGGCCTGGCGAACATGGTGAAACCCCATCTCTACTAATAATATAAAAAATTAACCAGGCGTGGTGGCGTATGCCTGTAATCCTAGCTGCTCAGGAGGCTGAGGCAGGAGAATTGCTTGAACCTGGGAGGCGGAGGTTGCAATGAGCCAAGATGGTGACGTTGCACTCCAGCCTGGGCGACAAGTGCAAACCTGTCTCTGAAAAAAAAAAAAAAAAAGGGCTTGAGATACTTTGCAGACCCTGTACTCGGTGGATCAGCTGACACCACCCAGACCCGTAATCTGGCTCAACTAGTTCTGCCATCCCACCCAGGAACAGAAGCCAGCAAGAACAACTGACTTCGACCCCCTTTGATTCCATCTCCAACATGAACAACCAGCGCTCCCGACTTCCCAAGCCCCTACCCACCAAATTATCTTTAAAAACTCTGATTCCCGAATGCTCGAGGAGACCGATTTGAGTAATAATAAAACTCTGGTCTCTTGCATAGGCTTTGCGTGAATTACTCTTTCTCCATTGCAATTCCCCTGTCTTGATAAATTGGTTCTGTCTAGGCAGCCGGCAAGGTGAACCCCTTGGGCTGGCGGTTACATACCCATGAAGCCATCAATCAGAACAATCCAGGTGATAAACATACCTGTCACCTCGAAAACCTTCCTTGCATTTATAAAGCAAGTTTGCCGGGGGAAGAGAGAGAAGCCAGTGAGGGCTTTCAGAACCCAGATACATCTCAAGAAAACTGGGTAGGCGTTCCCAGCAAGAAACTCTAATATGAATATAGAGGCAAATATTGCACTGGACCAAGGTAACCAGCTAAGGAAGGCTATTGCAATGAGAGGAAAGTCAGGACTCAGTCCCCAGAAAGAAGAGCTGGAGTTGGGGAGCGTATCTGAGGCCATCTGTGTTTGCTAATTGGCCTTATGCAAAGGAAAAGTACATTTCCTCTTATCTTCTTGCAGGAGGTAGTTGTACAACGTAGAGCAGGGAAGTTAGGCTTCTATCCTCTGCCAAAGCCTGGGAGGTGGGGACGCTAGCTTCTCTGATTACGTGTCAAAGGCATGGCTCCCAGGTGCTAGAAAAGAGAGTTTCGGGTTACAAAACTGCCAAGGAGCATTTTAAAAGATTTATATCTCAAACAGGTGATGATAATGACTAGTTTTTCTAAAGCAAACGCTTTAAGGAAAGGGAGTAAAAAGGCCTCTGTGGTTAGGGTAACTGCATTCCGTAAGGGCTGGTGAAAGGGTGTTCAGGCCTAGAAGCAGGACGCCTATCTGAGGTTTGCTCAAACTGAGGGGAACATGGAGGCTACCTTGGTCCTTGGAAATAATTCAACAGAGATAAAATTATTCTGAAAGGTGAGGAAAAAAAGGAAGGCTGCCTGGGGATCCCTGAACTTGGTGACGCTGAGGTGAATTCTGCAAGCTTCCCCTTTATCTCCCTTATATCCCAGACTGGGAACCAGGGTCTTCGACTTTGAAACTAACAACAGGCGCAGACCAAAAGAGAATAGGAAAAATAAACAAAAACAAACCTGGGCCGGGCTGGGCCGGTGCGGTGGCTCACGCCTATAATCCCAGCACTTTGGGACTTTGGGAGGCCGAGGTGGGTGGATCATTTGAGATCAGGAGGTAGAGACCAGCCTGGCCAACATGGTGAAACCCTGTCTTTACTAAAAATACAAAAATTAGTGGAGTGGTAGTGGCACACGCCTGTAATCCCAGCTACTCATGAGGCTGAGGCAGGAGAATTGCTTGAATCCAGGAGGCAGAGGTTGTGGTGAGCTGAGACTGTGCCACTGTACTCCAGTCTGGGCGACAGAGCGAGACTCTGCCCAAAAAAAAAAAAAAAAAAAAAAATCTGGCTTCTCTCTGGACAAAGTGGCAGGAAAGGGACAGACCAGCAGAGGCCTGGCAGGGGGATCCGTGCCTGAGCACACCTGGGGAAGAGCAGGCCTTCCCAGCCACAACAGCCTGAGCATGTGCCCTCCCCATCCTAGGTGGTGGTGACTCAATCTGCCAGCAGCATCAACTTCAGCAGAGTCTGGGCAGCTACCTACCCACCATCACCTGTCCCACTCTCAGAGGTGTGGGTGGCCCTTGGGCAGTGCCAGCTAGCCTGATATCCCTGGCACCTCCACCCTGCAGCAGAAAATGGCCCAGGGCCAGCATCCCCCTGAACTTCCCCTTGAATCAGAAAGCAAATCAGGGTCAATATTTGTTTTACTCCCACTCAAAGGCACCTGCAGAGATAGAAATCAGAGACCCAGAGGCGTCAGAAGAGTGAAAGCATACCAGAATGTTATTGCAAGTACTCTGAAAACTAAAATGTTATTGGATATAAAGCTTATAAAAGTAAGCCAAGACCTACAAGCTAAACTTAAGAAAGTTGAAAAAAAATGTTTAGCAAAATAAGTTCGTCTGCTAGAATATATTTAAATGGGATCAAAGTCTCCCAACATCCAAAATGTCTAGAATATGATGAAAAAGCGGATGTCATACCACAAACCAGGAAAAGCACAATCTGAATAGTATAGACAATCCACTGTTGCCAATGAGAAAATGAACACCAAAATGAATCAGATATTAGAATTATCCGACAAGAAATTTAGAGCAGCCATCATTCAAGTGCTCCAATGAACAATTTGAATTATCTTGAAACAAATGAAGAAACAGAGAATCCCAGCAAATGAATTAAAGTTACTAAAGAATTCTAAAGGCCTTGCCTAACAGCCTCTGTGTGCAAAGTCCAAGTATGCATCAATACTCTCTGTGACAGAGGGGCCAAGGTCATTGGTCCTCAGCAACACATTCTCATGGTGATATATCATGTCATTAATAATTTTTAAATAAGCTACAGCATCTTAGATTGTGCTTGCCTCAAGAGAAGTCTGTCTCACTAGCTAAAAAGATTTCCTCCCAGGTTGCAGGTTTTAAAAGCAACCTTCCCCCTTCCCGAGTAAGAAGTGGGGTCTTCGCAGTCCTTATTGTGCAGACAATGACCTGTTCACGAAGATGCCTGAGACCTGGGGATTAAAAAGGTTGGCCCTCCAGCCACGTGTGGTTGCCTTTTTACAATGGATATTTCTTGAATTTTCCCACATTTTCATCCACTACTAGATGGACTTGTCAGGTTTGAGTCTCAGTTTACTCCCTGGTAAGACAGTGTTTTCACCTGGGCCCAGAAACAGACAATAATTGCACTCAAAAGGGATAAAGCCTTCAGGAGAGGAGACTTCCCAAAGTCCAAACACCTAAAGGCCAGATCTAATCAGATCTCAAATTGATCACAGCCTCTTTTAAGTTCACCGGAAATCCTGCAGTAGAGGTTGTTGTGAAGTTATAAGTGGCTTCATTTGGACGTCTAAGGTTTGTGGTACATTGTTTTCTAATTCTTTAAATCACCTTTCAAAACATAAGTGAGAATACGCTACCATTATATGAATTTCTTCAAGAGGATATTTTAACTATTTGTATTTAGAGTGTCAAATTCCGATCTGTTAATAATTTTATAATAAGGTACAATATGTGTAACTGTTTCCTCAGTGATAGTCCAAATATAACTGAGGTTGTATTTAATAAGGATTAATCAATTTAACAGTGATTAAATTGTCCATTGTCATTAATGATAGTGAATTCATGCATTCAATTTCAAAGTAACTATTTTTTTTCTTAAATTCTGGAATTATTCTCATTACCAGCTTCCTATTTATTAAAGGTAACACTTCAGTTATCATGAGGAGCAGTAATCACAAGCAGTCTGTTTTCTACTAGTTGCCACCTGCATTGGCATTTTATTCAGAAAATACCTTTTGTGTTGTTTTGTTTTTAACATTTCTCAGTCCTAACAAAGTTTTGTTTTTTTAATTTTTTTTGAGGGGGTGGGAAGCCTTTATGTTTTTGCAGCATCTCACTTGGGTTTAGCCATGACAAAAGGCAGAAGATGTAAGTATGTCTCCTCACAATTCTAACATGCCCAGTAGTAAAAATGTTGTATTGGTTTGTGTTAACCAATTTTCCTATATAAAAATCTACTTGGAAAATCTATATATAAAAATATTTTAGAGTTTTTTCTTATCTTATGACATGGATTGCATTATTATTATTTTAATGTATTAGTAAAAATTGAATTTCCCTACATTAAATAAGCTACTTCTCAAAAATGTATTTTAGCTGAGCATTCTAACATCTATTTACAGAAGACTCAAAGTTAATTTTTTAAATGAAAGTTTTCGCTATTTCAACTCGATGCCATATTTAAAAACCTATTTAAACATATAAATAGTTATTTGGGTTACCTAAAACTGCTGGTCCAATAGTATCACATTAATTGAACTCTGAGAGATTATATCAAGGTTTAACATAAAATGTATACTGTCCTTGTTATGCAGCTCAAGGTCAGCAATATGAGCATTTGTGGTATCTCAGCTGCATGAAAACAAAATTACAATCAGGCTAAGTGGTTCCAAAAGCTCTAAAAGCCAAACGAAGCTCTTTCTAACTGGGGTTTGCAGGGCTGGCATATCCCATGATGTGATTAAGAACTATTCCAGAGATACCAAAGAAAATAATAGAGAAAACATCAAAAACTTCAACAAAGTATTAAACTCTTCAGCATTTACATCTATCTGGAATAAACCAGAGTATCCCAGATTAGCATGAAATTTAATGATCTTTCAATCCTGTGTTTCTCACATTCATTGTGTGCCTCAAGAATCATCTGGGGTGATGGAAAAACACATTACTGAGCTTCACCCCAAAGTTCTCATTTGGTAGGATGGGGTGGGACCTGAAATGTGCATTATTAACAAGTTCCCAGGGTTGCTGATGCTGCCGGTTCATCCAGGGAACACACTTTGATAACCATTGTTGTAGAGAATTAGATGTGATCATGTGTACCAATTCCAAGAAAAATACCAGGCTTATGATAAGCCCTCAGTAAATCCTAGCTAGTTAATAAAAGTAGTCAAAGAAGAAGCAGAAACAGAAACAGCAACATTTTTCTCTTAAGACTATGCAAAATGCAGAATCCACTTCTGTAGATCCTTCTTCTGAGCAGGGTGGTTTTCTTGGGCACCAGGTTTCTCTGCAATAATGAAGTTTCTTCTCAATTTTTACACTTCTTATGCCTTCATATTCTGCCCTAACTATGTGTCCAAAGGATAATGGGCAAGGAGAAAAGAGAAGGATTTGAGATTCTAATATCTCAATAAATTTACCTTGTAAAAGTTGTGCTAAAAGTGAAGTGGGAATATGAGAGAGATGAGATGGTATAGTTATAGATCCATGTATTTTAGTTCAGTATTAAGAAAAGGAAAAACTTTTCAAGATAAGATCCAGGAAATGAGCAGAATATGAGTTTCAGTTAGGAAGGGACTATATTTGCTTAACTTACCACCACATTGACTTATACAGTGAATTAATTCAGTTGACTAAAGTTAAGCGATATTGACAAATTTTGAATTCTAGAAGGCTGGATGGTGTACCAACTGTGTGCTGATTGAGAACACCATTGTGGACCAGGTAGAGCCTCCTTGCAAAGTGAAGAGAAGCGACTGGGAATGTTATGATAACCCCAACAAAAAGAGTTAAATGGAGATGCAACCAAATGGTTAGGTTAGTGAATGGGAGGAGGACAATGAGTCATGGTGTAAGAGAAGAAACACACAATCAAATTGATAAGTAAATCTGTAAAGTCTCCGATCATGAACAACATATTCTGAGATAGTGATCTATGAAACATCCAGCGGAATTAGGGAATATTTTAAAGAAGTGCAAATATTTGAGTGAGGTTTCTAAAAATGAATAGGAATGTCATAGGTGAAGAAAGAGATATTATCCATGGTAGAGGAAATTGTACTTCAAAAAATATGGAAGCACAAAATAAAACTGGTTGACCTAGAGGAGAATTAGAAATCATTCATCACAATGAAAACAACAAAAATATATGTGTGTGGGTATGTCCCTTGAATAAACTATGATTTTGTTGTGGCTAAGAAACATTCCTATTTCCAATTACACACCCCACAATCACCCAACAGCCTGGCTTCTTCATTCTTTTGCCTACTCAGAGCCTGTACCCACAAAGCTGAGTGTAGTTAATTAAAAACATACAACCCTGTTAGTATGTTTCATTTTAAAGTTATAGACACATCTTCCGAGTGATTCTCCAACAATCCCTGGTTGTCATAGGACAATTACATGGTCAACTAATTTGTCTACTCACTGAGATTAAAATTTCACAGCCTGTCCCTCTCTCCTTCAATTTAGCTAATGTCTTTACTGATTATTTCCACTGAGACATAAAGTGAGATTTCTTTATCTTTCAGCTTTAAATCCAATCCGTGTTTGTGCCTTCTTAGATACTTTGTTCCTTCTCCTTGCTTTTGGCAGTTTGAACACATTAGTTACAGTGAGATAGAGGAAAGCAATTCTAGTAGCAAGCTGTTGACACTGGTCTAATTTTTAGTAGAGCAGACCAAATGAGCAAGAGAGGCAAACTTTGCCAAAATCTTTCTTAAAAGAGTAGGTTCAAGTCAGTTCTTCAAAAACCACTGCATACTCTTCCACTAATGACACTGTTCTTTGCCATAAATCCCTCTTAAACTTCTCACCACATCTCTCAAAGTGGAACCAAGTAGACCCACAGCTGTCCTGCTTCTGACTGCTAATTTTCTTTGCATGTCATTTAATTCATCAAATACCATGGACGCAAATTGGGAGACAATTCTGTTAGATCAACGGTGCACTTCTGACCAAAACTTTTGAAAATTAACTTTGAGACATAATTTACATAGACTAAAATGGAAACAAATGAAGAGTGCAGATCAAGAGGTTTGACCAATAGCCCTTCCCACCACCATCACAACCAGCCTATGGAACATGTGCATCATCACAGAAAGTTTCCCGGTGCTCCTTTAAGGTCAATCTAACTGGACCCCTGACTCTAGGCAACCTGTGATGTAACTTCTAATTTCTGTCACTGTAGATTGACTTCATTTTTCTAGAATTTCACGTAAATGGCATCACACGCTATAAACTCTTCTGAATCTGGCTTCCTCAGAGGAATATGTTTTAGATTGCTCCATAACGTTGCATGAGTTGATATTTCTGGCTATTTTATAACCAAGTAATATTCCTGGCCAGACAGACATTAATTTGTTTATACATTCACTGTTAAAGAACTTTTAAAGTTTTCCCAGGGTGGAGCTATTACCAAGAGACCTGCTCTAAACATTTCTGCAGAAGTAAGTGTGTGTGAAATGTTTTCATTTTCTCGGGTAAATATGTAGGAAAGAAATTGCAGAATCATGTGTAACTTTAGGCTTATGAAAAAGTGTCAAACTGCATCCCTTAGTAGTCATTGTACCATTTTACATTCCCTCAGCATTGCATGAGAGATCCACTTGCTCCATATCCTTGCCAATGATTGGTATTCTCAAGTATTTCTAACTTTAGCAGTTTCAATTTCATTGTTATTTTTACTTGCATTTTCCTGACAACTAAGATGTTCAGTATATTTTCACTTGATTATTGGCTATTATTGGAGATATATGTGTGTGTGTGTGTGTGTATGTATATAATATATGTTGTGTGCTCACATTTTTTGACTATTTTAATTTTGTCTTCTTATTGAATCTCAAGAGTTCTTTGTATATTATATATTTATATCACAGAGAGATATAGATATGGTATCATACATGGTTTGAGGTAAAGAGAAAGATTTATTTATTCCCCTATGCATATACATTTGGTACAGAACAATTGGTTGAATGATTTTTCTTTTTCCATCTAATTGCCTTGGAATCTTTGTTAAAATCAACTGACCTTTTATGTATGTCTGTTCTTGACTCTATTTTACTCCACTGATCTACATGTCTATTCTACCTCAGTAACATACTGTTTTGATTACTATAGCTTTGAAGTAAGTCTTAATACCATATAATCTAAGTCTAACTTTTGTTTTTCTCTTTCAAAGTAGTTTCAGATATCCTAGATCCTTTATATTTCCAAGTAAATTGAAACACAAGTTGTCAATTTTTACAATAAACAAATAAATAAATGTAACCCTGCTGGTAATTTGATTAGGATTGTGGAGATCTGTATATCATTTGGGGTAAAAATGAACATCTTAACAATATTGAGTCTTCTAATCTATCAACATGGATTACGATTTCATTTACTTTAGGTCATTTAAAAAAAAAATAGTTTTTGTAGTGTTTCATGTACAGGTCTTGCACATATTGTATTGCAAGATTTGTCCTATGTATTTGATATTCTTGGGACCTCGATTAAGTATTGAATATTCTAGGATACCATTGTAAATGATCATTTAAATATTTTCACTTTCAAATTGTTGTTTGCTTAAATGTAGAAATGCAATTAATTTTTAATATTGACCTTGTATGCTGTGACTCTGCTAAATGACATATCAGTGCTACCAGCACTAAGAAGCCTAAAGATTTTTTACATGCACAATCATCTTCTCTACAAATAGAGACAGTTTTACTTCTTCATTTCCAATCTATATGACTTCTTTTTTTACTTGTCTTACTGTACTGGCTAGAATCTTCAGTAAAATGTTGAATAGTAGTAGTAAAAGCAAATGTCCTTGTTTTGTTAGTGAACTAGGAAAAAATTCAGTCTCTCATTATTATGTTTGACATTAGCTATTTAAATATATTTTTTATTTTTAGCTACATTTCTATGGATGCCTTTCACCAGATTGAAAAATATCTCTTATTCCTAGTTTGGTGACAGAATTTCATCATGAATGGGTGTTGATTTTTTAAAAGCTTTTTTTTTCTTTTTTGACTTATTGATATGGTAGATTACCTTAATTTTAATATATGCAAACAAACTTTGCATATCCTGGGATAAAATATGTCTCTATGTGTGTACACACACACACATATAGATGGATACAGTTTGCTTAAACTTCGACTATTTTTTCTCTGTATTGATGAGTGATTTTGTCTATAGTTCCCTTTTTTTTATAATGGTCTTCATGAGTCTAAAATCAGAGAAATACTGGTCTCATGGTATGAGTTCCATTTTCCTGTACACTATGGTTCTGTTTTCCTGTACACTATGGTTCCATTTTCCTGTACACTATGGAATATTTTGTGTGAGATTGGTATTTTTCCTTAAATGTTTGATAAAATCTTGGCCTGGAATTTTATTTGTGGGAAAATTTTAATTTTTTTTTTTTAAGATGAAGTCTCGCCCTGTTGCCCAGGCTGGAGTGCAATGGTGTGATCTCAGCTCACTGAAACCTCCACCTCCCAAGTTCAAACAATTCTCCTTCCTCAGCCTCCTAAGTAGCTGGGATTACAGGTGCCCGCCACCACTCTCAACTAAGTTTTTGTATTTTTAGTGGAGACGGGGTTTCACCATGTTGGCTAGGTTGGTTTCAAACTCCTAACCTCTTGATCCACCTGCCTCGGCCTCCCAAAGTGCTGGAATTGCAGGTGTGAGCCACTGTGCCCAGCCTCAACTTTTTTCTCAAATCATTGTAACCAGATTCTGGGATTACATCCAGTGGAAAGGCTCCTTTCAAGGTTGTCAGTAACTTCCATCTTGCCTAATTTGAGTAGTCAAGCTTCTGTCTTCACCTTCCAAAACCTTCCCTTGTTTAGCATAGCTTACCATTTCCTCTTCAAGTCCTCCTTGAAACACCTTGAACTTGAATGCTTGGCTTCTGTGACACTGTACTCTTCTGCATTTACTCTCTGACTACCTCTGTCTATTTTGTGTTTCTCTTATTCTCCAAACTCCAAATGTTGGCATGCTGGGCCGTCTCAATTTTGGCCTCCTTTTCTCCTCTACTTTTATTCACCTTCCAGGTGATCTCATCTAATCACAATGCATTACATATCATCTAGGTGCTGAAACACCCAAGTTTATCTTACAAATCTTGACATCTTTTTTAATCTTCGTGTCCTACTACCTACTCAGAAACTCTACTAGAATGTCTAATAGAAACTTCAAACCAAACAGGGAGAAGACATCCTTCACCTCTCTCTTCCCTTTCAAATGGTATCTACAATTGCCATCTCCATCTTGAATACAGATCATTATTCGTTCTGTTACTCAGGCAAAAGTCCCTAAGAGGCATGCTTGTTCTCTCTCTTTTCCACGCACCATATACTTAGTCAAGCTGTCATCCCCATTTTCACTTCCACAGGCAGCATCTGAACATTCTGGTTGCTCCACATCCTAATACTTGGCATTTTCCAGTGTTTCCTTGTAGCCATGCCAGTGAATATCTAGTGGCATCAAATTGTGATTTTAATTTGCAGTAACCTGATGGCTAACAAACTTGAGAGCCCCTTTCCATGTTACTGTTTGGTCAAATATATCATCTTCTATAAAAACACCCGTGTCTTCTGCCTGCTTTATGTTGGGTTATCTTTTCTTAGTGATTTTTAGTTCTTTATATCTTTATATTCTGAATATCTTGGATATGAGGCATTATACACACACACACATGTACACACATGGGTGTATACATATTTGTATACATATATGTGTGTATATGCATGTGTATTTGTATATGTATACACATATACATGTGTGTTTGCAATACACATATTGCAAATATCACCACCCTCTCTACAGGCTGACTTTTTCCTCTCTTGATGGTGTCTTTTGATGAACAGAAGGTATTAATTTTCATGTGGTCCCATTGGTCAAACATTTCCTCTATGGATAATGCTGTTGGTGTACTATTTAAGGAACTTTGAGTACTCCAAGCTCATAAAGATGGGTTCCAACAATCTACTTTTACCCGACAGCCAGTGAATCTTTCTTGAAATATACATAAGACAAGAGAATACTATTCCCAGACGTAAAACCTTCTACTGGCTTCCCCTCATGTGTAAAATAAATCTGAACTCTAGCCCCTGACTGGGTTTCCTTCACTCTTCCTTCACTTGCTTCTCCCAATCACATTGATCTCGCTCTTCCTTAAACATGCCAAGTTGGTTCCACCTGCTGTTTTTTTCTGATCGAAATATTCTTTCTCTCACCTCTAATTGGCTTATTCTCTCACTCCTTTGAAGCTTCTTGTCAAATATCACCTCCTTAGAGTAGTATTCCCTCATCGTCTATAAAGCAAGCAAACAGCAGGTAGCCCAGACATAAACTATCCTGTGTACTATTTTAGCCTGCTTTGGTTTCTTTTTATTCACAAAACTTATCTCTACCTGACACATATTTATTCACCCACTTCATTTCACTACAATGTAAATTGCGTTTTCAAAGAGCCTTTGTATCTTTTGTTTATTGCCTTATCTCAGATGCCTGGAACAATTATTTACTCATAAGACAGCTCAATAATATTTACCGGATGTTGAATAATGTTGCACATGCCTATGCAGAACAGGTACCTAATGAATGTGTATTAACATGCATTGATTTCCCCCATTTTCTCAGTCATTTCAAACTTACCTAACTTAAAACCACACTGGCTCAAGAGAAATTGGGAGCTTCTTTCTCAGGCTGAGATTCTGTAGTTCTTTTGACATAAAATTGCTTTTTTCAACAGGCAACAGAGTACTGAGTGGTTAACTTCACAGGACTGACTTTCATCTTGCTTTCACTGTATGAAAGGTCATTGTAGAATTTGTATTTGACCTATGACACAATGAAAGACAAGAAACTTTGTCTGGGATGGGAAATGTTTTCAAGCCATAGATCTGGTGAGTTTCTATCTCGTCATATAGAAAAATCAACCCGAGGAACAAAATATATTTAGTGTTAGTCACCAAACAAGGCAGAGATGAAAGTTAAAAGAAGACAACTAAGTATTCAACATACTCTTAGAAGTAAAATTCTTCAGCAGTTTCCATTTTAAGTTTATTACCTTAAAAACATAAATTGCTGACAGGGTGCAATGTTGTAAATCAACCCACATCAATATTTATTGAGTAAATGCTTCACAGAAGACTTTTTTCTCATTGAGCTTATCGGGCATTAAAATGTATCACATCATAAAAAGGAAATCAATTGCCCGACTCTAAAATGTAGCTCTTAAATTTTCCTACCAGCCATTTGAAAAGCTAAACTCTGCTTGTAGGGGGATAATGCCAGGATTTTGAATGTGATCTAATGAACTCAAGATGAGTTTGTAAGGAAATTTTAATTTTTTTAAAAAAGGATTTATTGATTGCTATTTATGGAACAATAAGATATCATTGCTTTTATTTGCTAGTGTATTTCATTCGGATGTAGGGAGGTACTCCATTAAGAAAATCCCAACATTCTGAGATGGTTGATCAAAGAGATATTTAGTGCCAAATTCAGATGTGCTTTGAGTGATATATAATCAAACATGATATGAGAAATTAAGCCAAAATTGACTCAGTAAAAACATACAAAATACAAATTGCTGAAAGTCTTCTTTTTAATTTTAATGATATATCTTAGAAATGGTTCAACTCATACGAATTTGGGCAAGACTAGTATAAAAAGCAGGAACATTAAGAATCATATTTGAACTTAGTTCAAGGAAACAACTGTCAAACTCTAAATGTTGAAAGAAGCAATGATGGAATCTAGTGAATGATGATGATGATGATGATGATGATGGTGATTCACGGCCAGCAACTCCTGTGTGTTTGACATTGTTTTTACAGCTAATGTGTCATTTAATATTCGTAAGTGTTGTGGATGTGGAAGTAACTTAAAATAAGGCAAAGGACAGATAACAGTTTCCCCATTGTGTACTTTAAAATGTGCGACTCAGATTAACTAAGTGACTTTCCAATATTGACAATGTTAACTATTGCCAGGGAGGGGACTAATGTACTCCTCATTACATAACACTCCTAGGATTTCTTTACCTTGTGATTCTAAGATGTAACGCTAACATCATTAGCTCAAAGCCCACTTTACATGCAGCGCACACCCATTTGTGTGTCCATTCTATATGGAGGGCTTGTGTTCACAAGACGCACTAAAGCCAAGATAAGAAAAACAAGATATCCTCTTTTATGAGAGATACAATCTACTAAGGCAACAGGCATCAAAAAGTTAATTATGCCAATACATGTTTAATCTACTTAATATATGTACATATTTCTATATAGTTAATACATACTTAAAAAATAAAAAATACTTAACATAAAAATATGTATTAATAGGTCTATTTTTTACCAGCAGTGTGTCTGGGGAAGTCTCAAAATCTCTATTCCTTCCTGTGCTCACCTGTACAATGGAAGATTAAATGAAAAAATGCATGTGTTCTGCTATACATGGTTCTGGACACCTGGGAATTTTCAGCCAGTATGTTACTACTCAATAACAATTATTGTTACTCTAATTATAGTAATAAAATATTGCTCTTATATAAATAAGATGGATTTAACATAGCATATGTACAATAGCTATTAATAAAAACACATTTATTCAAAGGCAGATTATGTTTTTATTTAGATTTCTCATTGGACTCTATTTTATACCATCCCAAAGAGGCTTTAAGAATCACACACAAGCCATTAACTTATATTGAGATGAATTTAAAATGTAAGGTAAATTTATTCATTATATACAATGGATTTTCATGTTTCATGGTACTTGTGTTCTATAAAGTTGTTGTAAATACTGAATTAACAAATACAGAACCGTTGCTCCTAAGGGAAGTGCAGGGTTAGATTCCTGTGAGCCTCCGGTCATTTTCATCAAACAATCTATACATAACCTCTTGGTGTGTGTGATTTTCTTGAAAGACACCTCATCTGATGTATATGATTGATGCATTAACATTATGAACTCATTGATGATCTGTAACTCATGCCCAACTGAAGCTGATACCTGACTTCTTATATCTAGGAACACTAGCCAGCAGTTTGGCACTATGGTTAGGGGCCATTGTAGACGCAGAATCATCAACAAAAAGCATACAAATAGGGCCGGGCACCGTGGCTCATGCCTGTAAACTCAGCACTTTGGGAGGCCAAGGCGGGCAGATCATTTGAGCTCAGGAGTTCAAGACCAGCCTGGCCAACATGGCGAAACCCCATCTCTACTACAAAAAATACAAAAAAAAAAAAAAAAAAAAAAAAAATTAGCCAGGCATGGTGACGTCTACCTGTAGTCCTAGCTACTAAGGAAGCTGAGGCAGGAGAATCGCTTGAAACCAGGAAGCAGAGGTTGCAGTGAGCCAAGACCGCACCCTGCACTCTAGCCTGGGCAACAGAGTGAGACTCTGGAAAAAAAAAAAAAAAGTCACACAAATGTCAAAATCATGGCACTACACAGACTGCAAAATGAGCACATGTTCCTACTGTGAGAGCTGAAACCAAAAGGGGGCTACAAATAAATCTTAGCAAGGCAAATTCACAAATAAAGATTTCATGAAATGATGAGAATCAACTACACTTGCTATTGTTTTTGCTCATTGAAACCTGGAGAAATTGAGAAAGAATTTGAATAACACCAAGTTACACTAAGTGGCAGGAGAATTCTTGTTCTTAGAGGGAACCTGACATGGTTTGGCTGTGTCCCCACCCAAATCTCAACTTGAATTGTAGTTCCCATAATCCCCAAGTGTCGTGGGAGGGACCTGGAAGGAGGTAATTGAATCATGGGGGCGGTTACCCCCATTATGCTCGCATGGTAGTGAGTTCTCACGAGATCTGACGGTGTTATGAGGAGCTTTTCCCCGTTGGCTCAGCACCTCTCCTTCCTGCTGCCCTGTGAAGAAGGCTGGCCTTGCTTTCCCTTCCCCTTCAGTGATGATGGCAAGTTTCCTGAGGCCTCCCCAGCCATGCTGACCTGTGAGTCAATTAAACTTCTTTCCTTTATAAATTACCCAGTCTCAGGTATTTCTTCAGAGCAGCGTGAGAATGGACTAATACAGTACCCTATAAACCTGCAATGCTAAAGCAGAAATAGTGTGACTCAAAAGCTAGTTTTCACTGTATTTGGACTGTGGTTTTTTTTTTAAATCAGGTTGATGGTCATAATTGCCTGGTTACTTTATTAAGAATATAACTTCCAAGTCTCACTCCCATCTTGCAGAAACACAATCTTTAAAGACAATGGGAAAAATAAATTTTATCTTTAAAAATGCAGAATTGCTTTGGTCAATAATTACAAAAGTATCTCAATACTTCATAAAACCTTGTGGTCATCAGTATGGATGTCAGTCATGATTATGTATGGCCAAAATATGTCTCCTTGATCAGTTTGATTTCAGGGTACTAGTAGTTGTTAACACTGTCAACAGATCTCAGTCTGTTATTTCAATCCGGCATCATGACCCAGGTTAAATTATTTTATGTTATTATTTAACATTTAAAACATATATTAAGGCATTTCGTTCATCTTTAACAAGAAACAAGCCATTTTTAAGACAAAGAGCAAAAACAGAAGTACTGTTTTTTGAGACAGAATTTTGCTACTTGCATTTGATCGATTTATGCATCACTGGATATATGTAAATTTCAGAATATACCCCTCTCTGCAGCATAAATATAGGTTGGCTTACTCAAAATAAAGCTTTATTTAAGGCTGTGTAATGTTAAGACTGGACTGATCTCTCTGATTCTTGAATAATTTTCTCAATTTATTCCCAAGCAATTGTTTTATATTTTTCTTTTCCTTCCTTTTCCCCATGTTTGTTAAGTAAATCTCTTTGTAACAAAATAAATCTTTCTGGCACAATATAAAAATATAAAAGTTATGCCTATGTACATGTCTGAATGCATGCACATACACACATGCATACACGCGCACACATGTGCACACACACGTATGTTCCTGCTCCGAACACAGGCAAATGTCTAGTACTATCTTAAAATTCTAAGTTCATTTTATACTGTAGCATTGATATGGTGGTTAAATTTGTTATTAAAATTTAAAAAAATACTTGGAAAACTTAGAAATTCTAGGTCAGATAGGTTTTATGCAAGGAGTGATTTATAGTCAAATTAAAATATCTGTGTGATTATATTCTTTCTATATTTCAGCACTAAATAAGAACATACTTGCTAAAACTTGCCTCAAAATACACTCTGATTGATTTGCCGCTGTGAGTACCTTAAAGTAAAATCCAACTGGACTCATAGGCATCTTCTTCCTGGAGAAGATTGCAGATAATATTATGTTAGAACATCATTTTATGGCTCTCACGTTTCCATAAATGCCTCCACAGCTGAGAGAAAACAGAGTCAAACTTCAGTGAAACATTTGCAGTGTAGTGGTTCTCTGAGGTTGTAGTTTCAGCATTTATTTTTGTCAGTAAAATCTGCCCTTTGTTGAAACAAAAGGATGTCTGTCTTTGAAACTCAGCTTGCATTTGAATGAGGATGTTAAAACAATTAAGCACTGGGCTCTACCATTCTGCCATCCGCTTCTCCTGCGTAGCTAAAACACTGAACATCTTGAGCTGTGTGGTGCCTGGAGCTGTGCCACGTGGCGTGGATACAGTCAGCAAATATGGGAACTGCCAATGACCATGTCCTCTGTATCCTGTCCCAATCATTCTGATTTCTCCCAGGGAAGGTTAGTCTCACTTAGGACACCATAGTCCATAAACTGTAGCTTTAGCAATGAAATTTGTTCAATCACAGTAAGGTTCACAAATACTCTGTCCCCAAATGGCAAAACACAGAAATGGGAAACAGTTGTGTAAATACCAAAAACGTAACTCTTGTAATATAAAAAGCAGGAAAACATCAGCACCAGCAGTAACTAGAACTTACTTGGCACATGCTGTATGTTAGGCCCAGACTAAGAGCTTAACATTTTAAAAATTTTAATTACCACAGCACCCACATGTGACTGATACCATTATTATTCCCACTTTCTGCACCCGCATGTCCATTGCAGCATTATTGACAATAGCTAAGATATATACACAACCTAAGTGACCAATGACTGATGTGTGGATAAATCAATTGCATACACACACACACAAATGATGGAATATTATTCAGCTTTAAGAGACAAGGAAATCCTGTCATTTGCAACAACATAAACGAACTTGGAGGCATTATGCCAAGTGAGATACACCAGACATAAAAAGAAAAATAGGCATGATCTCTCTTAAATGTGCAATCCTAAACAAAAGTTAAATGCATAGAAACAGAAAGAACTTTAGAGGTGAGGGTAGGAGGAATGAGAGACGTTGGTCAAAGGGTACAGACTGTACTTATTCAAGACAAAGTTGAGAGCTCTAATATACAACATGAGGGCTACACTTAATATTATTGTATTGTGTATTGGAAATTTGTTAAAAGGATAGATTTTAGGTGGTTTTACCATATACACAGAAAAAGATAATGATGTGAGACAACAGATATGTTAATTACCTTGACTGTAGTGATCATTTCACTCTGCATATTGTATATCAAAACGTCATGTAAGGCCAGGTGCCACGGTGACTCCTGCCTGTAATCCCAACAGTTTGGGAGGCCCAGGCAGGTGGATCACTTGAGGTCAGGAGTTTATGACCAGCCTGGCCAACATGGTGAAATCCCGTCTCTACTAAAAATACAAAAATTAGCCTGGCACAGTGGCGTGCACCTGTAATCTCAGCTATTCAGGAGGCTGAGGCAGAAGAATCACTTGAACCTGGGAGGTGGAGGTTGCAGTGAACCGATTTCGCTCCACTGCACTCTAGCCTCACCGAGTGAGACTCTGTACCAAAAAAAAAAAAACCACAAAAGTACACCTTCAGTACATAAAATGAAAATGAAATGAAATAAAAACAAACAAAACCAACAAAAATGCATAAACAAAGAATAGAGAAGAGTAACAGGAAGAGGATTTTATCACCCAAGAACATGCCTGTAAAAATTTACATTTAAGATTTATCCAGTGCCTCTACATATATTATCTTACATTTGTTCTCATGTAGGTTATTACGTGTATTACATGGGTTTAAAAACTGAGGTGCGTTGGTGTTAGCAATTGCCCAAGAACACAGTGCAACCTAAAGCCAGGATTCAAACCCTGGTATTCTAATGCTGAATCTTCTACTCTTTCCTTGAGTAGAAAGACAGCACTGGTCTGCACTGATTTAATTCAAAATAGAAATGCCCACAAAAAGAAAATACTTCAAATGATTTAGATTTTCCTAGAAGAAACGCCGACTTACAAATACCAACCGAGACTAAAAATGTGTGTGCTACGAAAAAAGACTTTTGCTAAAGTATAATCTATTTTATTCATATTTCATAGGTGTGTTCACACCATTATTACAGACGATAGTTTCTGCACAAGATACTCGGTTACCACAGTCTTCTGTTTATACCTTCTCTATTCATTAGCTCCTTGCTTTCTGTAATTGAAAATGCTTTCCAAGCCATCTGTCAACATGACTCACGTTTTAACCTCTCTGGCAGGCCCTTACCTGCCTCTATATAGCATTAGTCCATGGCCCAGATGCTATCAGAGTTTCAAGTGAAAAACAGCATCAGAAATGCCATAGGGGGATAGTTATCAGTGGCCATTATTTAAACATATAATATGTAATGGGTGTATTTAAAAAGAGCTCTCTTAATTTGCAAAATCATTTCTTAGAGTAGATTCTCACCTGGGAGAAGGATAGAGAGGTAACAGATGATGTGTGACCAAGGAGAGCAATACAATTTTACAGTTGTCAAAAGTTTTTCAAAATAAAAAATAGTGAAAAGCTCTGCTTTGGCATCTGTCTAGAAAGATAATTATGACATCTAATATTTTAGGAGAAGAATCATTAAGAACTCTGGTCACATTGTTGCTGATTGTTTGAGGTGTAGTTCATCCTTACTAAAGAACATACATGACCTACTATCTGGAATAAGGTTATAATCACCTCCAACTTACCCACCAATGTTTTGATATTATTCATTTCTGATACCATTAGAAAAATTATTTTAGAAGTTATTATTATATTAGGTTATATCATATATAATACTTTGGTCACATTTTTATGCCTTTCCTTTAATGCTTTCATGGATAAGACTCTTATCTACCTAAAATTTTGAGAGCAAAAGCTATATACCCTTGTATTAGTTCATTCTCACACTGCTATGAAGAATACTACCCAAGACTGGAAAATTACAAAGGAAAGAGATTTAACTGACTCACAGTTCTGCATGGTCGGGAAGACCTCAGGAAACTTAGAATCATGGCAGAAGGGAAAGCAGGCACGTCTTACATGGTGGCAGGTGAGAAAGCATGCATGCGAGCAGGAAAAACTGCCATTTATAAAACCATAAAATCTTGTGAGCATTTATTCACTATCATGAGAAGAGCATGGGAGAAACTACCCACATAATCTAATCACTTCCCTCCCTCCACATGTGAGGATTACAGGTTCCTCCCTCGACATGTGGAGATTATAATTCAAGATGAGATTTGGGTGAGGACACAGAGCTGAACCGTATTAACCCTCACGGTGCATAAACCCTTAACATGAAGCTTTCAACCTAGGAAATAGTCTATAGCCACTTCACCAAGTTGTTTTATATCAGGCTTCAAGGTATTAATTAACTGACTGATAATTTCCCAATTCAAAGTATATTTTAGAATACAGACTCTGTACTTGGCACTGCATTAGATGTCATATGAGACAATATTGAATTCTAACTGCATAAGTAAGGTTTTCTTCAAAACAAAGGCAATTTATTTAATTTGAAAATTATGAGATTAATAATATTAGATATTTAATTGTGTATGCAGAAACCTGGACTGCCTGTATGTGTTAAAGAATAGCTAAAAGAAATTACACTGAATGAAATAAAAACAAAAACAAGAATTAGTGTGGTAGAGGACCCATAAAAAGGTTACATCAAATAAACCAAATTCTGCTTCATTAGAAAAAAAATTAAAATAAATGAATCATTAATTTAATCTATAAAAAGGTAAGATAAAGCAGAAGCATACAAGCTAATAAAAAGTGAGGAAGAAATAATTATTGATACATGGGAAATTAAAATTAAAACAATACAATACAAATAAACCACCCAAAGAAGAGGGAAAAATGCTGTTTATTCTGCTATGTGAATAATAGAGGTGTAAACTATAGTAGCCAGCCTCACAACTATTGCTATTCTAACACCCAGCCCAGGGTAAATTATAATTGATGGTAACGCGTGATGGTAATACTAGAGAAAAGGGATACATTTTTACAAAATACAGTCTTCCAAAACTGACCCTATGAAGAGACAGAAAACTGAAGCAGGCAAACTTTCATAGAAAAAATAAAGGTTATTTAAAATTACTTTATAATAAAAAAGAAAAGAGAAGAGAAATGGTAGGTCTTGGTCATCTCAAAGGAAATTCTGCCAAACTTTTAGAGACCAAACAGTACCAATCTTGCACAAATTCATCAGAACATAGACAGCAAGAAAAACTTTCAAATTATTTTTATGAAACAAATGTAACACTGATAAGGAAACCTGATAAATGCAGCAGAGAAAAAAATTGAAGATAAGTATCATTTATAAATATGCATGCAAAAATATTGACTAAAATACTAGCAGAAGATCCCAACATTGCATTTAGAAGATACTACATCAAGCAGGTTTTATATCAGGAATGCAAAACTACTTCAAAATTTGAATATGTATCACAATAATTAACTATATTAATCAATATAAGGAGAAAATTTACATTACTATCTCCATAGATCATGAAAAATTATATGACAATATCTATAATTTATTACTATTGAAAATTCATTTAGACAAGAAGGTAGACTATCTATCATCTATCAATCATCTATCTATCTATTGTATATAGAGTGAGATGGAATGAGGAGAGGGAGAGAGAAAGAGAGAAAGATTCTAAAGCCAACGTAATCATTTAATGAGAAAACCCTAGAGAAAAAGTCCGAGTCAATGGACTTGGGTCAATGACAGGATGACTACTATGTCCACTGCTATTTAAGATACTTCAGTATGTACTAGTGAAAGAACACAAACACATCACAGCCTTGAGCAATGCCTCCACTTCCTGGGCCCGACACAAACACATCACAGCCTTGAGCAATGCCTCCACTTCCTGGGCCCGACACAAACACATCACAGCCTTGAGCAATGCCTCCACTTCCTGGGCCCGACACAAACACATCACAGCCTTGAGTACAACCGTTTGTAAAAGCGCAGGAACCAATAAGAAAGCTGCTAAAAGTATAATTTAAAATGTAAACCAATTGTAATGCTGTAGCCTAGAGAAATGCCTTGTTCCTCTGTAACCTGACAAGTCCTGTTTACCTCGAGCTATAAAAAGTGAGCGCACACATTGTTCCGGGCCCTCTTGTATGTTGTAGAACGGAGGGACCAAGTTCGAACTTGCATTAAAGATCCTTGCCGCTTGGCTTTGACTCTGGACTCTGGTGGACTTCTTCGGGGAACACATGGTCTGGGCATAACACTAGCTAATGAACTTAGACTTCAGAAAACAATTGGAGACATAAGAATATGCAAAAAAAATTAAACATCTCAATACACAGGTGACATAATACTATTGTTCATCAAAACTCTATTGAAACAATAGTAAAACAAACCAAAGTATAAAAGAAGTTAAAGTAGCAATATACAAAATTGACATAACATCGATAGTATTTGTATTCACATATAAAATGCAGTTAGAAGATATAATGAATGAGATAATCTCATTTACAATAGCCATAAAAATCATAAAGCATTTGATTATAAACTTAATAAAAATGTTTAAAACCTATAAGAAAAAATTATCAAATACTCCACCAGTTAGAATGGCAATCATTAAAAGGTCAGAAAACAACAGGTGCTGGAGAGGATGTGAAGAAATAGGAACACTTTTACACTGTTGGTGGGATTGTAAACTAGTTCAACCATTATGGAAAACAGTATGGCGATTCCTCAAGGATCTAGAACTAGAAGTACCATATGACCCAGCCATTCCACTACTGGGTATATACCCAAAGGATCATAAATCATGCTGCTATAAAGACACATGCACATGCATGTTTATTGCGGCACTATTCACAATAGCAAAGACTTGGAATCAACCCAAATGTCCATCTGTGACAGACTGGATTAAGAAAATGTGGCACACATACACCATGGAATACTATGCAGCCATAAAAAAGGATGAGTTTGTGTCCTTTGTAGGGACATGGATGCAGCTGGAAACCATCATTCTCAGCAAACTATCGCAAGAACAGAAACCAAACACCGCATGTTCTCACTCATAGGTGGGAACTGAACAATGAGATCACTTGGACACGGGAAGGGGAACATCACACACCGGGGCCTATCATGGGGAGGGGGGAGTGGGGAGGGATTGCATTGGGAGTTATACCTGATGTAAATGACGAGTTGATGGGTGCTGACGAGTTAATGGGTGCAGCACACCAACATGGCACAAGTATACATACGTAACAAACCTGCACGTTATGCACATGTACCCTAGAACTTAAAGTATAATAATAAAAAAAAAGAGAGAGAGAATGAAAAAAAATTACAAAACAAGGCTGTGAACAAATAGAAAGCTATTTCTTGTTCTTGGCTATGACACCTCTACGTCATTAAGATGTACCTTGTCCTCAGTTAATTTACCAATTTAATGCAGTGAAAGAGATCAAATGAAAAAAAACTAAAAGGCAGAAATGAAATCCACAAGCAAACAGCCCGGGCGGCGCCCTGACAGCCCGGGCGGCGCCCTGAGCCTAGTTAAAGATCGACCCCGGACCTAACCGATTAGGTTATCTATAGACTCCAGACATTGTAAGGACAAACATTGTGAAAGTCTCTGTCCTGCTCTAATTACCGGTGTCTGCCACATATCTTAGTCCTGGGCCCAGTACAAACACAATCCTCTATTTTGTCCCAACTTCCTGAGCCCAACACAAACACATCCCCCACCCACATATCTCAGAAACACCACCTAGAGAGCCCCTGATAAGGTCACAACCGTTTGTAGTTTTACTAAATGCATGGGAACAAATAGAAAACTGTTAACTGCATTAACCAATTACCAGTTGTAATGCTGCAACCAGAAGAATTCCTTTGTACCTCTGTAACCTTACATATCCTGTATGCATCGGGCTATAAAAAGCGGGCACATGCATCATTCGGGGCCCTCTTGTATGTTGTAGAATGGAGGGACCAAGTTCGAACTTGCATTAAAGATCCTTGCCGCTTGGCTTTGACTCTGGACTCTGGTGGTCTTCTTTGGGGAACAAATGGTCTGGGCATAACAGCAGTTTTAATAAAAATTTCAATGGGAATTTTTTAATGAACATAGACAAGTTGATCCAAAGTTATTGGAAAAATAAAGATACAACAATTGCTAGGAAAACAGTAAAACAGAAGTACTCCAAATCCCATTAGTTGTTAAAACTTAATAAAAAGCCTCTATAAATGTAGTTGTGGTGCATGCATAAACAGACACAATAGAATAAAATGAAAACTTTAGAAATAGATTCAGCTGCACTTAAAAATCTACTATATAATAAAAGTGGTGTCTAACACCACTAAAATAAAGATAACAATTTGTAAAAGATCAAATTAGGTCTATTCCTCACACCATGAATGACAATCAATTTCAAATGTATCCAGAGGTCTGTATGTAAAAATAAGATCTGCAAATACCAGAAGAAAATACACATTACTCACAACCTGGGTTCCAACAAGGGATTTTTAAGTCTGACTAGAAATGTCAGTGCAGTAAAAAATTGATAGATTTTACTGCATCGATTTTTAATTACAAAGCATTGTAAGCAAAGTGAAAAGATAAATGACAAACCGCGTGAAACCACTTGCAACATGTAGCACAGACCACAGATTAAGGACTATTAAGCCAAGTTCATATAGAAATTCTAGAAATTGAGGGAAAAGGGCCAACATTATATAAAGAAATAGATACAATGTGAACAGACAATTCACAATTAAAAATATTAATATAGCCCTGTGTCATGTAAAAACATGTTCAACTTTACCAGTTGATTCTGCCATGAGCTCACTGACCCACGCCCACATAAAGAACATCAGCAATTTGAGAACCTCTGGTTCAAATTATACACAAAGAACTTCCAACTTTGTCTCATCTAGCATTCCTGACACATTAATCACACTCCCCAACACATTCGCCAAATCCATCATAGTTGCTCCCAGTCACAAGGACTTTTCTCAAAGGTAATGGATTCTTAGGGGCAGGTGGATTCCTAGTTTGAAAGAGCCCCAAGGAGAAATACAATATCTTTCTCATCTCACCTTGCTTTGAATATAAGTATTACCCAGACCGCTTTAGGCAGGTAAACTGCAATTTTAGAAACCAAGGAAACAAATAATGATTAGATTCCTTGTGTGTAAAGATGACAGACTGCACCCCCTCACAACTTTGTATTCTTTGAGTTTTATATTTATAGTTTTGTTTCTTTTCATTTCAAATGTTGATGCAAGCAGACAGAAGACAAAAGAGATCTTAAATATTTCTTGTTTTCCCACAGCCTCTCTAATGCCCCATTTGAAAACAATCGCACAACATAAACAGGAAAAAGTAGGGAGGGTCTATTACTTCCTCCTCTTTAGTGCTATGTGTTTGTGGGAGGGTATGCATATCAAACAGTGATCTCACAAAAGAGGCATTGAATGCCCTATATCACATTTCAATAAAGTATTGTGTTTATAATGGATCTACTGCCATGTGTCAATTGAAGAAAACAATAAACAAAGCCGAAGAACAACGAAAGTAAATAATATTCAGAACATCTTGTTTTCCTGCACTTTTTCCTTAGTCATACAACCACTCCAGAAGAGACATCCAACTGGTTTTGAGTGAGTCACATTCAGAAGAACCACGAAGTTTACTCCAACTCTATTTATGAGACAATGAGTAACTACTCAAGAAGAGGAGGAAGAAACAATGCCTATGCCCCCAAACAAGTACTGGATAAATGATGAGTTGAAAATTATACATTTTTATTTGTCTAAATGTAAGGGGTGCAAATGCAGTTTTATTACATAGATATATTGTGTAACGGTGAGGTCTGGCCTTTAAGTGTAACCATCACCCAAATAAAGTACACTGTGTTGATTAAATTCTCATCCCTCACCGCCTTCCCACCCTCCCACCCTTCTGAGTCTCCGATGACTATTATTCCACATTCTATGTCCGTGTCTACACAGAAAATACATTGTCTTCTTCTAATACTCAGCACCTCATATTATACACAATATGCTCATCAAAAATTCTGTTCCAATTCATTTGTGGGGACAAGCAGTTCAGCTAAACATTTATGAGGGAGAAAAATGGGAATTTCGAAGGTCTCTGGCCTTGTCATAGGTAAACAAGGGAGCATCTGTGACTTTTATCGAAGTCATATGGGGAAGCGGGATTCTTTCCAGGAAGCTGTTTCTGGAACATAGCAGGCTGAGAGAGATTTTTTTTTCACTTTCACTGTTTTCCGAGGACACAGAGCTCAGGTAAAGTTTGACATTGTCAATAGCCTTCATCATCCCCAACCATGTTAGCCAGTATACTTGTGATTTCAATGGAGCCAACATCTCCTTTTGCCTGCAAACCATTTTTTCTTATAATCTACAAGATAAATTTGTCTGTATTCAAGATTTTGTCAATATTATAAATGTTAAAATCATTGTTTTAGATTCCCAGTCGTGAACACAATTATCCTATCTTTTCTGATTATTTGGTGAACCAATAAACAATAATCACTTGTTATTTTTTTTACCATAAAAATCTGTCTTCATAAAAAGTCCTCTTCCAAGACTCACTCAGTTTCCAGTGAAGAGGCCTGAGAAGCAACACATGAAATAATCATCCAGGTGACCCTTTTATTGTTGGGCAAGTTTGAGATAAGTACCATTCTATGCCTGTTTTCGCTTCCTTATCTGGGCTTCTCTTCGCCCAGTAGTCTTCAATCCTGACTACTTATTAGAATCATCTACGCAAACTGATAGGGTCTCACTGTGTCCCCCCCGAATTCATATATTGAAATCGAATCCCCAGTATGATGGTATTAGGGGGTGGGACCTTTGGGAGGTGATTATACCCTGAGAACAGAGCCCTCCTGAATGGGATCAATATCCTTATAAAAGAGACTGCGGGGAGTTACTAGCTCAACCCTTCCACTATACAAAGATACAACAGTAAGACGTCATCTGCGAACCCGGAAGTGAGGCTTCACCAGACAGTGAATCTGCCAGTACCTATTCTTGGACTTCTCAGCCTCCAGAACTGTGAAGAATACATTTCTGTCATTTATAAGCCACCTAGTCAATGGTATTTTGTTATAGCAGGTGTTATGCCCAGACCGTTTGTTCCCCGAAGAAGACCACCAGAGTCCAGAGTCAAAGCCAAGCGGCAAGGATCTTTAATGCAAGTACGAACTTGGTCCCTCCATTCTACAACATACAAGAGGGCCCCGAATGATGCATGTGCCTGCTTTTTATAGCCCGATGCATACAGGATATGTAAGGTTACAGAGGTACAAAGGAATTCTTTTGGTTGCAGCATCACAACTGGTAATTGGTTAATATTTTAAGTTATACAATTAACAGTTTTCTATTTGTTCCCGCGCATTTAGTAAAACTACAAACAGTTGTGACCTTATCAGGGGCTCTCTAGGTGGTGTTTCTGAGATGTGGGGGGGGGAGGGGGGGATGTGTTTGTGTTGGGCTCAGGAAGTTGGGACAAAATAGAGGATTGTGTTTGTACTGGGCCCAGGACTAAGATATGTGGCAGACACCAGTAATTAGAGCAGGACAGCTGGAGTCTATAGATAACCTAATCGGTTAGGTCCGGGGTCAATCTTTAACTAGGCTCAGGGCACCGCCCGGGCTGTTTGCCTGTGGACTTCATTTCTGCCTTTTAGTTTTTTTTCATTTGATCTCTTTCAGCAGGCATAATGAATTAAGACAAACCTTTTAAAAAATACTGATGTCTGCACTCCAGCTTAGACTAACTGAATTAAAATTTCTTCTGGTGATGGGATTCCAGCACACGTAATTTTTAAGAGTCCCAGATGATTCTAATGCTCAGCCATGGTTGAGAAACAAGATCCTGCTTCTCTGATCTCTTTTCTTCAACTCCCCTCCCTGTCCCTTCAGCTCTCTTTCTTTTTGTCTTCCTTACATATATCTAACTTAGATTCCATGATCCATCATTTCACTAAGTTTCTTGTCAGTATTTAAAACTCACCTTCCTTTTGTATTTTGATTGCGTATACCTGTCAAAACCAAAACTGGGTGTCGTGGTTCACGCCTGTAGTCCCAACACTTTGGGAGGCCGAGGCAGGAGGATCACTTGAGGCTAGCAGTTTGAGACTAGCCTGGGAAACATAGTGAGATACCATCTCTACAAAATTAAAAGAATTTAGCCAGGCATGGGCATGCATGTCTGTAGTCCCAGCTACTCAGGAGGCTGAGGTGAGAGGGTCCCTTACACCCAGGAGTTCAAGGCTGCTGTGAGCTGTGATTGCACCACTGCACTTCAACGTTGGGGAAAAAGACAAGACCCTGACTCAAAAACAAAACAAATCACTGCTTGAATCTTAACCATTGAGCAGTGCTATAGAAATTATAATTATTGGACAAATAAATAATACCATAAATTTTTTAAAAACTACCCAATTCTTTCAAGACAGTGATTTTCTGGCTTGAAAATGTGGCCTACAGACCAGAAGTATCAGCATTACCAGATAATTTGTTAGAAATGCAAATCCCTGGAACTTTTTCTGAACCAAACTGAATCAGAAACTCTGCGGTTGAGCCCTAGCAATCTAGGATTCATCCAGTCCTCGGGTGATTCTCATGTGAGTTAAAGTTTCCGAACCACTGTTTTAAGTACCATGCTCTCTCCCTCTCTGCAATAAACTCTTTATCCCTTTATGTTTTAGTAGTCCCCCAAACTCTGATGATTTCCTAACCAAATTATTCATTTGTGTATCTGAAGTTCAAATTTAACTGGATCTTCTCTATTTTATCTGACACTCTAAACCCAGTGAACCTCAAGTATTCATTTACCAGCTCTGAAAAGAAACATATAGTCCACTGAATGAGAAAAGTTTGGAACATTTGACCAAATGATCACAAGGCAACTGAATCAAAATCACACAGAAAATTACCTACATATTGCCATGTATGAACACACAGGGTAACCTGGTTTTAGGAAGGCACATTGGAGTCAAAGATTTACAGTTCCTATTCTGTGTTTCACCCCTCACTGTATGGGTGTCACAGGCCGGTTACACAGTCTTTCTTAGCCTCAGGTTTATCAGATTTAAGGTGGGAATACTATTTTTATATTTGTTATTACCATCACATTGCTCAATAAAAATAGACACGATATAAATATGTGTCCCACTTCTTTTCATGTTGGAGAGCAGCTTGGGTGGGTCTGGAGTTTAAAAACCATGTTTAGAAGAGTGATCCTATGCCTTTATATCAACTCCAGGTCAGTGTAAAGTTTCATTCTATTTTATCAGACCTTCATAAGGTCCTGGGGGCAAGGTGTCTAGCAAAGTTGTCAGGGTTTGTTATATGTGAACCAATCGAGCAGATCTCTTGAGGAAGAAAATTAAGGAAAAGACATAAAAGATTTAAGAAATAAAGGGATGGATCATGAAATGGATCACCTTTAATGTTCATCCTGAGATATAAATACAATATGGTTATTCCTTTTCTTAATACCTTTGGCTTCTGAGGTGTGTGTGTGTGTGTGTGTGTGTGTGTGTGTGTGTGTGTGTTAATGGGATTCTTGAAGACATGAGGTCAATGGTCCCCAAGTATATATTAGAGTTACATCTCAAAGGCGCATTCCTGCCACATCAAAGGATTCTCTTCACACAGGACAATGCGACTACAACTAGAGAAGAAAATTAAGCCAGCACATTTTAATGTTGTTTTCCTAAAGCCTGAAGAACCTACAATAAGACCCTAAAATGTTATATTCCAGAGTTGAGTATGATTTTTTTACCTCTTAGAGTATGATTTTAAGATGTGTGAATTTTTAAAATATGTTGTCTAACCAGTGCCAATATAACCGTTTGGAGACAAGATACTGAAGTAATATGTTTTCTACATATTGGTTTTAGTGTTTTAATGAGGACAGGCTTATTGTTAAAGCATGTGGAAATTAATTGCTATAAATCTAAGTAGTGGTAGAAAAACACTTAAATGAAGGTAGTTATTGTCTCACAGACGTCTTTTAATTTCTTACCATCTGACTGTCGATGCTAGCATCATCTGGGAGGTCCTGTGCCTAAGCTATTGCAGCAATATGTGAAGTGCAAAGAACTCCTCTAGGACACTGATTAATAATAAATGTACTGAGTTTTGAAGTGCAATTTGAATTTAAATATATTCTATAACATAAAATGTTGAGATGACAGTTTATCCGAAATACATTACTCAAAGTGAAACCACGTTTTATTTGTTATATTGTCTATCAATATAATCTGTTGATATCTTGTATGTATATAGTCATGGATATATATATATTCTGTTTCATCTTGTCTATTTTGATTAGCATGTAGACCAATAGAGAACAAGTACACTGCTATGTTCACAGTGGAATATTTATTAAATAAAATAAAAGTTATTAAATCTTTGGATGACTATCGCTTTTAAAAGATATATTTTTTTTTACTTTTGGCTGGGTGCAGTGGCTCACACCTGTAATCCCAGCACTTTGGGAGGCCGAGGTGGGCAGATTATGAGGTCAGGAGTTCAAGACAAGCCTGGCCAAAATAGTGAAACCCTGTCTCTACTAAAAATACAAAAATTAGCCGGGCGTGGTGCTGGGCACCTGTAGTCCCAGCTACTTGGAAGGTTGAGCAAGAGAATTGCTTGATCCTGGGAGACAGAGGTTGCAGTGAGCTGAGATCACACCACTGCACTCCAGCACTCAAGCCTGGGCAACAGAGTGAGACTCCATTTCAAAAAAAATTACTTTAAAAAATGAATAGTTAAAAGTGAATGTATTAACTATATACAACATGATGTTTTCAAGTATACATACATTGTGGGATGACTAAATCTAACTAATTAACATATGCATCACCTCATATAGCTATCACTTTTGTGATGAAAACACTTTACTTCCACTGTCTTAGCATTTTTTGACAATAGAGGATAATTAGCTATAGTCACCATAGATCTCTCAAACTTATTCCTCCTGTCTAACTGAACTTTCATATTCCTTAACCAGCATCTGCTCACCCCACTCCAACTCACCCAGCCTCTGGTAACCAGCATTCTACTTTCTACTTCTATAAGACCAACTTTTGTAGATCCTAGGTACAAGTGAGGTCATACGATATCTTTCTTTTCGTGTTTGCTTATTTCACTTAACATAATAAACACAAAGAAGTTTATCCATGCTGTTACAAATGGAAAGAGTTTGTTATTTTTCAGGGCTGAATAGTATTCCTACTGTATTTTCTTTATTCATGAATCCATTGATGGACACTTAGGTTGATTCCATATCTTGGCTGTCATGAATAGTGCTACAATGAATATGAGAGAGCAAATAGCTCTTTGACATACTGATTTTTCTTTCTTTTGGATATACACCCTGTGGTGGATTGTTGGATCATATGGTAGTTCTATTTTTAATTTTTTGAAGAACCCTCATGTTGTTGTCTATAATGGCTGTATTAATTTACATTGCCATCAACAGTGTACAAAGGTTCTCTTTCTCCACAGCTAACACATATCATTTGTCTTTTTGATAATAGCCATTCTAATAGGTTTGAGGTGGTGATTTTAATTTGCATTTCCCTGATGACTAGTGATGTTGAACCTTTTTTCATACATACCTGTTGGTCATTTCTATATCTACATTCAGATCATTTGCCCATTTTAAAATCAGGTTGTTTTCCTACTATTGAGTTGTTTGTGTTTCTTATATATTTTAGATATTAACCCCTTATCATATATATAGCTTACAAATATTTTCTCCCTTTTTCTGGTTGTCTATTCAATCTGTTGATTGTTTTCCTTGCTGTGCAGAAGCTTCTTAGTTTGATGAAATTCCATTTGCCTATTTTTGTATTTTCTGCCTGTGCTTTGAGAATGATATTCCTAAAGTCATTTTCCGGATCAATGTCATGGAGTTTTCCCTATGATTTCTTCTACTAATATTCATAGTTTTGAGTCTTACATTTAAGTCTTTAATACGTTTTGAATTGATTTTTGTTTATAATGAGAGATGAGCATCTAGTTTCATTCTTCTTCATGTGTATATCCAGTCTTTCCGACACCATTTAATAAAGAGATCTTCTTTCCCCATTGTGTTTTGTTAGCTCCTTTGTCAAAATAAGTTGGATGTAAATGCATGGATTCATTTCTAGGCTCTCTATTCTTTTATTTTGCCCTTTGTATCTGATTTTATACCAGTACCATGCAGTTTTGGTTATTAGAACTTTGCAGTACATTTTGAAGTCAGATAGTACGATGCCTCCAGCCTTGTTCTGTTTGCTCTGGATTGTTCTGGCTCTTCAGGGTCTTTTGTGGTCCCACACAAAGTTTAGGGTTATTTTTTCTATTTTTATGAATAACGTCATTGGTACTTTGATAGACGTTATATTGAATCTGTAGATCACGTTGGGTGGTGTAGACTTAATAATATTTATTCTTCCAATCCGTGAACACGAGATCTCTTTCCATTTGTCTTCCCTTTCTCAATGTTTTTCATCAATACATTATGGTTTTCAGTATCCAGGTCTTTCAACTTTTTGGTTAAATTTCTTCCTAAGTGTTTTATTTATTATTTTTTTGTAGCTACTGTGAATGGAATTTTCTTGATTTTTTTCAGGCATTTTTAATATGTAGAAACGCTATGGATATTTGTATGTTGGTTTTACATCCTGCAACTCTGCTGAATTTGTTTGTTAATTCTAACAGTTTTTTGGTGGAGTCTTCAGGGTTCCTGTATATATAATTATGTCATCTACAAACAGGGACAATTTAACTTATTCCTTTTCAATTTGGAATTTTACTGCTTCAATTTTAGAAGTAATTAATTAGGTAAATTTTCAGTAACAGACAACTTTTCATTTTACCGGCAAACAATGACGGATTTCAAAAAGAAATCCCGCTTTAAAATAAATTATATCTGCAAGATATCTTGAATGCACGTTGTATAAGGCAGAACATATTTAGCAACCTATTTAAGGGAAATTACCTGTGGCATATATCCAATTACTGTATCTTTATTCTAAAACTTCAATTTAAAAAAAAACTAGCAAACGAGAAATGAATATTTCTCTACTACAAACTACAAGATTTTTCTTTATCTTATATGAACAGGAGATATTACTTCATACCTAGCGAGGAAGTCAAGCTAGAAGTTGCAGGATTTTGTCCCTTTGCATGGGAAATAGGACAGCTGGTAAATTTCCTCTAGAAATCACACCTTTTATTCAGAGCATCAAGTTCAGAGATATTTGAGCTTTCTGCAAATGGAAATTTACAGCAAGGCTGGAAAGTGGGTACCTTTTGATAAATAATAATTCATGTTGAATTTCTGGCTGCCTCCTATTTTAAAGTAGAGTGGTATTGTCTTTTTTTCCCCTTTCCACTCCATTCTGACCCATTTTTGCTAGATTATTTCTGAGAAATTCAATTTCCCTTTTGTTTTCTCTATCAGCTTATCACAGCCCTGGCTAGTAGGATTAAATAAAGACTGCTTTTTTCCTAATTTATTATTTTCTGTTGCCCAACAAAGGACTATGCTTTAGCAGATTAAATGGCAACTGACAACTCATCTCATTGGGGAGGATTAAGCTGTGTCATAGTAGCATTTTGCATTAACTGCATTCCAAGTATATTACAGTAACTTTTGGCTGCTTATTTCTTTCACTTTTTCCCCAAACACTTTTTTTTCACTTTTAAAATGGGGAAGTTGTATATGACTATATTATTTGAAAAAAATCATCAAATGATAGACATGGTTTTGGAGATTGCATTAAAAGCCTACATACATTTTATTATTATTGGAAAGTATTTAATACATTTGTCAAATTTTAAAATAACTCTTCAGAGTATTTGCTCAAAGCTAACATCTCAAATAAAAAAATTGAGCAACTTTATTACATTTCTAATTCTTCATGACATGCTTTATTCTTTAAGATTTCTCAAATACTATATGCAACACTTCAGTAATCTCAGCTACCAGTTTTTTATTTATCTAGGATTTCACTTTGGCAAATCTCACTTCCTTAAAAATATCACATGATATCGCTCTTCATAGGAGAACAGCTGAGAATTTGCTCTCAGAAAATAACATTAACTTTTCCTCACAGTGGTAATGCTGGCGTGGATGCCCGGGCTGAAACTATAATCCCAAAACACAGTTTCATCCAAATATGCATCCCAATTCAAAGGCAAGGATTCAGTTAGAAATCATTTATTCAACCTGAAAGGGGAATCCAACAACTTAAGGTTAAATATGTAATGAGTTAAAGATGTTCAAACAGCCAATTTCAGTGAAAAAGCAAGTCAAGAGTAGTTCTTCCACCCATAAATGAGCATCTTTAATACATCTCTCCAAAGAGGGGTGTCTTGCACAGTAAAGAAGTTCATAGGAAGTCCTGGGTACCTCCCACTTCTCCATCGGATCTACTCTCCATCTGCTGTAAGTCCCATGATCTCACTCTTCAAAAGGACCCCTTTGCCTTCTGGCCCTCAGTTTGGTTCAGCCTATCAGAATATGAGCAGGGATATATAAAAGCAATGTCAAGAATGACAAACTATGAAGAACCAATTTAAACTCAATTTAAAACATAAGAGGAAGGTTTTGTGACATTGGTTTGGGCAATTATTTTGGGGGGTAAGACCCCAAAAGCACTGCCAATAAAAGTGAACATAGACAAATGGGGTTATATCAAACTAAAAAGCTCCTCCACAACAAAGGGAACAATTAACAGAGTGAAAAGATAACCAATGTTGTGAGAAAATGTTTGCAAAGCATACATCTGATAAGGTGTTGATATCTAAGATACTTAGGGAACTCAAGCAACTCCATAGCACAAAAACAAATAACCCTCTTTAAAAATGGGCAAAGGAACTGAGTAGGCATTTCTCAAAAGAAGACACAAATGGCCAACAGGTATTTTACAAAAAAACAGCCTCACTAATTACCAGAGAAATGTAAATTAAAATCACAATGAGATACCACCTCAAACACATTAGAATGTCTATTACCAAGAAGTCAGAAGATACATATTGGAGAGGAAATGGAGAAAGGAAAACCCTTGCATACTGTTGGTGGGAATATAGGTTGGTACAGCCATTATGGATAATGGTTTGGAGGTTTTTAAAAAAATCAAAGATAGAGCTACCATATGATCTAGCAATACCACTACTGGGTATACATCTGCAGGAAATTAAATCAACATGTCAAAGAGATACTTGCATTACCATATTCACTGCAGCATTATCCACAATAACCAAGATACGGAATCAAAGTCTCCATCAAACGATGAATGAATAAAGACAATGTGATATGATACACCACAGAATACTATTTAGCCTTGGAAAATAACAAAATCATGTCATTTGTGACAACATGGATGAACCTGTAGGATTATGTTAAGTTCAACAAACCAGTCACAGAAAGGGAAATGTCACATGATCTCACTTATATGCGGATTCTCAAAAAGTTGAACTCATGGAAGCAGAGAATAGAACAGTGGTCACTAGAGGCTGGAATGAGGGTGATACTGATTACAAAATGTCTGTTACGAGAAATAAGGTCAAGGAATCTATTGTACAACATACTGACTATAATCAATAACAATTTATTCTTGAAAATTGCTAAGAGAGTAGATTTTAAGGGTTCTCACCACAAAATATTAGTGAGGAAATGCATGTCAATTAGCTGGGTTTTGTCATTCCACCATGTATTCATATTTCAAAACTTCGTGTTGCATAAGATAAATATATATATAATTTTTATTTGTCAATTAAAAATAAATTGAAGAGAAGAAAAAAATAAAAGACTATAAAACAATGTCTAGAATATTTATTGAATGCCTAGTAGCAAATAATGATACAGATTCCAAAATTTATTAGCTAAGTCTAAACACATAGTTAACGGAGTAATTTTTTTCAATTTTGCCAGCTCTTCTCTAGTTTCTATGAAATTTATGATTAGAAAGAGCTTTGGTCTTCTCTCGGGGTCTCCTGTTAATGGCAGGCAGTGGCTGCTGAGTGGGTTGCAGATAACTTAACCGTGCACCCTGCCTCCCCCTCCCTGCTGTCTTCCAGGGTTGAGCTCACCAGCTTGTCTATGGCACCACCCAATTGCTCACAGAATGGCTGGCCCCGGGGGGTCAGTCATTGGGCAGCAAGTACATCCAGCAGACCCAGCCCCTCACCCTAGAGCACACCATCAAGTTATCAATTAATACTTTTGGTACAAAAGAGCCCCTCTGTGTGAAGGACAGCTCTGTTGCAGCCAGATTTTAGTGCATGAGGAAAGGATTTGATAAAATTAGAATGGAGAAGACTCCAGAAAGGGTTCCACTTGGACATGAGCCCCGGCTACCCCAAGTGTTACTGCTACAGCTAGGAACAACTTTCTTCAGATTACTTGGTCACGAACTTAACCCAGAAGAAGAGGAAGTTGTAGGACTAAAACGCTTAATGTCAGAGACAATGGGTGATCAAGATGGAGCCCTGAAGACTGGGCGATTGATGGCTGCATTGGTCACTGATGGAGAGGGCATTTTGAACCTCCTCAGTATCCTTATGTTCCTGCACATATTACAAAGTCTATGGGACACAGGGAGTTGTTTTTGGTTCAACTTCAAGAAAAAGCCTTGTTTGCAATCCCTAAAAATTGTAAGTTGGTAGATACACCATTGTTTTAATTGTATGACAGTGCATGGAGATAGGGACTCATCATTTCCAGCTTCCCTCAGCTGTTGAGCAGGTCCAGTTGTTGATTTTTTTTTCAACGGAATCCCTGCACGTGGAGAAGTGAAAGAAGCCAATTCTGTGAGCACAGATATACACAGTATAGAGGAAGGAACGTGGTAGAAAAGATTTTTTTTTAATCTCTTTCCCAATCCCTAAATTGCCACCTACTTTCTATTATCGGAATGGTAAAATTAATATAAAGAACTAGATAGCAGTGTAAAGAAATGTGATAATGTTTATTTACTTTTGGTTCTATTCATACTTTTTGTACATTAAATAAACTTCTTTCTGAAAATGGGGAGTAGCTTGAGCCATTTCCTTGCAGTCATAGTAAAATAACTGTATTTGTTAGTGCTTTAAGGTAGCTCATAGATTCCATAGCAGAAAACCATCTTGCATACATTATTAAATGTTATGTCTATACAGCATAAATATTTACATTCATGTAGCTCATATATTCAGATTCAAAATTAAGAATCAACATGTTTTGCAATTTTTACTCCTTCATAAGAGGTTCTGAGCATTAACTGACTCTTACATATGTGTTATTTTCCTTTGCTATAGAATTTTTAACAGGCAGACAATGTATTACTGTTAGTAGCCTGTATCCATTTTGCCACTGTCATAGATTTGCGACAGGCAATCAAATAAATTTAAAAATATTAACAAATTTTAAAAGTAGGTTAATTCAAATTCTAATTGTTTTCAAAGTACTCTTCCCTTATTCAACAGAAAGTTGCACTATATTACGTTAGGTTCGTTGGTAAACTGAAAACGAATGCTTACTGATGACAACCGTGTAAGGGGAAATATGAAGAATGAAGACCCATGTTTAAAACTGTACAAGGATTTTACAGCATTTTCTCAGTAAACAGAATAATCTCCCTCTACTTCAGCCTTTAAACAACTTCATGGCTAGATAGTTAGGCTCTTCTGAAGATAAAATTAACTCCTGCAAGCTTCCATAGAATTTTTGTTAGGAACAATCCGAAGATGGCATTCTATAGAGCATATATATATATAGGGACATACTTTGTGCACCATTAAATGCTGGATTTATGTTATATAACAACTTTCGGTGAAGTAGGCCACTTGTTCATTAAAAAAAATGATTCTATATTTCTCCGACACCTTGATCTTTACGGATATTTAGGGGTACATTAATGTTTTCAACTTATCGTGATACAATATTGTGCATAAAAAATATGAAGTATAACACTCAAAGTATAACTTAGACTCTGGTGAACTATAGATCATTATCTTTGCCAAGGTTTTATGATTGCTTTGATGGTTATGAGCTTCATTTTCTCAGTGCTTTAAATGGAAAAAAATAGAATGCCTTTACCAAACATTACTTACTTATAATGTTTCCATGTTAGGTATAAAAATAACAATAACTGTTATTGTGCAAAAGGACTTTAGATAAAAAAACACTTGAAGAATAAAATACAATTGACTGACTGGGCGCGGTGGCTCACGCCTGTAATCCCAACACTTTGGGAGGCCAAAATGGGCAGATCTCTTGAGGTCAGAAGTTTGAGACCAGCCTGGCCAATATGGTAAAACTCCGTCTTTACTACAAATAAAAAATTAGCCAGGCATGGTGGCACAGGAGATTGGGGTGTGAGAATCGCTTGAACCTGGAAGGCCGAGGTTGCAGTTAGCTGAGATCGTGGTGCTGCACTCCAGCTTGGGCGACAAAGCAAGACTCTGCCTCAGGAAAAAAAAAAAAAAAAAAGAAAGAAAAAAAAGTACAACTGACTGTGAGAATATACCCTGTGGTTGTCCTGTATTTTAAAAGAAGTTTTTACAGTGTATACAATAAAACAGAACCAACTGATAACCTGGTTATTGAATCATTACAAAATAATATTGAAAGTTTTCTCCCCTTTGGCCATTTCATGGAAAACCAACAAAATATCAATGGGAATTTATTTTCAGAATATCATTCTGAACGGCTAGAAGACATATGCAGCCTCCATATATTTGAAACAAAAGTAAAATTATTTTAGTGAATTCACTAAACTTTTCACCAGTTGCCTATACAAAGTAAGTTATTCCACATGGCACTTCTAGGCATAAGAATTCTACCAGCAGGAACCAGTGACAAGATGAGTTCTTCAGGTTGTCCTTGGTTTTTTACCCAATGTACAACAAAGTTAACTTCTAGAATGAGCCAAGAAGGCAAACACAATCTGTATATCATAAATGTGGAAAGTTAATAATAAGTAGAATGACCACAGTGAACTGCAACAGTAAAAGCTACCTGTAGAATTAATACATTATTTATAATAGGTTTAAACTGTTATTATTTGATTTTAGAAAACTGCACAATATTAATTTAAGGCAGTTGTTGCAGTTACTATGTGATAATTTTGTTCTTCTCAGTCTACCTCCTGCTTAATTTTCCTGGTTAATTCTTGAAAACCAAGCCTGATGATCTTTCTTTTGTAATTAAAAATATGTCTTGCAAATTTCTCTAGCTAGAGTAGATTTATAACGGCTTCACAGTATTACAAGGAAAATGTAAGCTGTTTCAAGATAGGTGGCAAATACTATATAACTGTAAAAAACAAAAAAGCAGTATTTCATTGCTGATTTACAGTGATTGTGGATTACTTCCAATTAAGATTGCCTGACTTAGCAAGCAAAATTTGCAGGATTTATAAGACACTTAGTTAAATACTTTTTTTTTTTTTTTTTTTTTTTTTTTTTTGAGACAGAGTTTCGCTTTGTCGCCCAAACTGGAGTGCAGTGGCCGGATCTCAGCTCACTGCAAGCTCCGCCTTTAGGGTTCACGCCATTCTCCTGCCTCAGCCTCCCGAGTAGCTGGGACTATAGGTTTCCGCCACCTCGCCTGGCTAGTTTTTTGTATTTTTTAGTAGAGACGGGGTTTCACCGGGTTAGCCAGGATGGCCTTGATCTCCTGACCTTGTGATCCTCCCGTCTCGGCCTCCCAAAGTGCTGGGATTACAGGCTTGAGCCACCGCGCCCGGCCTAATACTTTTTATTATAAGTATGTTCATGAAATATTTGGAGCATACTTACAGGAAAAAAAAGTTGGTATTTATCGAAATTTCAATTTAACTGGGTTTCCTGTATTTTAATTGGCAGGCAATCTTGGACGTTTATTAGTCCTCTACAACTTGCACTTTGACTCTCAAACCAAATACGTTGTGTCTATGAAAGTCAATTCACAAATCCCATGTAAAAAGGTTTTTAAGATAAGATGCATACAAAAAAAAATACATAATGATGTAACTCAATAAATTTTAACCATGTAAAATGTCCAGGTTATTGGCACACAGGTCACAATGCAGGATATTCTGAGACCCTAGGTACATTCAAGCTGTGTCCCAGTCACACCCACCCAAAGATAATTCCATCTCAGCAAACTCATTTTATCCCTGAAGTGCTTGAGAGAAAGTATCAAGAATGAATTAAGGATTTTCAGCACTCTGGGCAGTGTCTGTCACATAATAGAGAGTATATGTGAGTGAATAATTTAATAAATATGGCAAAATATTATTATATATAATACATATGCCTGTAAGTTTTGCCTAATATATATAATACATATGCCTGTAAGTTTTGCATAGAAAATTCAGAGTATCATGTTATTCAATCCGTTCACTGAATGAACTTATATTGCATTCCTACTTTGAACAAGGTTCTGCTTTGGGACAAGTCATTGTCCTTACAATGCCTTAAGTAAAACGCATTGGCTCAGAAACTGTTGTCTAGGAACCATGACCCACTGACTCACTTTTCTTTTTCTCACAACTTCCAGTTTGCTATTTTCGTGAAGATAAGCAAAGCTGTTGATGAGTGAGATTAAATGACTTTACTAGGAATGACTTGCATTTGTCTTTTTTTTTTTCTATTTTCTACCCTAGGCCTTGCTAATTGGGCATTACTAATATAACACTACAGCATGTGTTTGACTAGATTAGAATGAAATTAGAAGTTTTGGTAAGAATAGCCATCTTTCCCTGTAAAGGGTCCACTGGCTAATTTTATAGAGGCAGAAAGTGAATAATGAATGAGCCACCGAGTGGAAAACAGTTGGAACATTTCAGTGTGTGCTTTATACTCCCTGGACAAATTCATCAATAATGACATCTAGCATCATAAGTCATGCAAACTTTCTCTTATCCCAAGGTTATACTTAGGATGTACATTTACCTTAAGATTAAAATGAAGTCATTATTATTTTTCTGATAAAAATGAGTTAAAACCAGAAGAAATAGCTAATTAAAACATAAAGTATATTTATAATTTGACTCTTAAATAAAAATTGAAAAAAAAAGGTTATGTTTATTGACACAACCATCTAGGTTAAGTATCTTAATAGTTGGTAATTATACCATAATTATGCTTCAATCATATTATTCATAATAATGTCACTTTAATTCTGAATCTCAGGAATCCTAATGTATAGTTTAATGAAGCATAAAATGCAATTTTAATCTTTTGGACAGTTATATGGGAGAATAAATGGCCGTATAAAACAGATAAAGATATGTAAAAGGTCAAAAATAAAAAGGCAAATTTTAACATAATAATTTAACTCTCTCAACTAACTAGGTCTAGGTTTATTTGCACTGTGAGACACACACTTTATGAGTAAATATTTTAAGCTTTGACATGGGTGAGTTATTGCTACATTGTTCAGTTATACCCTAGGTGAGTCTATGAAAGGAAAATGAAATGGAAAACTACTAATTAGCCAATAAGTTCAGTTAATAATTGTGATAAGGTGGATAAATATAATTTTTACAAAAGTAAAAGCGCACATAGTTTCAAGAAGATGGGTTTTATTCATGTCACTCTCTTATCTACCTTAATGTTTTTATTTATTTGAATCTACATAGCACACAAAATCGTCATTCTAAAGTTTGTCAACTAGATTCTTAAGATTTGTGGATTTGGAAAAAGCTCAAAACATGACAGAATTCAGCAACATTTATCCAGATGTTTGGCCCTTAAAGACCATAGCCTGGACATTCTGCCTCTCCCAGGGATGTACAAAAGTAGAGCGTTATTCTTACTATAACATAAGAAATCATAATTTCTATTTTGGTTTATTGTGTTGATATATCATAGTTGTAAATGTGTTTGGGGTGCATGTGATATTTTGATATATGTATACAATGTGTAATTGTCAAGTCAAGGTAAGTGGGATATACACACTCTCAAACATCCTTTCTTTGTGTTGGAAACATTATACTTCTTCTCATCTAGCTATTTTGAAATGCACAATAAATTATTTTCCTATAATACTACTGAATACTGGAAATTATTCCTTCCATTTAACTGTATTTTTGAACCCATTAACCAACTTCTCTTTATCTCACCTTCTCCCATGCCCTTCTCAGCCTTTGGGAACTATTATTCTACTTTCTACTTCCAGAAAATCCAGTTTTTTGCTCCTACGTATAAGTGAGAACATGAAATTTATTTGCCTGACTTATTTCACTGAACATAATGTCCTTCACATCCTCCCATGTGGTTTCAAATGACAGGATTTCCTACTTTTAAAAAGCTAAATGCATTTCCTTGTGTACGTTTACCAAATTTTCCATATACATTCATCTGTTGATGGACACTTAGGTAGATTCCTATCTTAGATATGATGAACAGTGCTGCAAAAAACATGGGAGTGCAGATATCTCTTTCATGTACTGGTTTATTTTCTCTTGGAAATGTACTCAGTGGTGGGATTGCTGGATCATACGTTAGTTCTATTTTTTGTTTTTAGAGTGAAACCTCCATACTGCTTTCTGTAATGGCTGTACTACTTTACATTCCCACCAGTGGCATATGAATGTTCGCCCTTCTTCCTATCCTTGCCAGCATTTGTTATTTTTTGATAGAATCCATTTTAACTGGGGTTGAATGATATCTCATTGTGGGTTTAATTTGCATTTCCCTGATGATTAGTGATGTTGAACATTTTTTCACATACCTGTTGGCCATTTGTTGGTCTTCTTTTGAGAAATGTTTATTCAGATCACTTGCTCATTTTTAAAAATAGAATTATCTGGGTTTTTCTGACACTGAGCTGTTTGAGTTCCTTGTATATTCTGGTACTGATCTTTTATTGGATGCATTGTTTGCAAATATTTTCTCCCACCTTGGTCTATCAAAAAGCTGAGGTTTCTTAGCAACAGTTAAGCCCAAAATTCAAGGGAAATCAGATCACTGTGAAGAGAAACAGAATGAATGGCCTAGATTATTATGTTATACTTGGAAAGAAATAGTGGTCATCAGACAGCCATCAAAGAATGCACTTAAAATTGGAATATATGGCTATCGGCTGAGTGTGAGCTGGAGTAAACAGCATAAACAAACATCACGGAAACCCCAGAGACAAGGAGGAATCCCGATGCACAGAATCCATTGAGTGCTCAAGGAAATAATTGTGGGAAGACTGGAAAGAGACTCCTGTATTGGTGCAGAAATGAAGGAAGGGATTGGCCACCATTAAGGGAAAGGTATGTGGTTCTACCTCCCAGCCTTGTCCCTCCTCTCTTAGCAATGGAAAGGTTTATGGCGCTGGAAGAGGGGCAGCAAATCCTGTCACTCCCACACTCAAAGAAGATGAACAGTAGTCGAGGGTGGAAGAGGTGGAAGGCACAAGGCCCTGCCAACTGCCTGATCTTCTCTTCTATCTACTATATGCCAAGTGCTGTTATAGGACCTAGAGACACAGCAAGGACAAAACAGACAAACATGCTTACTTTCCTGGAGCTCATATTCTCATGAGGATAGCTAGACAATAACCAAATAATATAATGTGTATTTCCAATTATAAGCAATGAGAAAAATAAAGAAGGTACGATTTTTAGTGGATGGAGAGGTACTGGGAATTGTAGACAGGGTGATCAGAGAAGGGAAGCCTCTGTGCTTAGGTGATTAGTCTAAAATCTTTGGGAAGGGAGGTGAGTAGGAAGGTTGCAAAGCCTCTTTCTCAGGATCACAGAGAAAACACTGGCTGGTTGGAGGAGGAGTGCAAGTTTCTCTACAGCTGGGGGAGATGCAAGAACTAACTTAAGCCACTGTGGTTGCAGTAAGGAGGAAACAATCCTTTACCTCACAGGAGGGTCAGAAACAGTCTTGTGCCCAAGGTTCTACACCAATATGAGAAGGGGCTTGAAACAGCAGGCAAAGAGGGAGGAAACTCTGTCCCTGAGCAAGAACCCACCATGTAAAACAGGAGATTGACTGCCATTGTAAGGCAAGGCAGGAATGCTAGGAAAGACACGTAACTGGGACTATTTCAGCTACCTACGTGGAAGCTGGATCAACACAATAGAAAACTGTACACGTTCCACCACCATAGGAAGCAAGGCATAGTCAGCTACCTGTGGGAGACGGGTAAGGATGTAGAGAGAAACTCCTCTGTAATGCAGGTATGCAGAAAATGCCCACAGCTGTGAATGAAACAGAAACATTTAGAAAAACTCCCAGGAGCCACAGCCAGTATCCTAGGAACAATACAATAAACAACCTACAGTTAGAAGAATTTGAAGATTTTGACGCACTAAGCGTAACCATAGCAACCATAAATCCCAAATCCAGCCCAGATCCTCACCAGATTGATGTCACTTTCAAGCTAATTAGCTTAAAACAGAAGAAGCATGTTCATTTCTAGATATAAATACTATTTATTTCAGTCTCTGATATTTCTTACATACTATTCAACATTCAGTGAAAATAGAGACACACCAACTTAAAACACAACCTATTGTCAAAATAAAACAATTAACAGATCCAGATGTAGAAATGACACAGATGCTAAAATTGTCAGAATGGGGAGTAAAATGAATGTGATGTATATGTTAAATAATCCAGTGGAACAGATGAACAATTCAGGAACAGATGAGGGATTTCAGCAGAGAGGTAGAAATTACAAGAAAAAGTAGAATGGAAATCCTAGAGATCAAGAATTCCTTTGATAGTCTTATCAGTAGACTTGACCTGGCTGAAGAAAGAATCATCAAATGTGCAACAACATTGATAAAAATAATAGAGCACCAAAAATGGTGGGGCAATATCAAAATATCTAATATGTATGTGTAATTTTAGTCCCAGAATTGGAAGAGAAAGGTAATCAGTAGAAGAAAACATATTGAAAAGAAAATGGCAGAGAAATTTCAATTATAATAAAAAATGTCAGGCCACAAACTCAGGTAACTCAGAGATCCTCCAAGGAGGATGAACACCAAACAAACCAATCAATGAATAAATATTTAAAACAAAGAAAAAGAATCTTAAAGGCAGTGAGAGAAAAGGAAACACTATATACTGAGGAATAAAAATATGAATTACAGTAGAAAGTTACCAGAAATCTTGTAGAACAGAACAAAATGGAGTGATTATTTAAAGGAATGGAGAAATATGTAATATGAAATATGTAATACATTTTTATTAACTGTAGTCACTAAGCTGTGCAATGAATCTAAAAAGCATACGTCTCCTATGTAAATAAAACTTCGTAGCCTTTCACCAATTTCTCCCCTGCCCACCCTACTCTTTCCTACTGTCTGGTAACCACCTTTCTACTCTCTGCTTCTATGAGTTCAACTGTTTTAGATTCCACATGTAAGTGAGAACCGGTGGTATTTGCCATTCATGTTTTCACGACTGACAGAATTTCATTCTTTTTTTAAGGCTAGATAGTATTCCATTGTGTATTATACCACATTTTCAAATTCATTCATCAGTTGATAGACACTTAGGTTGACTTCATATCTGGGCCGTTGAGAATAACGCTGCAATAAATATAGGCATGCAAATATCTCTGCCCCATACTGATTTCATTTTCTTTGGATATATACCCAGAAGTGGGATTGTTGTATCATCTGATAGTCCTATTTTTAATTCTCTGAAGAACCTCCATATTGCGTGTGGTTATACTAACCTACATCCCCACAACGGGGTTCTGAGGAACAAAGTGTTCTTTTTTCTCCACATTCTCTCCAACAGTTGTTATATTATGTCTTTTTTATAGTAGCCATTCTAACAAATATAGCATTATAGCCCATTGTGAAATTTTTAATTTTCATCTTCCCTTATTATTAGTGATGTTGGGCATTTTTTTCACATAGCTTTTCATATGTTTGCTTTTTAAGAACTGTCTATTCAGGTTCTTTACTCATTTTTTAATCAGGCTTTTTTCCTTCCAGTGACATAGGTTAAAAGTAAAATGATAGGGAAAGATATATCACGCAGAAATAAAACTGTAGTGGCTATATTAATATCTGACAAAATAAGCATCTGGAAAAAAACCTTACCATTGATAAAGAGTAATGTTGCATATTGAAAAAGTGATCAATTCAACCAGAAGACATAAATATCCTCAATATGTGTATAACTCAAGGAGAGAGCTTTGAAATATAAGAAACGGAACAGATGACTTCTTGTGTAGACGAGATGTAGTAGACTTGTCTCTCCCTGCTATCCTCCTAAGTAGAAATTTAAGCCTTGGAAATAAGAAAAGAGGCAACTAAAAGAGGTCTCTGAAATATATTAAAGGAAAGAGGAACCAGTTAGCGGCTCCAGGAGTAGAGGATCAACACAGTGGCAAGGCATCTTAGGTGACCCCAGCTACCAGGCAGGGCAGCCAGAATTCATGCCTCCCACCTCCAACGCAGCAACAGAGGCATCCCAGGTAGCTTTATTCTTTGAGCTCAGCACCACTGGAAGGGGATCCTTAGGAAACTCTACCAATAAGGGGCCAGGTGATGGATTTGTTCATGCCTTTGATTGTGGCAATCATTTCATGGTATATTTGTACATCAAATCATCCCATTGTACACCTCAAATGTATACATTTTTATTCATCAATTATGAGTATAATTAAATACACCTAGTAAAATTAATTCAAGAAAGTAAGCACTGTGTCTAGTATCAAAATAAAAAAGTGATTAGTAGAAGAACTCTCCTCCACACAGGCCTCCATTGTCTGGAGGCTCCTCTCTGTCACACCAGGTGACAGGGTGGTACAATCTAGAGGCATTCCACCACAACAAGTGTCCCAACTCAGGAAGCCTCTTTGTCCCTAAGGATTTCATCCCTTTTTTGCACTCACAGACAGCAGAGAAACTGGGGTTACTGGTGAAAGGGACTATTACCACAAGTGACTTGGCCCAGTGTCCATATTCTAATCACTGTAACTTGTGAATATGTCATTTCATGAGGCAAAAGGGACTTTGCAGATGTGATGAAAGTTGGAATAAGAGATTATCCTGGATTGTTTAGGTAAGCCCAATGTTATCACATGGCTTGTTAACACTGGAAAAGAAGGCAGAAGGGAGGTCAGAGTGATGCAATGTGAAACGGACCTTACCTGCCATTGGTAACTTTAAAGATGGGGAAGGGGCCATGAGACCAGGAATATACATGGCCTCTAGAAGCTTCAACAGACAAGGAAATGAATAGTACCCAAAATCTATAAGAATGCAGCCCTGTCAACCTTGATCTTATTCCACTGAGATATGTGAGAGATTCTTAACCTCAGGACTATAAGATAATATATTTGAGTTGCTTAACCCACTCAGTTTATGATTATTTGTAAAGGAAACAAGAGAAAATCTATACACTAGGAAATCCTCTTTATCCCTGTGGACTTTTGACTCCCGTTCTGGCCCAGAAAAGCAGGGTGGCTTATGGGCATTGTCCAAAGAGAGTTCACCATAAAATGTGGCCCAGCCAAAGAAGCCTCTTTGTCCCCACAGACATGAGACTTTTCCCCAGAGACATGGGTGGCTGGTGAGCACTGATACAGGAGGTCCCACTCCTGCAAGTGACCTGCTTGGAAAGTGCTCTCTATCCAAAGCAGAAATATCTCATCACAACATGCACTGAACCAGTAGACCTGAGACTTCCTTCCTCCACTGAGAGACAGTAGGTGGGCTGGAGAAACCCTGCCCCTTCAGGCAACAGCAGCAAGGACCAGTGGAAACCAAATCAGCACCAAATAAACTAAGCAAACCAAAATAATATTGCAAGGCGTCTGAAAATTAAACCATCATTTGAAATACAGCCCACAAAAGTAGGCTAGCAAATGCATGCTAAACATAAACAGTGAGGCTTCCTACAAAATATTTAAGCAGGACTCATTCTCCTATTATAATAGACAAAATGGCCAGAATGCAATCCAAAAGCAGAAATCAAGAAGCAAGAAATCAAAACTTTATTGAAAAAGACAATCAATTGACAATGCTGAGATAAATTGAATGTTGGAAATATCTGACAAGGATTTAAAAGCATCAATCGTTAAAAAAAAAAAAAAGCTTCAACAATCATATAAATTTACTTGAAAAAATTCTCAGCAAAAAGTATTAATTAAAAAGAAAAAGGAAATAAAGATTATAGACCTAGCAAATACAATAAGCAAAACTTGCTTGATGAGTTTAATAGTAGATTGTGAATGATAAGTAACAGACTCAGTGAACTTGAGGACAGATCAATAGAACTCACTCAATCTAAACAGCAGAGATAATTTAGTCTCAAAAAAATTTAGCAGTCTCAGGAATATATGATAAAATAATAACAAAATAGTCAACCTTCTTCACTGGAGTCCCAGAAAGAAATGAGTAATAAACAGGTAAAGCAGATGTAAAACCAAGACCCAACTATACGTTGTTTACAAGAAAGCCCTTCAAATTTAATGACCTAGGTAAACTGAAAGTAAAATACTAGAAAAAAAGATATACCATGCAAACAGTTATTTTTAAAAACAAGAATTGGGTATATTAATATCTGATAGAGTTCAGAGCAAGAGAAATGACTACAGACAAAGAACACTATAACATAATATCACACTCATTTTAGCAACTGATAGAGGTACAGGACAGAAAATATACAAGGATATTAAATATCTGAAAATATAATCCAACAGGATCTAATTGACATATATATATCAGACAAAATAATCATATATATATATATATATATTCCAGTCAACAACAAGAGAGTACACATTTTTTTCAAGTACCCATAAAACATCCATCAAGTTAGACTACATTCTGGGCCATAAAATAGACTTCAGTATATACACCGTCATGCATTGCTTACCAAGGTGGATACATTTGGAAAACTTCATCATTAGGCTATTTCATTGCTTTGTGAACATCATAGAGTGCACCAACACAAACTTAGATGATACAGCCTACTACACACCTAGGTTATATGGTATAGCAGATAGCTGCTATGCTACAAAACTGCACTGCATGTTACCGTACTGAATACTGTAGGCAATTGTAACACAGTGATAAGTATTGTGTATTTAAGCATTTCTAAACATAGAAAAGGTACAAAAAAAATACAATATTGTAATCTTACAGAATCACTGTCATAGATGCAATTGTCTTTGATCAAAATATCTTTATGTAATGCATAAGTCTAAAAGAACAAAAACTATGCAGAGTGTAATCTAACTTAATAAAATCAAACAAGAAATCAATAACAGAATGACAGCAGGAAATCTTTAAACATCTGAAAAAAAAAACAACTCTTCTAAATCCATGGGTCGAGATGTCTCAAAAGAAATAGAAAATACATAGAAATAAATATAAATGGGCCAGGTGTGGTGGCTTATGCCTGTAATCCCAGCACTTTGGGAGGCCAAGGCAGATGGATCACCTGAGGTCAGGAGTTCGAGATCAGCCTGGCCAAGATGGCAAAATCCTATCTCTACTAAAAATACAAAAATTAGCCAGATGTGGTGGTGGGCACCTATAATCCCAGCTACTAGGGAGGCTGAGACAGGACAATCACTTGAACCTGGGAGACAGAGGTTGCAGTGAGCCAAAATTGCACCCTTGCACTCCAGCCTGGTAACAAAGTGAGAGTCTGTCTCAAATAAATAAATAAATAAATAAATAAATAAATAAATAAATACACATAAAAATACAATTAATCAAAACAGGTGGGGTGCATATAAAACAGTTCTGAGAATGATATTTATAGCACTAAATGCTTGCATTATAAACAAGGAAATGTCTCAAATTAAAAATTAAATTACTACCTTATGGAAACTGTGAAATAAATAAAAATATATATTATATAAAGGGAGCAGAAGGAAGAAATTAATAAAGAGCAGAAATAATTAACATTAAACAAGGAAAAAATAGAAAGAACCAATGAAAACAATCTGGTTTCTCAAAAAATTTAATAAAATTAACAGACGTCTAGCAAGACTTACAAAAATAAATATAGAAAAGACACACATTATCCCTAACAGGAATGAAAAGGAAGATATCACTTCAGATTCCTAAGTCATTAAAAAGATAATAGGGGAACATTACCAAAAACTTAACACTAAAACATCCGACAAACTCTTGAAAACCACAAACTACCAAACTTGACAATCATAAATAAATAATTTGAACAGTCTTATAACCATTAATAAAATTTAATTCATTATTAATAATCTCAAAAATAAATTCCACGTTCAGGTGGTTTCATTGAAGAATTCTACCAAACATTTAAATAAGAACTTATACCAATTCTACACATTTACTTCCATAAAATAGACAGAAAATAGGGAGAAACATTTTCCAATGCATTTTATAAAGCTATTATTACCTTCATACCTAAATTAGACAAAAATAGCATACAGAAAAAGAAAACTGTAGACCAATATGTCTTATAAGCTTAGATGCAAAGACACTCAACAAAACTAATTAAAACATGACAAAAAATAAAATATACACAACAACCAAGTGGAACTTATTAGTCACGCAATGTTGGTTTAAAATTCAAAAATCAATTAACATAATCTACCATATCAACAATAATCGTATGATCAAATTAATTAACACAGGAAGTCATCTGACAAAATACAATACCTATTTATGTGCAAACTCTCAGAAAAAAATAGGGGTAGAAGGAAATTTGTGCAACTTGATAGAAATCATATGCAGAAATCCTACAGTGAACATTGTACTAAATGCTCAGTCACCCCCACTCAGATTGGGAACATGGCAAAGATGTCTGCTCTCAGCAATCTAATTCAAGATAGCTGGAAGTTATAACTAGTGCAATAAAGCAAGAAAAAGAAATAAAAGGCTTAAAGAATGGAAATGAAGAAATAAAACTTTCTGTTTTCGGATTATATGATTGTCTATGTAGCAAATCTCAAGGTGTCCAACAAACAACTTCTGGATCTAATTAGTCAGTTCAGCAAGTTGCAGGATACAGGAACACACAAAAATCAATGGAATTCTTACCTGCTAACAACGATCATGCAGAAATCAATTTAAGAAAAAACATTTAAAATTGCTCAATGACAAGTAATTCATACATAACACTTAACAAAATATATACAGTATCTATATGCTGCAAATTATGAAACACTGATGAAAATAAATCAAAGATCTAAACGAATAGACATGAACAAAATTAATAGATTGCATGTCTTAGAGTAGTAAAGATGTCAGCTTTGACCAAAGTGATCTATAGGTTTAATGCAATTTCCACAAAAATTCCAGCAAGGAATTTTTAGCCTTCTGGCCTACTGCAAACCTCAAACTTGCCATCCTTCACAATCTCATGAGCCAGTTCCTTAAAGTAAAACAAACGTCAATAGATAGATAGCTATCCATCCTGTTGGTTCTGTTTCTCTGGAGAACACCAATCAATAAAAGACCTAATTAGATAGAATTCAAGTCTGAAAGCATATCTTTTGCAATATTCAGAAAATATCTACCATGGCCCTGGGTATTTATACATTCAATTCACAAATTCATATGGAAGAAGAGAGATTAATCTCAGCTTGTAAGATGCAGAATCTCATGGTGAATAGGTTCATGGGCTCTAGAGACAGATTTACTGCTTTTAAATCACAGCTCCAAAATGGCTAGCTGTGTGAACCATGAGCAAGTTATTTGATTTATCTGTACTTATTTTCTTCCTCTGTAACCTGAGATAATATGAGAACTCATCTCATATGGTTGTTGTATTAAATAAGTTAAAATATAAGGTATTTCAAATAGTGCCTGGCACATGGGAAATACAGATACATTTTAACTATTAATTTTGATTATTATAATATTCATTCAGCAGGGCCCATTGATTTATCCATTCCTTTAATTAAATACCTTTACCTTCCATATCATATTCCAGAGTATTATTATATAATGCTTTGTCAACAGTGCCTTGTACATTTTTTAAAAGCCTCAGCACTTCAGTTGGTAGCAGTTTTTAATATGGAAAAAAATATGCATCTGGGAGGTGAACCCTCTACAAAGATATTTGTATCTTTCCCCAGATAGTTTCCTAGCCAGTAATGGAATTGGGGCATAAATAATAAATGTAGTTCTTACATTCTCTTCCAACTCTGAATTTATTTTACTTAATAAGTAATTACTTTTAACAATAAGATTGATTTGATTTCATCTCATTAAAAATTTTAAGGATGACTACAAAAGTGTGTATAATTGTAATTTTAACAGTGCTTTATAAAATACTAAGACATATATTTCATTTTGAGAAATTGCTGTATTCTTAAAAGCGCATGCATCTATAATTACAAATATACAGTGCAAAGCCAATTTTCAGAAAATAATTCTACAATGTTTCAAGATATGGGATGATGCACTAGGTAAGGCACTCAGATACCTTCGGAACATGAGTCCTAGATTGGGATCTTATACCTCTCTGTCTAGCTATGTGTACTTATACAAGTTCACTCTCTTCAGTCCAATATTCCAATATGTTAGTGTCCATACTAACATTTCTAATTTCTTCCTTACACTATTGAGCAATTTTAAACCAAAGCACTTAAGAACATTTAATAGGCTGCATGGTGGCTCATGCCTGTAATCCCAGCACTCCGGGAGGCCAAAGCAGATGGATCACAAGGTCAGAAGATCGAGACCATCCTGGCCAACATGGTGAAACCCCGTCTCTACTAAAAATACAAAAATTAGCTGGGATGGCACGTGCCTATGGCCACAGCTACTCATGAGGATGAGGCAGGAGAATCACTTGAATCTGGGAAGTGAAGTTTGCAGAGAACTGAGATCGCACCACTGCACTCCAGCCTGGGCGACAGAGTGAGACTCTGTCTCAAAAAACCAACCAATCAAACAAACAAACAAAAAGCAAAGAAAACATTTAATAACTTGTAAACCATAATTCAAAGATAATATCTTATTTAGAATCATGCTACCAAACAAAGAATCATTGATTTCTAATGTGTTAGATCTATGTGGCAACAAAACATGCCAGATGGCAAAATCCTCTTTAATCAAAACATTGAGTGTTAGTTTTAGAGCTTCAGAGCGTTTTGAGTTTAGGCATCATTTCATTAAGCCAGTCAGTCTAGACGTGCCAGTTCTAAAGTTCTTTGTCTTCATGATGATTTGGTTCCAATGTTAATACAAAAAGTTCTAAATTTATTTATTTTACCCGTAAGCGGTGGTTTTGTTTAGGGAAGTTTCAGGAGTACTTTGCATTCATTTGTTAATCTTGTTGCTGGATGCATTTTCTGATTTAGATTCCACTATGATCTTTTATTCAGTGGTGGATAACAGATAGGGAGAGAGATTGATCACAAAGTTGTAATTCAATCGGTAGATTGTGATGTTTATGATATCATCAGTACCATGAGATTAAATTACAAGTTGCAATCTATCTTCCTTCTCTTTGCTCATTTGTTTTCCTAATATATGAGAAACATCTCAAGGTTTTGTTGGCACAGACTTAAATATTTTTTGAAAGGAAATGTATCCTCAAGTTTCTGAAATGATGTAGGGTTGTGATGCTTAATTAATCTGATTTTTCTTTAAGATAACATACTGATAAATTAGTAAAACATAAACAAAAAACACTAGAGTGTTCAGTAGAGTGATTTACTTTCATTAAATTTTTAAGCGCTGTTAAACAGTACTAATACATCTACCAATAATAACTGTTCAACACCTCATTGTGGCTTTTTCTGATTTCTCTGCAGATATAACCAGTCGTAACTCATACTTTCCAGTTTCTTTCACATGTGACTCCATGCCTGCGCTCTGCCTCAGTATCTAGAATGATAGATATATGGCAAGTCTCTCATGGCTTCTTGTGTGCTCATCTGTATATGGGGAAACTCACAGTTGAGGAACTTGCTCAAGATTATCTTAAATCTTCTGGCCATTTTCTTACCATGTATAGAGGCTAACTTGGGTCATTTCTATTCAATAGTCTTTGGTAAAATAGTGCTTCCAAAATTCAATGTGCATAAAGAATTGCTAGGGGTTATTTTTTTTTCCAAAATATATCCTGCCTCTAGAAAGATACACAGGAATCTATATTTTTAACAAGCATATTATGTGATTCCAACGTACTACCTTCAGAGACATATAACTCTAGAAATGAAGCACTTAATCCAAGTATTACAAAGGAATGGTTGACTTAGTTCTCAAAACTCTCATCATCAGTTAAGTACAGAAATATAGAGGAAGGTAAAAAGGCATTGGTCTTTGGAACAAATCGAATCTCCATATTTGGAGGCTGCTTTCATGCCCCCTTGGGTCTTTTTTTCCCACAAACAATGCCCAGTGATCCTCGAACTGAGCCTCGGTGGCCTCTCACACTTGCTCTAAGTATCTCCTCCGTTTTCTAAACTGGCTTTGAAGTTTAACCTGATGCAGCATGAAAATTACAGAGTTGGATGAAATCATTAGTGTCTTCCTTCATTACTTAAAAGTTAATTGCCTAACTATATGTTTCATAAAGTGAAATGGAAATAACCCTAGAGAAGCCTTATTTGAAGAAATGTAGACTAGACGAGAGGACAGAGAACCCTGGGTTCAGAACTAGTCTTTAAATTCAGAGGCTGAATTTACAAGGTATATGACCCTGGGCAATTTTTTACCTGTAAAATGAGAAAATAATAAACACTAGTGTTACTTTGAGCATGGAAGTAGGTAAAAACATTTCTTGCACAACTGCTAATAAGCTTTAAGGTAGCATATTTCTCTTATCTAAAGTAAACTCTTCCCTCCCAAGTCATTCTCTGTATCATACTCCATTTTATTTTATTAATGTTTATAACTATATAAATTGATTTAATTCATTTGTTTCTACCTTTAATAAATGAATTAATATGATTATTTTTCCACCTCATTAGAGATGTTTCCCTCCAAAGGATAAGGACTTCAGCTGTCTTCGTCACTGATACATTTTCAAGGCTGATACATAATAGGTACGCAATAAATATAAAGGATGATTGAATGAATGTTTGGCACATGGTAGTCATACAATAAGTGTTAATTACTTTTCAGATGAGGTTTTGAAAGCACAGAAAATATCTATTTAAAAAGTATCTTGTAAGGAGTTCATTAAACGTTTTGCAGAAAATTCTGCAGATCTTGCAAAGGTATAAGATAGATAAGCTTAAGCAAATGGTACTTCAGGTTTTGCAGAGGGGAACATAGAATGCTATTATTCCAAAAACCTGTTCTTTGTTTTTCATTAAATAGGAAGTACATTCTGACCTTTAGCTGAACATATGACTGTTCAAAATGAACCCTCTATTCCCAGCTCCCTTTGCAGCAATATGGGGCCATAGAATAAAGCTCTGTCTAACTACATGCAATCAGAAGTGTTAAGTACAAATTCTTGGAAGTGCGCCCTTGTTGGCACTCTTCCTCCTCCATGACAGTCAGAATGGAGGTGTTTGGTGAGCCCTCATGAGTCATGTGAATGAGAGCAAAAGGCTGGGGAGGCAATGAGGTAGAAAACGCCTGCATCCCTGATTCCTGACAACCTCGTAGAGCAGAACCACAACAGCCTGGGAAAGAACCATCTTTCTTTCTTTACAAAATAATTATTTGGAGTCCCCATCATATTTAGACAAACTTATGTCCTGAATATATAAATGCACACCATCAATTCTCCTAATATCCTCATTGAATGGCATCAGTAGGTTCTTGGAAATGGAAACTATAAGTGACATGACATATACTGAAACCAATTCTTTTCTTATCAAAGTGATAAGAAGAGGAGTTGAAGGAGATGGTGTTATTGGAGGACCTGTTGTTTGCTCTTTCATTTAAAGTTGCAGTTTTCAAGACCCAGCCACACCCAACAATAATGTTAAGTGTGGACTTACTTGTAATTTTAGCCACTTAACACAGGGTTGGTAATATATTGCTTGTCATCCTTATACAGCTAATTTCTCTGTTTTTATTAACATCTTCAAATTATCTTCTGCTAAAATAGCGATTCGATAACGTTTTTAATAGTGAAGTAGTGAGTGAATAGAATAGCTCCCCCTCTCCCCCTAAAAACGTTCCGGTCCACTCAGAACCTCAGAATGTGACTTTATGTGGAAATAGTGTTTTTGCAAACATAATTAAAGATCTCAGGATGAAATTATATTCGATGTGGGGTGGGTCCTAAATTCAATGACTGATGTTTTCATAAAAGGAGAGGAAGATTTACACACAGAGACACACAGAGGTGGCTCCATGAAGATGCAGGCTGAGACTGGAGTGTTGTGGCCATAAGCCAAGGAACACCGGGAGTCACCAGAAGCTAGAAAGAGCAGGGGAGAGGCTTTCCAAGAGTCTTCACGGAAAGTGTGGTCCTGCTTCCATGGTGACTTAACTTCTTGCCTTCAGTACTGTGAGTGAATAAACTGCCATTGTTTTAAGCAGCCAAATTTGGGAAATTTGTTATAATAATTCCAAGAAACTAATACAGGAGATAAAACTAGATGACTGTAGTTGAAAGGCCCATTTTAGCCCCCAATGTCTCATTTTCCTAGTGTCCCACCAAGAACAAAATCAATGGCACATTGAAAGGATTAAACTGAATAAAGTTAAGATTAAGGGAATCCCCAAGGGCCAGTGGTACACCAGCAGCAGGAGAAACCATTTCAGCCCTGGAACTGAAGACAGATGTGGGGACAGTCTGTCTTCTGGAGCCTGGTGAGATGAGGAGCCTAAGAAAAATGGCCACTGACAGGAATTATGACCTTAGAGGAATAAGTCACCACCAGAACTACAAATGCAACAGGGAGAAATGTGGTCATAAACACCCAGAACCGTCTCCCCTCCTAGGTCCTCTGCCAGTCCCTCTCCTTGACCATTTTCAACTAAAGTCAGGGGAGATCATGTTAAAGAGTCTATGGCAGTCAGCCCGTGAGGCACAGAGCAGGGCAGAAAGGGGCAGAAAAGGGATCTGGGTCCTAATTCAAATGGGCAACACTCAGCAGAGATTTAATGACTTGATTTGGCAGAATGTGCAACCATTTGAAAGGGTTATCCCAGTACTGAGCTCCTCAAGGGAGAATATATTTAGTCATTTTAGCAAACTCAGTATCTACCACAAAGCTAGGCATTATAAATCTTCTTGTATATATGACCCGTCTTTGATAGCAAACATTACTTATTTCCATTATAATTACTCCAAGTTAAACTATATGTCATCTAAAATCTTGTCTACCCAATAGGATATTAGGCACGTGGTATATAAAATGTGACTGCCAAGTATATAGATTTGTTATGCATGTGAGGAATGCTTGTTAATCCCAGTTTGTACTCCCAGTAAATAGTGTTTGAATGCATGACTGGATGAATAAAGATTTCTCAGATTTGTGCCTTAAACTCCTAGAGGTATTAAGAAAATATCAGGTTCAACATGCTCCTGGCCAATCTAATCTGTTTGAAGAATGCTCTGTATTTTCTCATAAGAACTGTTTTCCCAAAGCCCAGAAAGACAATATAAATGTACAATCCTTAGAGACTCAGACTTCGAGTTTTTCAAGAAAATAAAATAAGGTGAGCACGAGCCCTGCTAACGGTAAAATCCCTTATCATGAAATTCCTTTCACTTTAGAAATAATTGAGCTCTATTTTCTAGCAACGTCTCCTTCCAGATGATCAGTGAAGTGATATGTGCTCTGTAGGTTTAGGTGCAGAGAATATTAATAGAATGTATCATACGTACAATTTGAGTGGAAAAAGCACACAAAGAGAAACTTGGGGGAAATAAATTAGAAAATTGGTCACATTGAAAAGAAAGAGGGCAGCAAATTTGCCTAGAGTCATGAGACTGATTTAGACTCAATGCCTTAGGGTATCATATTCTAGAGAATGAGGAAGCAACAGAAACCTTTACAGGTAGAAGGTTCTCCTTCTCCCTCATCGTGATGAGCCCAGGATGGTGGGGACAGAAAGCAGAGCAAAATTCCTTAAAGCTCGCTAGGAGCTAGGGAAACCGTGCAGTTTGTGAAAGAATAGCGAGATAGAGGATGCCTCTCACTAGTCACCTGTGATCAAGTCACCCCCCCCCCCCCGAGTTAGCACCCACTGGATGCCAAGTGCTGTGGAAAGTGCAAAGAGTGATATTAGAGAGCATGATTCCCACTCTGAAGGGCCTCTAGTCTAGCAATGAAAAAACTAACTAGAACGTTGATTAAATGTGGTTTGCTGTCATGATAACATCTCCACAGTGCTACAGAAATAGAAGACTAACTCAGCTTCAGGAGCTTAAATAGGCTTCCAAGAAGGAATACTAGAGACGAGGTGCATAGACGAGCAGAGGGTGAAGGATGGATGGGGAAGGAGGGTATGTCTGGTGAAGAAAGTAGCATGAACAAAGGCAGGGAAGTATGAAAGTGCTGGTGCTGAAAGACAGCTCAAACAGGTCCATGGTTGTTGGTGAGGGGTGTGGCTTGGTAAGGGGTGTACTATAATGTGGAGTGTGGCTATCATGAAAGGTGCGGCCATAGTGAGGAGTGAAAGTTTGGTAAGGGGCATGGCTATTAGTGAGGGGGTGTGGCTACATGGTGAGTTGTGGGTGTGGTTAGGAGTGTGGTGAGGGGTGAGGCTTATTATCGGGTGTGGCTGTCAGTGAGAAGGTGTAGCTGGTGAGGGGCATGGCTGTAGTGAGGGGCACGGCTGATGGTGAGGGTCTTAGCTATAGTGTGGGGTGTGAACCTGTAAGAGGCCATGGCTGATGGTGAAAAGTGTGGCTGTTCGTCAGAGGATGTGGCAGTATGGTGGGATGTGGTGTGGTGACAGGCATGGCCATTAGTAAGGGGGTGTGGCCATATGTGGGGTGTGGCTGTAGTGAAGGGTGAGGCTTTAGTGAGGGGCTGTGGCTATAGCGTGGGACATAGTTGTCATGAGGGACGTGGTTGTAGTAAGGGGCGTGGCTATTAGTGAGGGTCACAGCCATAGTGTGGGGTGTGGACATGTGAGGGGTGTGGCTTAGCTAGCTTTTGGTGTATAATGAGGGGCATGGCAACACCATGAGCATGACCACAGTGACAAGGTTGTTTTGAACGAAAGAATATGTAGCCGAAAATAGATGGAGTATGGAATATGTAATTTATTGATTGAAATACATAGATGTGAAACTAAACAGGTGAAATCATTCTGAAGGTAATGGAGTGAGACTAGAAAGTTTGCACTTGAGAAGTTTCTCTAGCCACAGTATTAACAGGTGAATTAAAACAGAGAGATTGGAGGAAAAGAAAGAAATTAGGAAAATATTGAATAGTCCAGAAAAATAATATAATAGCATACACTAAGAGAGTGGGAATGGAAGCGAGATGACAGAACATCAAGAAAGATACACCAGTCAAGAGTATTTAACTTCGCTCCAGACCAGCCCCCTTCCGTGCCTCAGGAGCCCACAATGTGGCCACAGCTGTTACGTGGTCATCTGTGAAGAGTTCCCCTTCTGAAATCTTTACTCTACTAAACCGTCTTGTGCATAAATTACTAATCTCTAGAATCTCTCCTGTTGTATCACTTCTTTGACCTCATCAAAGCCACCTACACCTTTGCTTTTTCTTTAAACTCCTGTGTTTGGTCGTTCATTTAATGCTGCCTCCATCAGCATGTGCGTCTCTCTTCAGTGCTCTTCAAGCAGTCCAAGGAGTCCAGGAGATGAGTCCAGGAGACCTATCTGCCTTCTCCATTCAAACACCCAATGTGATGAGTACTGTTGGAGAAAATTACCATTATGCTTTTCTCTGGATTCCCAAGGCCGGCATAAAAACCTGTTTCCTGGTAATTTCCACCTTCAATGTACTATATCCAAAAATTAGCTCAAAATCTGTATTAACCCCCATTCTGAAGCGTGATTCTTCTTATCTTGGTGAATAGTCATCCAGTCATCAAAGTCAGGAGCCAGGAGCCAAGCCCAATTCTTCCCTTTCTCTCACTGAAACCATGTCCCAAACAGTTAAAGAAACCAATGACCAACAGAATTTCTTGAGTTTGCATCACACACACACACACACACACACACACACACACACACACACACAGAAACTTCCTTTGCTTGTAAGACAACAAAACTGGCTGAAATCAGTTAAAACCAGTGTAGCAATTAGATTATCTGCAGAACAACCTTGCTGAAATCACAGCCTGAACTTCAACAGCATATTTCATATGAACGCCTCCTGAATTTACACATGGGACCTATGAGGTAACATGAAAGAACAGCTGCTCATGCCTTTTTTCCTTTCCTTTTCCTTTTCCTTTTTTCCTTTCACCAATTGCCTGCTAATCCCGCAATCCACTTTTAAACTTTTTAGTAAAAATATGGTGGTAAAGTCAGCAGAAGGAGACAGATTTGAGCTGGACACCTGGTCTCCTTGTTGATCGACTCACAATAAAAGCCAGTATCGGCTTCCAGTGCACTGGGCAGCGAGCCCTCTGCTCAGTAATATCACCTCCTATGTTTGCTTGGTGATCAAGTCCTGTTGAAGAGTGGAAATTAAAGAATTGTGCACTTTATTTTTTTCTCTAGTTCCTCTGTGAAAGTAGGTTTCAGGTTCAATTTCTAAGAGTAACAGGGACAGACCTTAAGGTTATTAGGCTGGGCATGGTGGCTCACATCTGTAATCCCAGTATTAAGGCAGGTGGATCACTTGAGGTCAGGAGTTTGAGACCACCCTGGCCAATATGACAAAACCCCATTTCTACTAAAAATATGAAACTTAGCCAGGCTTGGTGGTTCGCACTAGTCCCAGCTACTTGGGAGGCTGAGACCAGAGAATTGCTTGAACCTGGGAGGTGAGCGTGCAGCAAGCTGAGATTGCACCATTACACTCCAGCCTAGGCAACAGAGTGAGACTTGGTCAAAAAAAGAGAAAAAGACATTAAGGTTATTGGCTGTTAAATTCAAAAGGCAACTTTTTTGAGCTATAAAACATAAGGATGGGAAGTAAAATAATCTCTAAGATTCCCTTCAGTTTATTTACATTATAGTTAAGGATCCCTGAGTGCAACCATTTCAAAAATATATTTTTAGGTATTTTTTGAAAAATGTCTTCAGCGTTTTATATCATAGACACCTCATTATGGAAATCTCTCCACCCTTTAAATTCAATTCACTCTCTGTCACAAAGAAATTATATTTTAATAAAATTTTCTGAGTTCATAAATACATGCAACACAAGAGACACAAGAAGAGACACAAGAAGTATAAACCTAAATTCCCAAAAAGGTAAAATGTGCCAAAATAAAATGTACTTACGAGTGAAGAAAATAAGTAAACCAAAAATAAACTGACTGAATTAAGACAAATGTATGGGAATTAGTGTATTTGTGTAAAACAATATATAATAATGCAAAATATAATGAAAGTCACTGTCTAACTTTTTTTTTTTTTTAATGAAACAGGGTCTTGCTCTGTCACCCAGGCTGGAGTACAGTGGTGGGATCATGGCTCACTGCGGCCTTGACCTCCTGGGCTTCAGCGATCCTCCCACCTCAGCCTCCCAAGTAGCTGGTACTACAGGCACCCACCACCACTCTTAGCTAATTTTGTTTGTTTGTTTGTTTTTTGTAAAGACAGTGTTTTGCCACGTTGCCCAGGCTGGTCTCGAACTTCTGTGTTTAAGCGATACCCCTGTCTCGGCCTCCCAAAATGCTGAGATTACAGGCATGAGCCTTCACGTCTGGCTCTAATTTAAATAGAATAAAGCACATAAACTCTTGTATAGTGAGTTTTCTGTGGCTAAATTGTACTGATTCATATATAGAAGAGTATAACATTAATAACAAGCCTTATGAAATTGTACATGATGTACATAGGTATTTGCTGCTATTAAGAGGCATGGCTGGTGAAAGGAACAAATAATGTACTTATGCCCTTTGTTTTTTAGAAATAGCTACAGCTGGGCAAAGCCCTTGGCTGTCAGAAACAAAATGAAGTTGTATTTTTCATGCCTTCTGATTAACTTCCAATGCCTCCCAAGCACCAGTAACCAAATGAAGAATGCTAAACATTTTGTTAGTAAAAAAAAAAATCTAGTAATTGTCAGAGGACACAAATCAAAAGCTAACCATGAAAAGAGTTTCCATACTCTGTTTTCACCCTAATTCAGTTCATTAAGCATAAGCTGAGAAAAATAACTGCAAGAATGAATTTTTTAAATGTATTTTTTCTATAACCAAGAATGGCTCTAACTTCAGTGTTTGTGTGACGTGTACGTATGTGCATGTGTGTGTGTTGTGTAACTTCAATGTCACAGTATTTTATGTCAGATTGTTTGGATTCAGACCCCATAAATTACTTGCTGTGGGGCCTTGAGGAAGTCAACCCCTCGGAGCTGAGTTTACTCTTATGTAAAATCAGGACAGCAAGACCTACCTCAGAAACTGCAGACATGTCTGTGGTGTTCAAGCCCTCCATAAATGATAGTTTTTATTGTGATTTGCACATATAACTGTTTAATAAAGACATGCTTTTAGCTCTTGACTCATGTCCAGCTCAACAGAAAAAAAGTGCCTGGAAAAGAGAAACAGCAAAAAATAAACGTGATTTCATATATATATATGCATATATTATGCTATGAATTAAAGGTAATACACACAAAATGATGAAAAGTTGAGACATCACATTGTTTTTGAAAACAAAATGAAGTTGTTTCTAATTAATAACTTTCAAATGGATTTTCCCCTTTTTACGTGACATATCACTGTGAATTATAACACTCACAAGGTTCTGGTGGTGGGCCTGCAAGAAAAATCTAGTATGGCTCCCACTTCAGAGACAGCCAGAACTAGGAGGAGCATCACCAAGCGTGCAGCTATTTCACTCTCCTGGGGTCTAGTTCACTGTCCATGCTGGTCTACACCACTTCTCATCCCTTGGAACTCAACATTCAGCTTCTGATCTGACGTTATCCAGTGTTTTAGGAAAGCAATTGTCAAGAGAAAGAAATTACTCATTCTCTGTCACAGTAATGCAGCGAATGTCTGAGGGAACTGGATGGTGGTAATGTCATGAGGCTCTTGGCATGCGTTTATGTCTAAGAAGCTCATACAGGGTACGGTAAATTCAATGACAGAAACAGATCTTCAGAACACCTATTTTATTTCTTCCCAAATTTCAGATTGAGAAATGTATGTCAGAAAGAGTTATTTGAATTAAATGTATATTGTGGACAGAATAACGAATGAGCAGAATATCAGTGCACTTATCCGTGTATCTTTACCCAGATCAATTTCTATTTTCTATCTACCCCTTTGTCTTCAAACTGTGCTTTTTGAGTCATTTTCAGCATATTGTTCTATCCAAGAAAAACACAAAACCAAGACCAAGGAGTCTAGAAAATGAATTTTAGTTGTTACTAAAAGTTCAAAGACAGAATGAGCAGGAAATCTGCATTAGTTAAAAATTCAGACTCTGAAGTCAAACTCCCAGGATTCTTTTATCTTCTTGGTCACTGGAGCATTTAACCTCTCTGTGGTTCGGTTTCCTTATCTGTGAAATGGCCATAATAACAGTTCCTGCCTCTTCGTTCATTGTGAGAGTTAAATGAGTTATTTGAAAACTGTTTCTCACATGTGGATTGTAGTGTTGATAACATGATATACTTTGGTCAAAATTCATAGAACTGTATGCTTAAAAGCATGGATTTTACTGCATATAAATTAAACTTCAATGCATCTTATGCTAAAAACTTTTCCTGACACACATAACAGCTGAATTATAATCACTATAATCATCAACCTCGCACAACTCAGAAAACACCTTCCTGAAAATTGTATTTGCATTACCCTTATCTAAATTCCACATCGTCAGGCTGCGAATCATATTCTCTGCTCTCCACTCACCCTCACTCTTGCTTTCTTACTTCCCTTCATCCTCAGGCACATTGTTCTCTCCTTCATCCTTCCTTCCACTCCTATGCACTCTTCCTTACATATAATAGCTTAGAACAGGAGAAGAGGAAGTAAAATGGGTGCATATTTTGGATTGTGCTTTGATATGTGTGTGTATGTGCAACATGTGTGTCCAGTTGTTTAAACCAAAGTCATAAAATACTAACTCAAACAAAACAGGGATTCTTTTTAGAAGTGTCCTTTATTATCTCTTGGACAAACAAACTAATGGGAAAAACTAGACAGCAGCCGAGGCTCAGGAGTAACTAGCAGCTGAAAGTGACCATAACTTCTTTATTCTTCCTGTATGTGAACTCCAAAGGCTCCTGAGCATCAGCTCGAAGGTTGAGACAGGATCTTTTGGTGAGTCACAGTCCAACCCTAGAGGAAAGCATGATGTTCAGGAAACCCCTCAGCAAAGTAAGTACTGGGGCCATGATAAATATCACAATATGGATATTATAAAATATTATTTTACATAAATATCATGAGCAAGTTTTTATGTTGGCTGGGCCAGCATGGTATTAAGCAAATGTCTCCGAGTAAAAGCTGGACACAGAGAGGTCAACTAGCTGAGTGGACATTTGCTCAGAAGCTTCAACTCCTGGTGGCCTGGCTGAACTTCCTAGCTGATGGTGCATAAAGGGGTTTCTTTCAGTTGGTGCAGATATGGATCCACTCAGCTCTCCAGGTGGCCAAGTCAAGAAATACAAACATTTTTGTGTGTTCCATGACATACAGAATTTAAGAATCCCTAGCTTGGAACTGGATTTTAAACTGCCATCAAAATGGGGCTAAGAAGACAAAGCCTGAGGTTCTATTAGGATGGGAATTTGCATCAGACATTCAGGAAAAATTCAGGAACTTGAAAGACAAAATTCTAGAGGAAAAAATAGAAAAAGAAAATAAGGCACCTTGAAGATACGCTTTGTTCCTGTCTTGATCTTAGCTATGGGTAGAGAGGAGACAATGAAATGAATTTATGAGCATTCCTACATAAGCCCAGTTTCATACCAATTTTTAGCTTCCTTTAGTACCCTCAGAAAGCACAATTTGGAATTAAGTTCAATGATCCCAGCATGATAATGGCCCTAGTGCTTAACTGCATACCAAAATTCCTCACAAATATGAACACAAAAATTACCAAAAACTAGCAAACTGAATCCCACAACCCATTAAACATATTATACACTGCAACTAAGTGGGGTTTATCTCAGGAATGTAAGTGTGGCTCAATATAAGAAAACTGATCAATGTAATATGCCATATTAATAAAGTACAGAAACCACATGTTCATCTCAAACTGTACTTCTTGTGCTTCTTGAGTCAAATGCGAAATAAGCATTTGACAAAGTCTAACACCCATTTATGATAGAAACTCTCATCAAATAGAAATATAAGGTAACTTGATAAAGGGCATCTCTGAAAAAAATCATAACTATCATACTTAATGGTAAAGGATTGAAAGAGCTCCTCTAAGATTAAGAACAACAAAAGAATATCTGCTCTTACCAACACCGCCTCTTTCTACTAGAGGTTGTAGAGAGGGCAATTAAGAAAGAAATGAAATAAAAGTCAAATTCTTATAAGACTGCCATCTCTCCATTCCCATAGTGAATGGAACATGCATCACATCAATTTCCCATGGACAAAGCCATTACCCCTGACTAAGGGTGCCAGGTAACACAGAAGGTATCTCCCAGCACCCCTGTAGAAACTGGCATCTAAGCTCAGACTCCTTGATTTCTGAGCACACGGTGCATATTCCTCACATCCAAGGATGCTGTCACTGTTGTCACGTGAATAAGAAATAGCATTTCTCTGCTGGAATACAATATCATAGTGTATGCAGCTGCACGTAAGTCCAAGGACTCCTGTCTGCAGGAGATCAAAAGAATGAGGGACCAATGCCACCCACCAACCTTCAGTCCTAACTTTTAGCTGCAGCAAGTGGCATTGTTGATGTTCACCCAAAACCTATGCATCACGATTTCTAAAGAAATTAAGGGTAAATTTATAAAGTTCCGCCCTCCACCCAAAGAAAGACCAATTGACTATCATAGAAGTATGTTTCAACACACCTCTCTCAGTAATTGATAGATCAAGGAGGGAAAAGATATGAACCAGAATAGGGAAGCTCTGAAAATTAAAATTAACAGTCTTGATGTAATTAACACACGTGGTACCTTACAACTGAAGAATACATATTAACTTTAATCACACATAGAATTCCCATGGAAAATAAATGTCTATTAGGAACTAAAGGAATTGTCAACAAATTTCAAGTAACTACTATAATCCCATGCATCCGATTGATTGATTACAGTGCAATTGTCTAAAAATAAACTTTTAAATGACAACTGAAAACATGCATTTGGAATAAAATAGTATTGAAACATAACACAAAATACAAAATAAATATCCATAACCCACACTGTTGACTGAAAAACATAAGGGAGAAGAGACAAATCAATCATGCAGAATTCCAAATAATTCAGATACATACTTCCCCATAAAGAAGGGGAACATAACCCATTGTTCCTTAAGTGGGTGTTGCTCACAGCGACTGAAAGGGCAACAAAAGAGTAACTTGTGGAGAACCCGTGGAGAAACCTGACAACACCATCCCACAGTGTTCAAGGTCAACACCAACAGTCAAAAATCACAATGGTAGTGCATATCTTTGATTGGACGTGATGAAAATGACACTTTATAATCTTTATCCCAAAAATCTACAATCTCAATCTAATCATGAGATAAATGTCAGACTAACTCTAGTAGAGGGGCTTCCTGCAATATACCTGATATTCCTCTAAACTGTCAAGGTCATCAAAAGCAAAGAAAATCTGAGAAACCGTCACAACCAAGACAAGAGTAAGGAGAGAGGATGCCTAAGTATAATGTGTTATCCTGGATGGAATCCTGGAACAGATAAAAGATGCCAGGTAAAACTGAGGGACTCAAAGTTTGAACTTCAGTTATACTAATGCATCAGTATTGATTAATTATTTATAACGAAGGTACTGTAAAGATGTAAGGTGTTAACAACAGGGGCGTCTATGTGGGGGATCTGTAAGAATACTCTACGTTGTCTTCTCAATTTTTCTGTAACTCTAAAATGTTTCTAAAAATAAAGGCTATTTAAGAATAAAATATCTGCTTTGAATTCTAATAACACACTTCTAAGTAATTCATGGGTCTAAAATAAGAAACAGTGATTTTGAAAATACTGCATTTTATGACTAATAGAATGTAGCAAAAAACAAAAAATGGTACATGGAAATTTATACCCATAAGTATTTATATTAAAAAGAAGAAAGTCTGAAAATGAAACCTAAGTTTCTAGTGTAGGAAAGCAGAGAAACAGCAAAATAACTCCACATAAATTAGAAGAATTAAAGAATAAAAATTGGCCGGGCACGGTGGCTCAAGCCTGTAATCCCAGCACTTCGGGAGGCCGAGACGGGCGGATCACGAGGTCAGGAGATCGAGACCATCCTGGCTAACACAGTGAAACCTCGTCTCTACTAAAAAATACAAAACATTAGCCGGGTGAGGTGGCGGGCGCCTGTAGTCCCAGCTACTCGGGAGGCTGAGGCAGAAGAATGGCTTAAACCCAGGAGGCGGAGCTTGCAGTGAGCTGAGATCCGGCCACTGCACTCCAGCCCGGGCGACAGAGCAAGACTCCGTCTCAAAAAAAAAAAAAAAAAAAAAAAAAAAAAAAAAAAAAAAAAAAATTAATGAAATTATAAGAATAAATGAGACAGAATTGTTCTCCACAGGTTGATTTCATCCACTCTCATAGTTTTTAATTTCCACCACTTTACTTCTCTCCTCTGAGGTTTAGAATAAAATCTTCAATCACCTATAAGATATCTCCACCTAGATATTCAGCAGGTATGTTAGAGTCAAAATATTCAAATCTGAACTCATCATCTTTCCTGATAAAATTCTTTCTCCTCTTAATTCAAGATCTCAGATGATGGCATCAGTCTGTCTAGTCACCTACATCACCTACATGCCATTTGAGACTCCTCTCTATAGATAATCACCAAGCCCCATAGAAATTTTTGAATCTGCTTTAGTTCTTTCTTGAGACAGGATCTCCCTCTGTTGCCCAGGCTGGAGTGCAGTGGCATGATCTCAGCTCATCGTAGCCTTGAACTCCCGGGCTCACGTGATCCTCCCAACTCAACTTCCCAAGTAGCTGGTACTACAGGGGTTTGCCATCACACCTGGCTAATATTTGTATTTTTTAAATACAGAATTGGGGTCTGGCCGTGTTGCCCAGGCCGATCATGAACTCCTGCGCTCAAGTAATCCTCTCACCTTGGCCTCCTAAAGTGCTGGGATTACAGGCATGAGCCACCATGACCGATTCCTAGTTCTTATATATCATCTTTCACCTAAAATACCTCAATTGTCTTTTTGGTTCTAGTTTTGATGTTATCTCTTTCAATTCATCTCTACCTCAGCCATATTTAAAAATAAAATATGACCAAGTATTTCTCCAAAATAAGATCCTTCATTGACACCCCAACATCCCAAGGTAAAAGATGAACTTCCTTAGCATGTCAAGCAAGGTCCTCATGACCAAGCCTGGGCCCACATTTGCAGCCCCTTCTCATGACGTTTTCCTTCTTGCTCATTTATACATTTAGGAGGGAGCTGCTTGTAGCTTCCTGCATACATGATGTGGTTACATATCTCTGGGAGCTTGTGAGAGTCTTCCAAGGACTCTCATGCCACCTTTCTTTGAAAAATACTCATCTTTAAAGCTCCCATCAAGTATCATCAACTCTGGAAATAATGTCTTTACATCCCACTGAGCTCTGCCTCCCTCATCCCTATTCCTCTAGCATCCTGTGCACATCTACATCTCGGGACTTGGTAATGCTGTGTTGAAAGTATGTGTGTTTGTGTGACTGTTTCTTCCACTGACTGCAACTCCAGAGTCGAACTACTTTGTTCAGCTTTTCACATCTGTAACCTAACAGGACACCTGATGCAGAAAGTTAAAAACTATTTGTTAAAAAAAAGCTGAAATAAACATCCATGAATTATTATCCAACCAAGTCTGATGGAAATAATTATGTTCACTGTTTTTCTTTTGTTTCCTGGTCATTCTTTATTAATACGGAACTCCTAAGACTTCTTCACTCATCTTTATTTTTCCAAAACACTCTGTTATCTTTTCCTCCCCTTCTCCTTTTATTTTTTACAATTTCTCCAGCTTCCCTTTTCTTATTTCTGTTTGCTGCCTATGATTTTGCTTTGAGAGAACCCCTGCTCGTTCTCCTTCAAATGTGTCTGATTCAATATTTCTATTTTTATTCTAAATTATTTAATTATGTATAATTCTCTGAAACAACCACCTTCTTGATGGTGAAAGTACATAAAAACTTCTCATGATTTCTAAAATGTTATAATCTCTCACTTAATTTTCCTCAGTCTTCTTTTACTTCCCCTAATCCTTCTTCTTTTATGCTGGTATTATTTTTGGTGTTTAATTCTTATACAAAATCATGCAAGACAAGCTTGTACAACAATATATTTTTGAAATCTTTATGTGATTCCAAAATATCAATGCATTTTTTTTTCAATTATTTAGGGAACAATGTGATCATGGCTAAAATTCCCTGTATGATTTTCTATCATCCGTTCTCATTTCCTATAAGCATTTGTTTGTAACCTTGGAAATACAACCTTTGTCAATAACTGCCAAATGCCAGATCTCTATTAGAATTAACATTTCACGAAAAGTATAATTTCACATGAAACATTTAACAAGGGAATGAAAGCAAATGAAAACATCAAGGTTAACAATTTAAAAAGTATGATACTTTCAATCTCAGAGAAACATTGGAATCCGTACGTAGATGAACTACTTGCATTAGAAATATCAGCCTTACTTGTAGGTCAATGGAACAAAATGGAGAACGCAGAAATAAAACCAAATACTTAGAGCCAACTGATCTTCAAGAAAGCATACAAAAACGTAAACTGGGGAAAGGACACTCTATTCAATAAATGGTGCTGGGAAAACTGGCAAGCCACATGTAGAAGATTAAAACTGAATCCCCATTTCTTACTTTTCACAAAAATCAACTCAAGGTGGATTGATCGAAGACTTAAGGCTCAAAACCATACAAATTCTAGAAGATAACATCAGAAAAACTCTTCTACATATTGGCTTAGGCAAAAAAATCCATGACTAAGACCCCAAAAGCAAATGCAATAAAAACAAAAATAAATAAATGGGACCTACTAAAAAGCTTCTGCACAGAGAAAGAAATAATCAGCAGAGTAAACAGACAACTCACAGAGTGGGAGAAAATTTTTGCAAACTATGCATTCAACAAAGGATTCATATTCAGAATCTACAAGGAAATCAAACAAATCACCTATATGAGTACAGTGTATACTGCTCGGGTGACAGGTGAACCAAAATTTCAGAAATTACCACTAAAGCACTTATCCATGTAACCAAACACCACCTGTTCACCAAAAACTATTGCAATAAAAACAAATTTAAAAAGAAGTAACAGCCTTAATCTTTAGCATATAGGATGTAACTCTAAAAGCTTCTGCATAAAACCTCTTGTCCATTGTTTTACCTACTGCAAGAATAAATCAATAAAGTTAAATTGGTAATTTAATCACAAAGCTAGGATAAATAAGATAAATTTTACTGAATAGTAAATAGTTGGTAGGAGGAAAGACAATCAGGTGAAATTATAAAGGTTCTCAGTAGAGAGGCTCCGAAGGTCACCACCACCCATCACAGAGAAATTACTAGTACTTACTCTTAACAAAACTTTATTGAAAAAATCACTCTTTTACCCACTTCTCAATATATAGGTACAAATACAAAGGTGAAGTGATTGCAGTATCTGCAGGGAGAGTTAAGCCAAAGAGGTGACCTCTTTTCTCTCCTTTCCTTCACAACTATCACTTTACCTCAGTCCAAAGACACTCTCTTCTCATCCATCCTAAAATAAGAAAAGTCCTCTCTTGTCTTAGGTGGTCCCTTTACCCCATATTATTTCATTTATCCATTCATCAAATATTTACCGAGCACCCTCTCTGTGCCAGCAACTGTTTTAAACACAGAAGAGTGTCTATAACACTGTAAAACCAGGCAAAAACCCTTGGGTTCATGGAGCTTACACTCTGTTCTCCACTTCTCATGCCAAAAACAATCTTCACTCCTCCCACTCCATTCAAAATTATCTCAATATTATCTGGCAAATGTCACACTACTTATTTTTGTAATACCTTTATTGAAATATAATTGGCATACTATACAATTCATCCAAAAAATGTATACAGTGATGTTTAATATACTCACAGTGTTGTGCAATGAACATCACAGTTGATTTTAAGATATACATAATTTTTGATCTAGAGAAAAATCACTATGGCTGGTGTCTTGCAGAGAATGAATTAGAAGAAAACAAGACTAGAGTTGGGCCAGTACTGAGGCCTTAGCTTAGGAAAGATGACGATGTATGCACTAGATAGTGCAGGGAAACTGGAGAGAAGTGTCCTGGCTTTGGGAGAATTAGACGGCAGTTTATGTGAGATATGTATAGATACACACGACAAAATACTATTCGGTCTTTAAAATACTATTCATCCATGTTGACATTTACAACATGGATGACCCTGGAGGACATTATGTCAAGTGCAATAAGACAAAAACAGAAAACAAAATACTGAATGGTATCACTTTTATGTGGAATCTAAGAGTCAAATACATAGAAGCAGGAAATAGAAGGATGATTACCAGGAGTGGAAAGTTTGGGGGAATGGAGAAGATATAAAGTTGCTTTAGTATAGAGATCTAATGTGCAACATGAGGACTACGGTTAATTATATCGTAATGTATATTGAAATTAGAGGGATTTTGCTGGAAATTTGCTAAGAAAGAAGATTTCAAGCATTCTCACCCCTTAAAAAGTAACTATGTGAGGAGCTGAGCATGTCAATTTGCTTTTGCAGTAATTATGTCTCTATGTACATCAAAACATTATGGTGTATACCTTAATTATATACCACCTTTATTTTTAAAGTGATAAAAATTTCAAAAATAGATGGAAAATTTCCAAACTTAAAACTCATTCATTGCCACAATTAATGGACTTCCCTGGAACAGTATTAACATTGTTAATTTCCTCTTCCTTCTCTACGTGTTCTTTTCTTTTCATTTCTGCGTTGCTCTGCTTTGACCGTTCTCTCCGGAAGTTCTGATTGGTTTTTTTTCATGGCTCTTTCTTCTTTTATCCAAGGTAGTTGATGACGGCATTTCACTAGGTAGGTTCTGTCTTCAGCCTACTTTTTCCCTCACTTTACACAAGTTTCATATAAAATTTCCATTAATTATGAGCATATGTTTATTATTTACTGATTGCACTTATTTATCGATATGTTTGTTCACACTAAAATAAGCTTGCCTAAATGTCAACAAAAGCAACCTTGGGAAAATAATTTTCAACTCAGATCTGAAGAATAAAGTGGTGTCATTCTCATATGCAGGAAGGAGGAGCTTATTGGGAAAATATATTGGCAGAAATACGAGAATATTTAGTTATTCAAAATGAGAAAGAACAATATACCTCCAAGAAATACCAAAAAGTATGATGTGATTGGAGAGTACAATGTGCACAAGAGTAATAGACACAAAATGAACTGTTCTCCTACATTACACAGTCCCTGGTGCCTGGGCTGGAAGGATGCCAAGGCCATCTCAGCTGATACTGTCACTAGATCACCTGTAAATAATCTCTCCAGGTAGCCTGAGCTTCTCACAATATGGCGGCTGAGTTCTGAAAGGAAGTGTTTGGCCAGGGAGTCTCCAGAAAGCAAGTGCCTAAAAGGATTAGGTCTTTCTCGTCTAGTTTCTGAAGTTGCAGAGTATCATGTCTACAATTCTCTATTGGTCAAAGCAGTTCTAGTTCAGCCAAGGTTAAAGAAGAGCAGACATAAATTCTACTTCTCAATGAAAGGAGTGCCAAAGAATTTGAATTTCACTTTGTAAACTTTTCATATTAGAATTCATTCGTGTCAATGTCAGGTAGCATATATTGATGGAAGTCAAGCAGAAAATAGTTGACACATTCAAAGAAATAATGGAGGACATTTTTAATGAAAGATCTATTTACAGAGATGTGGGTGGGGTTAAGGGAACCAATAATGAATGGCAAAGAACCCAGGGAACATAACAGCAGGAGGCCAATGGCCACGCCTAGACGTGAGGGGACAAAGGAAAGACCCAATTAGAGCTGCAGCCATGGGACAAGGACTGCTAGTAAGAAGCTCTGCCTTTATGTAGAGGAATGAATCTGCCATTTCAATAAAACCTAAGGCTGGGCGTAGTGGCTCATGCCTGTAATCCAGCACTACGTGAGGCCGAGGCAGGTGGATCACTTGAGGCCAGGAGTTGGAAACCATCCTGGCCAACATGGCAAAACCCCGTCCCTACTAAAATACAAAAATAAGCTGGGCATGGTGGCACATGCCTGTAGTCCCAGCTACTCGGGAGGCTGAGTCATAAGAATCGCTTAAATTCAGAAGGCAGAGGTTGCAGTGAGCTGAGATCATGCCACTGCACTCCAGCCTGGATGACAGACACAGACTCTGTCCGAAAAATAAATAAAATAAAATAAAAAAGTCCAGCAGAGAAGAAAGGAAGGAAATTAAACTCATAGTGTCCTTCTTATCCCAACTCTTGTTTCCTGCCAGTGATTCTAGTGAGAGCTAGATTTGACCAGAAATCAGAGGACAGGAGAGCTTGAGAAATGTCTGTTTTAAAGTGCATCCTCTCAAAGCACAAAGACAAGCAAAGAAGGGCAGAGAAGGAAAGTGAAGGGGTGTTTGTAGAATAACCAGCATAATTTCCCACCCCCCTTCAACCTCAGCATCCACTCTCGACTTGTGTTCAGATGCAAAATTGCACATACCTAATATAGACAGTACTCGTATTCCTATCAGACACCCCATCACTGTGGAGTGAGGTTGTTTCAGTCAGCCCAATGTAGACACAAAGTCGAAAAGTTAGCCACCACCATTGCTTCTCCTCAAAAGGAAGGAAAGGGAAATGAAGCACACATAATTCATATGAAACATAACTGCTGTTGTCCCTGCCTTGCAGCTGGCCATAGAACTGTGTTAATAATCACAAATTTCTTCTCCCTCATTCATTACATATTCCCACTTTCTGCCAGTACCCCAGCTCGTCAAAGATTTTACCTGGTGATGAGTCAAACCTTCATTGCCAGTCTCCAAATCCTTAAAGTCTACTCTCTTGATTACTTCATCAGAGTTTCTTATTTACCATTATTATTTAAAATGAGAATATCAAGAAATATCTCAGTGAAACCCCTAGCTTTCAGGTATACTCCCCTGTGCCTACCTCCACCCCAGTCTGCTTAGCAGCAACTCTCTTTCCTCTTGACAACCAAGATTAATCTTCCTCACCAGGAAAGAGACGACCTTGTCTATTTCTTGGTTCAGCAGCAAAAGTTTCATATGTAGGTTATGCAGTGGATATTGCATAACTTTTGCAATATTTATATTGCAAGTGCCAAGGAGAGATGGAATCTGTGATTATTAACACACTCCTCTGGCCAGCTTCAATGCATGAACTATGGCAATTATGTTTGATATGAATTATTTGTTACTTATTTCTTTTTCTTTCATTTCTAGGAGAAGCATTGATGGTGGCTAACATTTCAATTTAGCTTCTCTTTGGGTTGGCTGAAAAGACTTCACTCCACAGTGATGAGCGGGCTGATAGGAATATGAGAATCATCTACGTTGTGTATGTGCAATTTATTTTCATCCAAATACAAATCAAGAATGGATGCTGAGGTTGCAGGGGGGGAAATTACGCTGGTTATTATACATAAGCCCCTTCACATTCCTTCTCTGTCCTCCTCTGTGTTTTGCAAGGATGCACTTTACAGAAGACATTTCTCAAGTTCCGTTGCCCTCTGATGTATGGTTAAGTTTAGCCAAACCTTCTGGCACTGAGTTTTTTGGAGAAAATTTATATACAGAGAAGCAGTAGTAAGCATGTGGATACTCCATTGCACCTTGCATTCCAGGGTAGTGTACACAGATTTAACAGGACTAGACATTAGACTCTGGGAGAAAGATGCTAACATTTGGGCTGTTAGACTAAACTGCATGATAGGAAACACTGGCTTCATTCCTAGTATAATCAGGGGCTGGAACATAATAGCATGAGGATGTGGTGGAATTGTAGTTCCAGCTCTATCCTGCCAGCTCAGCATTCATACTTGGTGATAAACCAACCTTAGCCCTGGCATAAATAGAAAGCTGGGGAAACAAGCCTCCTGGCTACAGATGTATTGTGTGGTTTGCTAGTAGCATGACTCACTACCAGAATATTCAAGGTTGGGACTTAGGGGTAGAATAGCTCTTCTCTGGCATGAAGGAAGGGGAAATGGATTCCAGTAGAATGTATTGCCTAGGCATGTAGCTAGTTTCCTCAGAGCTTTGAAGGAGTACCACTTCTTTTCTCTGTGGCCAGCCTCCATGGGATTAATCTTGGGCTAGTTAACCCTTACTTCTGCATGCAACAATAAAAGAAAGCACTAATATTTCCACACCTTAATAATAAGATCTGTGTATTCTGGCTCTGGAGAGAAGACATCATTTTGGTTGCTGGAGGTTAAGAAATATACCACGTCGTATAGGACCCCAGTCCTTCAGTCTAATGCCTCCCAGCTGGTGCTGTAAATGAGCGTTCAGAAGATTATTTCAAGATCATACCAATTGCTTAAAAGTGATGGAGCATGCGGATTTTACGGGCTTTCACCAATTACTACACTTCTTTCACCCTGCAAAGAACTCCTTAATCAGAGCTTACATTGCTTGGGACATTGCCGTGATGAATAAAACATTTAGTAAGTCCGCAAATTGTGCCGCTGGTAGAAGCAATGTAGGAAGGGAAGGCAAATATAAATTTGGGACATACATCTATTCGCACGAGGATGAATCATTAACTGCCCCCCACATAGTGGAAGTAGTTCAATGTAATAATCCTAACCAGTTGATTCCTGTGGGTCCATCCTGAGAAGTTTGCTTTGTCTTTGTCGTTGGCAGTGTGAGTAGTTAGTAACAGTAGTAGCCAGGTGAGTCTTGGCAGTGTGAAATCCTAATTGTTGAGCCCATGCAGAGCCTCCATTCCTGTCGGCATGGCCCTTCTGGACAAAGGCTCATTGAGCAAGCAGCAGGGAGCATGGAGCAGAGAGAGGAAGAGATTGGATAATACCCACCGGGCGGGTGATCTTCTCCACCTAATAAGAGCATTCTCCGGGGGCATTTGCACAGTACATGGATGACTTGGCACAAGAAGTTCATATACACACCACTTCCTCTTTGTTCTTCCAATATTCCGTTAGCCTTACATTCTGTTACTTCCAAATTTCTCACCATTCAACCCACCTATCATCAATGTTTAAAATAAGAGTTCTACCTCACCTGTCATGCAAAGTGGACAATCAGATAAATTACCTCATGTTATGCCTACTCTTCTCTACGGAAATGTATTTCATGGCCAGCCTTGGTTTCATTCTAATGTAGTAGCCATCCACAGCTGGTTGGTGCCAGCATACCTTGTAGACCCATTTGTAAGCCATGTCTGTGCTTTTTGTTGCTCTCTTAATTTGTCAGTGGAAACTCCCCATGAGACCAGAGTGTAGGTTGCAGAGGTGATGAAATAGCAGAATTGGGATTCTGAGCTACCTGCTCTTGCAATATGCTTATACCTACCTTCCCTCCTCAGGCCAGTTTTCTATACATCATTTTCATTGATTTAAGAATGTTGCTATTACATCTACATTTATGATTTCATGGATGCTTAGTTCAATTTTTGATTGGTAGTCTAGTTCCTGACAAGGAGCTCATGTTATACAATCACTTGTGGGTCCATTGTTAGAAAGTCAGTCTCTACCAGGCCTCAGTAGCAAAGCAAGTGTTGCCTTGAAAATGTAAGAGAATTGTCAGCCGAAAGAAAGTCTTCATTCTAAGCTCTAGGTGTATGTTCTCTAATTCCCTTTAGTGGGATGGCAAGAGAACCCATAAAGCATACGTATTTTTCATGGCCAGTGCTTGAGCCAATTTATTAAATTCTAAATCCTGAGTGAGTTTATCTATTTTAATAAATTCATCTTCACCCAATCTTATATTTTGTTTTCCTTTGTCTAGTACTCTTATAATATCTTCTGCCATGTGTTTCCTGGATACCTAAGAATTAAAATAGGCAAAACTCCTTTAGTTTAATCGTTTCCTCATCCTGAGCAGGTCTTCCCCTTTTCTGTCTCAGCTATGCTAAGATTTAATTATCTTTATGCATTAGGAGGCAATGAGTTCTAGTGGGGATAGGGCCTGAGAAGAAGTAGCGTCTCTTAAGGAAGCACCTCTATGGGAAGAGGCATTAAAACATTTTTATGCAAAAGAAGATTCCTACAGCTTCCTAGGTAGAAACAAGGAAGGTTTAAGGACTGGAGGTTCAGTGTCTCAGACTCATCCCTTTATCTTCAAAGGTTCTCATCTCACATCTCAGATCCCACTGCTTCATAACCAGTCCCCTACTTTAGCACAGAAAATCTGACAGGACTGAGCACTTGCTTTGGCCTTGTAACCTTGTGACACCTAAAAGCAGTCCACAGAGTTAATACTCAGCCAGGCTGACCCTGTAAATACAGGAAATAAGACCTCCTGTTAAAGTCATCATAGAGGCTTTCAGATTCTTCATGATGCATTGAGACAAACATTCAGGTGGTCAGTTTGTCTATATTTGTGCAATGAACATTGGAATGTTTTGTACCATGTAGTATTTCACCGACAATAAAATGTGTAGTATTTCAGGGACAATAAAAAACAATCAGATATTCCATAAACTCTGGGGTCACTAATGCCCGGTAATGGTTTAAAATATGTCCACAAATTCTTAGATAGCCTCTTTAAAGGTAAAACCTAATCCCACTCTCCCATCCCTGGTTGAGTGTAGGTTAAACTTAGCTACTTACTTCTAATGTTCAGAATGAGCTGGAGGCAATGGTTTGTGACTTCTATATCAGACACTTCCACAAAAAGCATGTGGCTTCCTACTTACCCTCGACATGCAAGGAGAAACCACTTTCATGTCAATACTTAGCCAGCCCCTATGAAGAAGCCTACACGGTAAAGAGCTGAATCCTCTTGCCAACAGCCGGCAAGAAACATAAAGGTGGGATATCTTCAAAGCAGATTTCTTATCCTCAGTTAAGCCAACAGATGGCTGCAGCCCCAGCAGATATTTGAACTGCAACCTCTTTAAAGTCTGTAAGTCAGAAATATCTAAAATACCAGGTAAGACACTCCTGACTTCATGCCCTACAGAAACTGTAAGATAATTAGTGTTTATTGCTTGAAGCCACTAAGTTTTGAGGTTACTTGTTACACAGTGATGAATAACTCACACACCCATAAATAAATATCAGTGAATAAATATCACAGGATATTGACCTGTGAGTGTCTCATTCTTCCCTCCATCTCAAGTCACTACACAGAGAAACTTGAGCAGTCTTGATATTACTGTGTGAGCTCATCAAATATGTGAGCAACACAATCCCAGAATTCCTCTTTGGAAGTCAGTTTCCTAGGTCTACTCTCGGTAACAAATTCTGCATTTATAAAGAAGGAAGAACATGGCTAACCCAGAGGAGCAATGAACGAAGCATAAGACTACTTACAGCATTGTGAAAAGAGTTAAGGGAACAGAGAAGAAATAGTAAAGAATCCAGAAACAAGAAACTGTAGAAATGTGTTATTTCTGCAGAACCTGGAGAGAGCTATAGTTGTGATCCAAATGACCTGTGGCCTCAGAAAGCAAGGAAGGGAGAAGAGCAAATACTCTGACCTCTTTCTCAAGCTTTTACCTTCTCATATAGTTCTGCTATGTCTCATTGGCCAAACTCAACTGGAAGCCAGACGGTAAGGTTCCTTGGTGATGTAGACAGTAAAGCCTGCCTCAGGCCACAGAGCAGATGAGAAGAAGAATGAATGTCTCAGTCTGTTCAGGCTGCTGTAACAGAAATTCCATGGGCAGGACCAGGCGCAGTGGCTCATTTCTGTAATCCCAGTACTTTGGAAGGCTGAGGTGGGCGGATCACGAGGTCAGGAGATGGAGACCATCCTGGCTAACAAGGTGAAACCCCGTCTCTACTAAAAAGACAAAAAATGAGCCGGGCAAGGTGGCGGCGCCTGTAGTCCCAGCTACTCGGGAGGCTGCGGCAGGAGAATGGCGTGAACCCGGGAGGCGGAGCTTGCAGTGAGCTGAGATCCGGCCACTGCACTCCAGCCTGGGCCACAGAGGGAGACTCCGTCTCAAAAAAAAAAAAAAGAAAAAAAAATTCCATGGGCAAGGTGGCTTGTAAACAACAGCTGGCTTATCATCATTCTGGAGGCTGGGAAGTCTAAGATCAAGAAGCCAGCCGATTCTCTGTTTGGTGAGGGCCCATTCCTCATAGACGGCACTTTCTGGCTCTGTCCTCATATGACGCAAGGGGCAAGGCAACTGGGGTGTCTTTTACAACAGCACTCATTCCATTCATAAGGGCTTCATCCTCATGACCTAATCATCTCCCAAAGACCACACCTTACAATACTTCCACATAAAGGATTAGGGTTCAACATATGAATTTGGGGAAACACAAACTTTCAGACCACAGCTGTGAACAGTGTATCTAGAGGAAAGAACTGATTTTTTTTTTAAAGAAGCAAATGGTTTAAACTACTCACCAAATCATCAGTCAGTGATTGCTTATAAACCATCCTATAATACAAACCATGCTTTAAAAATTATTTGCTGTAATGTAAGTCACATAATATTCCCATTCCTCAATGGAGACTATAAAATGAGGAGGAAAAGGCCATTTAGCATCTCTTACAGAGATTTCAGGTGGTGGTAGCTATAGCTCTAAATTTCAACTGGGGCAAAAAATATAAGATAAATTAATTTCCTTTTTGTTCAATTTATGCTCATTTCCCACTCAGCCAAGAGAACAGATCACAAGTTGAAAAGAAATATTAAAAAATTAGTACCCCCAAATTCTTAGAATTGTATTCTTATTCTTTAGTTTTTCACAATTATGAGCAATATTTAAGCCATCAAGCTATGCAAAGTTAAAACCCTTGAAACCTTCTCAACTTTTATTGGAACTGAAGGAATTAAACTTTATTTCTTATAAAATATTATTATCCTTTCTTTTGAAATGATGATATTTTCATCCCCCATAAAAGGCTGGGAAGTTTCTAACTCATGTTTTCTGAAGAAGTAGCTTAGCAACTGGTGTGCCCTAGACACGGGTGGCCCTTATTCCCCCCGCCTCCTTGCAAGCCCTACTTCATACATAAACCATTATTAAATCATCCCAAGAGAGAAATGAGACTCTGAAACATGAACAAACCCTTTTGATCCAGATATACTTTTGTATCATGACACACAACATGTTTAATTACTGAAAGGAACAAAAAGGAAGCAAAGACGAAACAGAATGACTTGAACATGCTCATCGTCTGGTTAAAGGACTGTTTGGCTGCAATTCCTTCATTTGTTACACTAACAGCAGATGGTAAGCTGAAGTGTTCAGAATATCTAAAATATGTAGATAACCAATGAATAGTCATACTTTTTAGCTGATAACAGAAATGTTTAATAGGAAGGCTACCCCTGGAAAACCCAAAATGACAAATTTTGCTTTTGATGTCTCTGTTGGCTGTAGAATTCAATCCTTTTCAGTAATGACCCTAAAAATGTTCATACCTTTCTTTGCTTAGTGGCATATCCAAATATCTTTGTTGCCTTTAGATCTTCAAAATATTCCTAACCTTAATCATATTAAAAATTCTATGAGTTATGAATTTACATTGGGTAATGTGATCGCTGCAGCCCCTGACTTCAAGGATTTCACAATAGGAAAGACAGACAAGAAGCAATAACAATGCAATGGTATAAGAAAGGTGAAAGCTGTGTTCAGAGAGGAGTATAGGCATAGAGAAGAGAAGGGAACTGGAGATACTCACAAAATAGGTGATGCCTGAACAGGATCTTGAAAAATACATAACAGCCATAATGTCCAGCATTTTTAAGTAACAAGATACTCTTAAATTTATTTAATATACATGATCACTTGTTCTTCACAGCAACCCTATGTGGTAGATATTGATATATGTATGTTGTAGATGATAAAACGGAAGTTTAGTGTTGACTTAGCATCCTTCCCAAAGTGAGAAAACTAATATTTAGAATTGAGGAGCTGTGTGGAGGGAGAAGTGTGTTCTAAAGAAACAAACAAACAAAAAAAAAAAAACAAAAAAAAAAAGGAAGAAAGTGCGATAGGAAATGGAGTCTGAATGGAGAACTTTTTATGTTCCCTAGACCTTGAACTTAATTACGATAGGGAGAAACAAATCTCAAATTAGAAATCAACTGAATTTGCCCTAGGGTCTAACTTGAGACATGTGTTGCAGATGGGAATCTTGTTCAAAATGGAGAAAAGAAATGTAGTGTGTGTGTGTGTGTGTGCTTTTTGTCAGTCCTTGAACTATACAGAACACTCCACCCGTCAACCACAGAATATACATTCTTCTCATCTGCACATGGAACATACTCCAAGATCAGCCATATGTTCAGACATAAAGCATGTCTCAATAAATTTTTAAAAATGGAATACATACCAACCATACTTACAGACCAAAATGGAATAAAAATAAAAATCAATACCAGAAAGATAGCCCAAAATCACAATTACATGTAAATTAAACAAATTTCTCCTGAATTACTTTTGGGTAAACAACGAAATTAAGGAAAAAAAAAAAAAAGAATTCATTGAGGTAAATGAAAACAAAGACACAATTCACCAAAAAACTCTGGGTTGTAGCAAAAGCAGTGTTTACAGAAAAGTTTATACTGCTAAACACTTACTTCAAAAAGTTAGAAAGATCTCAAATTAAAGATCTAGCAGTCATGGTGACTCACTCCTGTAATCCCAGCACTTTGGGAGGCCGAGGTGGGCAATCACTTGAAGTCAGGAGTTTGAGACCAGCCTGGCCAACATGGTGAAACCCCGTCTCTACTGAAAATACAAAAATTTGTCAGGTGTGGTGGTGCACGCCTGTCATCCCAGTTACTTGGGAGGCTGAGGTAGGAGAATCACTTCAACCCAGGAAGCGGAGGTTGCAGTGAGCTGAGATTGGATCACTGCACTCCAGCCTGGGAAATAGAGCGAGACTCTGTCTCAAATAATAATAATAATAATAACAACAACAACAACAGCATTACACATAAAGGAAATTGAAAAATAAGAAAAATGGTCTTCAAAGATAGCAGAATAAAAGAAAAAACTAGAAAAAAAGAGAAAGAACAAAAATCAGAGCAGAACTGAGTAAAATAGAGATAAAAAATCCATGCAAAGAATTAATGGAGCCAAAAGTTGATTTTTTTTGAAGGAATAAACAAGATTGATAGACAGTTAGATAGATTAGCAAGTAAAAAAAGAGAGAAGATCCAAATAAGCACAATCAAAAATGACAACAATGACAAAAATCCCAACCAATCCCACAAAAATAAAAAAAGATCATCAGAGACTATTATGAACACCTTTATGCATATACACTAGAAAATCTAGAGAAAAATGGATAAATTCCTGGAAACACACAACCTCCCAAGATTGAATCATGAAGAAATTGAAACCCTGATCAAGTAAATGTTGAGTTCTGAAATTGAATAAGTAATAAAAAACCTGTTTACAGCCCTGGATCATGATGGATTAACAGCCAAATTCTATCAGACATACAAAGAAGAGTTAGTACCAAGTCTACTGAAATGATTCCAAAAAAATGGAAGCAGAGAGACTCCTTCCTAACTTATTCTACAATGCCAGGATCATCGTGTTACCAAAACCTGATAAAGACACACTGTAAAAAGAAAACCACAGGTGAATATCTCTGACGAACGTAGACACAAAAATCCTCAACAAAACACTACCAAACTGAATCCAACAGCACATCAAAAGTTAATTCATGACTATCAATTAGGCTTTATTCCTAGGATGCAAGGTTGGTTCAATATATGCAAATCAATATATGTGATTCACCACACAAAGAGAATTAAAAACAAAATCCATGCTAGCTAAGCTACTTAATAAATGTTGATTAACTGATGAAATGTGATGAGCTACTAGCATCAATAGCTGTATTCTCTTTCAGAAGAGAAAATATTCTTTTTTAACCTTGTCACTATTCTAACTGAAATTCAATTATCCCTATCTCATATTTGCTATAGTAACTAAAATTCATAGTTACTATAGTTTAAAGGCACAGCAAGATTATTATAAATAATTAAGTATAAATGATGTGGAAGTATTTTCTTCCACCACTCTGAATAAGCTGTACATTTTTTAATGAGTTGCAGAATTTATTGTACGTAAAATCTGTACTACACAACCAAAATATGAAAAGGTAAATAATGCAGGAATGTAGAAAAATTTTAAAAATCCCTACACTAAATATCTAAATACCCTTATACAATATGAATGTTTACGCGTTTGTCTTTTACACTGTTTGTGCAGGTGTGTATTGCACGTGTGTATGTGAGGGGCACATTGTTTCTAAAGAGAATCACAGCTATTTTGTCTCTCTTTGAAAGTTGTAGTCAGTATACAAACAAAAAGCAAACAAGCTAAAAAATATTTCATATTTTAGGTAAACTTTGATCTTCAATTCATGGAGTATTGTTTCTATTTATTCTATGGCCTTTGGTCAAATACAATATATAGATTATCTAAGTGGGTAAAATCAATAATCATATATTGAGGTTACAAAGGGCAGTATTTTGATACTGAATATAGAGTCCTTTGCTGGCAGAAAACTTAAGAGTTTTACAAGATTATAATAAATGATAAGGTTTTCAACCTCAGTAACTGGTTATCTCTTCCAGGATCCCAACTAAAATTAACCCAGGAGTCCAATAGAGACAAAAAGTCAAAATTGTTGCTGGATGGAGATATATATATCTTTATATATATATATATAAAGATTTGAGAGTCCAAATCTTTCATATATGGATATATATATATCCATCCAGCAACAATATATATAATTTATATATTAGTGGATAGTTGAGATGTCAGTTCGTGGATATAAAAATACATATTTCATATATATTATATATAATATATATTTTATATATATATAAAATGAACGTTTTAAGTAAGTGATGGAACTAACATACATTTTGTAGCACTGAAAAAGGTTAATAAAAAAATTTCTGTGTACTGTTAAGCGGCTCCTTGAACTGAATAATATTGGTATGCTATACATTTTAGATCAACTACTGAAATTGCTTTACTCCACTCTTAAACCTTACATTAATTAAAATAGAAAAAGATATTAAAAGAAAGATTTGAGAGTCCATCTCCATGTTTAAGATGTTATGACCTTGACAGAAACTCTGAAACTAATACAATAAATGTAATAAAGTAAGTGATCAAAAAGTGTGGCAAAAGCAATAAAGGTTAAAATATTAACTCCAGAGTCAATACTCTAAAAAATGAAAAACAATGGAAAGCCATGGAGACTGTGGACATGTTTGGAAAGTTGCTGATAGAAGCATTGTTACTAATATAATGACTTCAATGAAGTACCGTTTTTGCTATTAAGAGCTATTACTTCATAACTTAATGGACAGTGATGTGATTAGTAAATGAAGTCACATCAGTGTTAATAATACTTTCAAATTTACCTACTTTAAAAAATTGCATTTTTTCCCCCTGTGTACCCATCTGAACCTATCTAAACGATATCGAAAGTCATAACTTTTCTACAACACTCTTTCAGGTCAGTGACATCTCAGTTAACTATCCACTAGGGAATTGGAGATTTGGCTAATGGATTTTTTTAACCAGATGCAACACACCTTCCCGTATCACATAATTACAGTCTTTCTAGCAGATCTCTCATTATTTAATCATAAGATGTTTAGCACCTTAATTGTAAGAAATTTCCAATCTAAAGCTAATTAGTAAGTATGTGTTAGAAGTTGAAAGGCTTATAAAGTAAAAAGATATTTCTTTATGACATCAGCACCACGAGCCAAATCTGCTGGACTCCTGTCCTTCATCCTCCTTATGTCCTGCTCTGGCTTTCCCTCTTTCATCTCCAGGAGATGGGCTGGTGCTTCTCAATACTCAACCTAAATGGGACCTTTAGTTCCAGTTCCTAAATTCTCCATGAAGATTCTTTCTGATGGATTTAAACCAAGGAATACAGGGTTTTTCTCAATATCCATGGAAAATAAATCAGGGTAGCATATTAAGACTGATAACTTCAGTTCTAGCTACATCCATTAATATCATCAATGACAACAGATGATTTAAAATGTCTAGGGGATGAAGAAAGAAACTAGAAAAAAAAAAAGTCTTGACATGGAGTCCTGTGACCATTTAATATGTTGGCTGAATAAAGTAAGACCACATACTATATAAAGTATAATGGTGCCTATTATTTTTCATTGGATATGAAGTTAAAATGTGCCACTGAGCCAATAAAATGATACTCATGTTAATATAATTATAAGTAATTGCAGAATGATCCATTTAACAAGTAAAAAAGAAACCTAGTTTTACTAAAATTTTAGTTGAAAATTATCCCATTTAATAAGAATATTTGAAACGTTCTGATTCTATAGATATTTGCTTCTGAAAATATCTGATTCAATAACATAAATTTAGTTTTTGAACAATCTCTTAGTTAAGATTTTCAGGTTACATCAATATTCATTACTTTATTAACAATTATAACAAGTAATTGCTTGTCCAGCAACCAGAACACAAGACCTTGGGAAGAGATTTATCAAGAAGTAGATATAATAAGGGAATTTTAAAAATCTATTTTAAGGCTGTAAAGGTGTTTGTCTAGGATCACAAATCCTCCACCAGTCAACTGCCCAACATGGATAGAGGTTCCTGGGGGTGTCCATGGCTGAGCGGACCTGCTGAGTCAGTGCTTGCTTAACTCCTAACACTGGAGCCAAGCATAATCTGCTATCTCAGATACCTTGGCTAGAGCACTTGTGAAATGCAGGTACTCATTTGCCTCTCTGGCTTAAGACTTAAAAAAGAAGCAGGTGCAGTTGTCTGGCCTATTTTACTGGAGTTATATCATCATCAGAGTTCTCCATTATCTGTTTATCACTTGGACAATGAAAGAAGACAGAAATGAATGCAAGTGAGAGAAAATCCCCCTTTTCCCTGCTGAACAAATGAGTTCAAGCCCCTCACTTCATGCCTCCTTTCCCGCAGATCCCACACTGAACTCAAGGGAACTTTCAGGAATATGCACAGGGGCTAAAGCAGGAGAGAGACTAGTGGAAGGTAAACCCAGGTATGATGCAGTGTATGGAATGTGGGATGGGAGGGGGCAGAGAAAGAGTGTGTGAGCTAGAAAGAGACACAGAGAAGCAGAAAGGGATGGTGAGAGAGGGAGAGAGAGAGAGAACAGAGAGACAGAGAAGGGCAGAGAGACAGAGAAACAGGAAGACAGAGAGAGAAACAGAGACAGAGGCAGAGAAGGACAGTGCGTGTGCTAAAATACAAACATATTCTCAAGCTCTTTAGACAAAAGACTATTCCAACCTATTACCATTCCTAAATAGAAAGGCACAATCAGTGAGGGAAAAGGCATGAGGGAAAGAGATTTACTGATAAAATATGCTTGGCTTTTTGTTTACCACCGTTTTATTGCATTGATCATATTTTAATTAGAAAGGCATATACACATTTTGACAAAGTCAAACAATGAGTTTACAAATAAAAACAGTAAATCCCCTTGCTTCTTGGACCTCCAATTCCACCCCTCAAAGTAAATACTCTTAACTATTTGATGAGTCTCTTTCTAGTATTTTTTTATATGCTAGTAAAACTTGGGCGGCTAAATTCTGTATGAGTATCAGCACAGCAGACAGAAGGGGAGGAGAAATGCAAAGAGAAACACGTATTTCCAACCCTGTGCCAGACACATTAAATGCATAGTAAACTCCATGAGGTCAGAGAACTCATTAGTCTTGGTCTGATAAACCTCAAGCCTCAGAGTACCATCCAGGACAGAGTCAATACTTAAAAAATATTTGCAAAAAGAAGGAAGAGGGCCGGGCTGTGGTGGCTCACGCCTGTAATCCCAGCACTTTGGGAGTCCGAGACGGGTGGATCACGAGGTCAGGAGATCGAGACCATCCTGGCTAACACGGTGAAACCCTGTGTCTTCTAAGAATACAAAAAAAAAAAAAAAAAAAAAAAAAAAAACCTAGCCGGGCGTGGCGGGCGCCTGTAGTCCCAGCTACTCGGGAGGCTGAGGCAGGAGAATGGCGGGAACCCGGGAGGTGGAGCTTGCAGTGAGCTGAGATCGCACCACTGCGCTCCAGCCTGGGCGACAGAGGGAGACTCCGTCTCAAAAAAAAAAAAAGAAGGAAGAGAAGGAGAGATGGTAAGGAGGAAAGAAAGGAAAAAGAAAGGAATGAGAGGAGAAAAGAGGAAAAATCTAAAATGTTAAATTCTACCACAGCCCAATTGAACGAGTTTTATAATGCTGATTTTTGAAGATTACCACAGTGAGGCTTGGAGAAGTAAAGTAATTAGCCCAGAAGTCCATGCTGTTGCTACTAAAACAAGCTGCCCATGGTAGGTACAAAGGGCTCTTAGGGAAGACCTGTTCTGGTGAGCTGCCATGAGGGAAGTGAAAGGCACACTCCAGGAAGACAAGCCATCTGAAGTTAAGTCTACAAGGCAAAGAAGGGATCTGTTCCAGGGTATTGCCCGTTACAGAGCTTCATGTATTCCCACGCGACAGACCCCACCGGCCAAAACACATTTGTCTGATGCAGTATTCAGCTGTGTCAATTGCTCAGACTTTCCCTTAGAATATTATATTACATGAAAGACATGGTGCCTTGAAGCAAAGATACTAAAATACAAAAAGAAAAATAAAATAGAAGCATAAAAAGGTAAAATGCAGTGCCACATTGTTGTACCAGGTAAGTCATTAAACAAAAAACATTATGAAAATTCTGGTTATGCTACATATTTTAATTTTACAGTTAAATAACTAATGCATCAGGGTTCTACCAAGATGACACTAATCTATTAGGTTTGTTTTCAGAAATTTATTCAGTTTACTTTCAGTTGATTTTCAAAATGAAACAAGAGCTGGAAACTCACCAATAACCTAGATGACCATGTTAGCAAATATGTGTAACCATAATAATTTGGAGAAAGCTGTGTCTTGGTTATTGTACATTTATAGTAAGTTTTAAAATCAGGTCAGTGTAAGTCCTCCAATTTATTATTTTTCAAAATTCTTTTTAAAATTTAAGTTCCATTGCATTTTCCTATAACACTCAAAATTATCTTGTTAATTTTATAGGAAAAAAATCTGCTATCATTTTGCAAGGCTGTAATAAATCCATAGATCAATTTGATGTATTACAAATATTAAGTCTTCCAATATGTGAAGATGGTGAATCTCTCCAATTATTTAGATCTTGAATTTCTCTCAGGAACGTTTTCTAATTTTCAGTGTGATATGTCTTATACTTCTTTTATTCAATTTATTACTAAGAAACAAATGATTTCATGTCATTGTGAAGAAAATTATTTTCCTAATTTTCAGATCATTTGTTGATATCATAAATGCAATTCATTTTTGAATACTGATCTTATATCCTGAGACTTTGCAAAAGATTCTGTTAATGTGAGAAGTTTTATATGTGTGCATTCCTTAGAAATTTCTACATACAAGGCCATACCATCTGCAAATATAGACAGTTTTACGTCTTTCTTTACAGTCACTATTCTGTTTCTTTTTCTTGCACAGACTAAAAACTCCAATAAAAATTTTGAATAGAAACGTGGGTATCTTTCTCTGTTCCCAACCACAGGGTGAGATCATTCAGCCTTTCACCAATATGAATAACGTTAGCTATAATTTTGGGGCAGATGGTTTTTATAACTTGAGAATGTTTCTCTCTATTTTTATTGTCTTTGAGAGTTTTTATCATGAATAGAGATTGAATATTGTCACATGATGTTTCTGGACCTTGGTGCTATGTGAAGAGACTGCATCTTACTTAAACTTTGGCAGTAGCTGACTTCCTCTGAGACCACTGCAGCAGGGGAAGGGGAGACATCATCTCATGGTTTCCAGGTTTCCCACTCTGTCTCTGTTGACTCCCACGTTGGGTGGGGTGGGGGAGGCTCCTTGTTACTGCTTGGGGGGGGGGGGATGGGATTTTCAGTTTCCCTTTAGGCCTCACCTGACACTTCCTCTGCTGGGAGGGTGGCAGTGCCATGTGGGTGCTCCCCTATGGCCTCCAGTGCCACAATGGAAGGAGAGCCCTGGCCCCCAGCCACACTCTCTGCACCACCCTGGTGGGGTTGGGGTGCTTTGTTACGGTCTCAGTCTTGACTCCCCACTCAACATTGGCTGGTATGGGTAGGTGGGGCTGTGATGTTTGACTGGATTAGAGCAGTTATTGTATAACGTTTTCTGTGGTGTTAGGACGTCTCTTTCCAGATTCTTTTATTGACAGAGTCTGACTTTGAAGAGGCTTTTTAAAATCAATTAACTTATTTTCACCATGCTCACTGACATCTCAAGGTTGCCAGCTGCTTCAGCCCCAACTTGGCATAAAAAAGGCAAAAAGAAAAGTCAAGGAAACTCACCTTGTGCTGTTTCTCAAGACCTCCTGCCAGCCTGCCTTCTCTTCTTCACCTTTCGCAATTTTCTCGTGTTTGTTTTACAGATGATGCTCAGGGATTTTAGTTATACTTAGTGGGAGGAGTAAAGAAAAGTACAAATTTTAAAAAGTACGTCTACTTCCTGTTTAAGCTTTTCTAATTATGAAATAATTGTTTTATCCTAGTAAGATTTCTGGTCTTAAAGGTATATTTTGTGATACTAATTTAAAGTGCCAGGTCAGTCACTGTGTATTTGGTGTATCTTTTCCATCCTTTATGTTCAACCTATTTTTGCCTTTGAATCTAATGTGAGTTGCTTGTAAATGTATCCATCACACAGTTGGACCTGGCTTTTTATCTGGTTCTACGATCTCTGTCCCTTGAATAAAAGGTGTAGTCTATTCACATTTACTGTAAGTATTAATGTTGCTGGGTTTATATCTATAATTTTGCTATTTGTTTCTATATGTCTGATATCTTTTTTCATTCCTCTGCTCTCATTTGCTGTCGTTTTTGTGCAACATACTTTTTAGTAGGCCATTTTAAATGCACTGTTGTGGTCTTTTAAGCTACTTTTTGTTTTATTTTCTTAATGGTTTTTCAAGGGGTTATCATATATATCTTAGATTATTACAATCTATTTCAGATAATTACTTTATTTTGGTAAAATGTAGCAGGTTTACTCCCATATGGTTTTATTTTCTACCCTTTCCTGTGTCCAATTATTATCACTTATATCATATAAATAATTGTTGTAAACCAGCAAATACTCTTAATGTTATTGCTTTTAAATTTATTTTTCATTTTATTTATGTATTTTATTTTATTTTATTTTATTTTATTTTTTGAGATGGAGTTTCGCCCTTGTTGCCCAGGCTAGAATGCAGTGGCACGATCTCGACTCACCACAACCTCCGCCTCCCGGGTTCAAGTGGTTCTCCTGCCTCAGCCCGTTGAGGAGCTGCGATTACAGGCATGCACCGCCATGCCCAGCTAATGTTATATTTTTTAGTAGAGACGGGGTTTCTCCATGTTGGTCAGGTTGGTTTCAAACTCCAGACCTCAGGTGATCTGCCTGCCTCCATCTCCCAAAGTGCTAGGATTACAGGTGTGAAAAAGGAGAAATTACACATTCACAAACCCACATGCACATCTATACATGTATTTTCAGTTCTCCCCATACATGGTAGTTTTGTTCTATAATGTCACTGCAAACAATCAGTTAGTGAATACTGAACTGTCGCTTCTAGGGAAAATTATGATTATGTTTTTTTGAAACTCTGGTCCCGACAAACTTTAGTCAACCAATCAATATTTAATCTTGTTTTATGTATGTTTCTGTTTAAACACATCTTATTTAATATACTGTATACTGTCAATTCATTAACATTGAACTTATAGCCAATGACATTATAACTCATACATGAATGAAGCTGATGTAATATATGTATTTTCTCTGTAAGGCATACTATAGCCTTCTTATACTTAGGAATGCTAGACAGTACTTCGTCACTATGCTTGAGGGCCATTGTCAGAACAAAATCACCAAAAAAAGGACAAAAATATGGTGCTCAATAGACCATAAAAAGGATACTTGTTTATGGTAGTACAGTGAAATAAAGCAGAGCATTGCCTTGGCCTGAACTCCAGTGAAGACTGTGTACATTGAGTGACTTTGACTTTTTGCTGCTCTGTGTATGCCTATGAATGACTGCAAAAGCCCTGAGTATTGATTCTGGAGTTGTAAATAAATTTCAGTGAGTATGTGAATACACAAACACAGAATCCATAAAACCTTCATACACACACATAATATTTTCTGTTTAAACACATACTTTTCAATGGTGACCTTCATTACTTTCTGTGTATCTGAGATACTATCTAGCATTATTAATATTTCCTTTCGTCCTGTATCTTCCTTCATCAAATACCTTTATGCACTTTTACTTGTGTCATTAGGAAACTCCTTTATATGCATGTTGACACACAACGTGGTGTCCTATAGGTCTCTGAGTGTTTGTCTTTAATCTTTTTTCCTCTGTTCTTCAGATTGGACTGTTTCCAATGATCTATCTTCAAGGGAAAGTATTTTGTTCTATCATCCCAAGTTTGCTGTTGAGCCTCCCTTGTGATTTTTTAACTTCAATTGTATTTTTCAACTCTAGAGCTTCTATTTATTTCTTTTTTATAGTTTCTACTTTTCTGTTGAGCATTCACATGTATTGATTTCATATTTACTTTTTATTATCATATTTTAACATTTAATTAGTTTCTTTTAATTTGTACATAGTTGTACTAATAAATGTTTGCCTGATTTTCAGCACATCTCACATATTTTTCTTGAAAGCTAAACATTTTACTTAATACACAATACTCAATATTTATCTTTATTTTCCTGAGATTTGTGGGTTTTTTCCCCCTCTTTTTTTCCTCTGTGCAATCCATCTCCCTTGCTCCCTTGAGTATGTGGCTACTGAGGACTCTGTTAATGTTTTTAATCTTTATTTTTTTTACCTTAGCTTCCTAGTGATTGCTTCTATATATCATAATTTATAGCTCAGCCACTGATTTTGGCACACACTGTGCTCAAGCACTTCTAACTATAAGGATTACCCCCTTTACTTACCAATCTGTGTGGAGGGTATAGAGTGGATTCAAGGTTCAATCGTTTTTCAAGTCTCCCTTGGCTTTTATTTTTCACCTGGCCCTCGCCTGTCAAGCACATTAGCTTGTGATGTACAAAGAGCCTAGTTGGCCCTTCCATGGCTCTCTCACGTCCAGAATCTTCCACATTCTATTTTTGGGTAGTGTATCATTTACCCCAACAGATACTACAATCTCAGGCTAGCAAAGTGGTGGGTTTTCTCTGCTTGTTTTCAACAGTATTACCCATTTTTTAGTTAACAATACCACAAAGTTTATTTCCTTGCACCAAATCGAGTCAGCTCCCTTTGTCTGAATAGCTGCTGCTTTTCTGGCTGAACTTATGCTGGTAAAACTTTTTCCACTTACTGATTTGTGGAGAAGGGGGAAACAATTTCAGGCAGAAAGGCTGTTCTTACTCAAATCTCTACCATGTATACTTTTTCAAGAAGAAAGATGATCAATTTGTTGTCTGTCTTTAGTCAATTTACAGAGCCCTGAAATTGTTGCATTTGACAATTGTATATGTTTTTGTTCTTCTTTGTGTAAAGAAAATTAACCTACCACTTTATCCCTTGATAGCCAGAAGTCTCTCCCTCAATCATTATATAACATAAATTTTACATACATGGAAAACAAGGTTAGAGAAATAAGTAATTTAATGGACATTGGTTGGAATTTTACTTCTCCTAATTCCCTACGCTGTGTTCATTTCACCAAAGCTTGCTGCCATCTCAAAATGATGTATTATCCTGTTTTCCCTCTCAACTTACTAGAAAGGCTGATTTATTTTATGTTTCCCAGTGGCCACAAGTTTACATTTCTAAAAAATAGGAAATATACCATAGCATACCATACTAGTGCCTTAAAATCAAAACTACTTTATTTAGAGTAATTGGGTGATTTTTCTTTAAAAATAAACATACAAAAACAGCACATGAAGAATTTTATCATCTAATTCAATATTTTGCTTTTGATTGGCTGCTTTTCCAAAAGAATATTGATTTCTCAATGTCATTTTTTTTCTAGTTTCTCAGCTGCAGACTTCAAATATTGCATTAGGTGCTGACTATATAGTAATAATCTGCTTGATAGCATCTGTGGTTCACACTGGAATTGTATCCAGAATCAGACATTATCTCTTTACCCGATTTAAGCAAAAATAAGCCTATCTAGGTTTCATGCATTGTATATCAGTATAAATAAATAATATGCCTTCTCAATAAACCTCTTCTTACTTATCAGGTAGCCAGATAAACAGAAAAAGGTGCCATGACTCCAGCTGATATGTCAATCTCCTTATTTATACACGGAGAGGAAATAAAGTGTACTCCTTTCAACAGTCAATGTCAAATTTGATCATTTCTGACTCCAGCTAAGCACTGAATATCAGATAATTTCTCTAACTGAATGTTTATATTAGAAGAGGTTACCTGAACAGATAAATGTTATAAATAGTAAAAATGTATATATTGTCTTTGGATGGGGAAAATATAGGACTCATTTTTATTTCAAACTAAGAACATTTCGATTCTTTCGGGATGTTTGGGTATTATAACATTGATTATAATCATTGTGTTCTATATTCGTGGTGAGTTACAAATGACGAGCTCTTTGCATCTCCTTTTGTGAGAAAATGAGGTCTATTTCCCCATCCCTTGACTGTGGGCTGGCCCTGTAACAAGCAGAAGGTAGCATGAGTGATACTGTGTGACTGACAAGCATTGGCCACAAAAGGTCTTCCAGTTTATAATATCCCCCTCCGTTAATGCTATCTGTCATTGTGTGAACAAGTCCAGGCTGGGTTCCGTGAAGATGATACACTAAGTAGAAAAACAGGCCTCTTGGGGGAGACATTCCATCAGTCTCAGCCATTTCAGATGTCAATGATAGGCCCCAACTACCAGTGACACCCTCCAGAAGCAGCTACACCTCCTTTAGACCCTAACTGACCACAGTGAACCTGGACCACTCTGCAGGGAGCAAGAAATAGATCCTCTTGAGCCCAGACCAAGTTGTCAACTAAGAACTGTGGGCAACAAAATGGTGGTGGTTTTGGGTCCGGTTTTGGAATCATTTATCCCATTAGAAATGGATAACTAATATGATTTATTTCATAGAATAAATTCCAACATGCTTTTCAAATGCTTTGAGCATTCAAACAAATACACACACACACACACACACACACTCCTACAACAACCACCACAAGGAACAACAACTTAAAAATTAACCATGATTCATGTTTATAATGTGTAGTCAACATCTCTTAGTTCAGATTCAAAACTTAGAAATTTAGGTGTCGGAAATATAGAGTAACAAGTAACAACCTTCTAAAAAATGACTGGGATGCACTTAAATTCTCTTTAAAATGAGTCAAATACGTCCTAAGCAGATATGTTAAAGGGGAAAACTTTGTATAATAAAAAGGCCTCAGGCCTTAAAGTAAAATAAACCCAGCTGAGACACCAGCGTTGCCACTCACTGGCTTTGGGAGCTTGCTTCTACTAGGTCTGCTACTTACTATCCCTATCTCCTTATTTGTCAAAATGAAGGTAAATGTACCTACTTCAGAGGGTTAGTGTAAGACATAAAGATGTGATATACAGAATATACCTAACATTGTATCACACGCTAATAAATATCACTTTCCTTCCCTGACCCTGATATTTACCCTTATGGCTGAGAAAATATTGGAAGCTCTCTCTACATAACCCATTATAAGTATACACTTCAAAGAGCTAAGGAAAGAAAGTGAATATTTATACAAAATGTGTAAATGAATATAAAATATAATATAAAGATACATACATGTAAATTAAAAACAAAAAATATGTAAACCTATAAAATTTACAAATGAATATTGATGTTTGCTCACAACATTTTAGCAATACTTGCAAATAATGAATATATTAGACTAATGAAAGTGTTTACTTTTAAAAACAGCTCAGGAACAGCAGATGGTATGGCTGTAATTTGGATCCTAATCCAAGGCCTGCTCAAATCACAACAGGAAGCAGGTAAACTGATCAAGATTTTCCCTAAAACGCACAAGGGGAATGGAGAATAGGAAAATCCCACAGCACACTAACAAATTCCATAGCAGCTGACATATCTGTCCGTGCTTCTAATTTGTGTTCTTATCTTTGCCAAATTCTAGGTATCTCTTGGGCATTTGTCTAAGGAAAAAGCAGTACCCCCTGCGTTGAAGGTGAGTTCTTCAGTGTAATGAGACTGCTTTGAAAACCAAACATCCAGGAAGAATGTGGAATACGTGTCTGAACACTGCCAAGATGGCTCCTTGACACTGCGCTCTGTATTTCTAGGCAGTTGTGTCAATCAATTGTTCTTGAACATTTTTCACTAATATGAAAATCTAGACACTTTTACTTTTTATAGAATTAAGGAAACATGAAGGTCTGGATTTTTTTTTTTTTTTTTTTTGAGACGAGAGTCTCGCTCTGTCGCCCAGGCTGGAGTGCAGTGGCGGGATCTCAGTTCACTGCAAGCTCCGCCTCCCGGGTTCACGCCATTCTCCTGCCTCAGCCTCCCGAGTAGCTGGGACCACAGGCGCCGCCACCTCGCCCGGCTAGTTTTTTATTTTTTTGTATTTTTTTAGTAGAGACGGGGTTTCACCGTGTTAGTCAGGATGGTCTCGATCTCCTGACCTCATGATCCGCCCGTCTCGGCCTCCCAAAGTGCTGGGATTACAGGCTTGAGCCACCGCGCCCGGCCTGGATTTTTTATACAAATTTATATTTACACAAGGGGACTCAAATTACATAGAAATGTTCAGCATACAGTTTTACAGAGGATCAAAATGGTAGAGGTCTTCCAGTGTTATATTTTTATAATATTTTAATAAACATCATTTATTAATCTGCAAAAAAAGTGCGGTCAAAAATCCATTGAATAAACTTTATTTATATAAAAACTGCATTATAGAAATGAGATTTTTACAAATATTTAACAGCCCTTCTTACTTCAACACTAAACTCTGCAGATTATTCTTAGCTTTTAAAACGTTTTCACATATACTCTAGACATATAGCCAGACGTTTATGCTAATTTATGCATATTGTAGAAATGCAAAAAATACTAATTAGCATGAAAATTGCCATGAATAGAAATGGGAAATATATTTTATAATGGGAATTTAGATGTATCACAAGTTGATAAATGTGTTACCTATTTAAACATCCAATTTGAGCACAGAAAGGCTTGCATACATATTGCACAATTTACATCATTAAAACAATTTATCTCCCCAAAATATTGGTCTGTACTTTATAAATTATCATTTACAAAGAAAGTATATATTCTTTCCTGCTGAATTATCAATATATTCACAGTAAATTCTTTATAAATAGTCAGATAGTTATTTCATCTTAATCATTGATACTCCTTTTTACTATTCTTGCTGCCTTTAAAACCACAAAGAAGATTTAAGTACTTCCTGGATTCGTCTCATGGGAATATTATGTTCTAGTCTGTTCACTGGTTAGGAATCTAGAGAATAGCATTTGAAGCACAATCAAAAAAAGTTTATAGCTGTTTATTTGTAGCTCTAATAAAACATCTGCCTGCTCTTTTAAAATTAGTAATTTCCTACTTAATGTACAGTTCATACAAAATTTTAGACACACTGAAACTTAAAAATAAATACCAATGCAGCACCACTGTTTTAAGATGCTTGATAAGTATGTTGGAGATTTTTAATTTAAATGCATGTCAGTTTATGCCTCCAGGCCACGTAAAGAAAAGATACTGAATTTCTGATAGTTGAAGAGTGGAAGAAAGAAAATATCCAACTCTTCTTCGCCCACGTTGGATGTGGTTTCTATTATTGTTTCTCTGACTCTCTCAGATATTCCCACTCAATCTTAATTTTCTTTCTTTGCCAATGAAACCCCATCTTTGTAAATTTCAAAATAACTGGGAGAAAAATTTGGAATGTTCTCAATACAAAGAAATAATAAATGTTTGAGGGGGATGGATATTCCAACTACCCTATTTGATCACTACACAATTTTTTTTTTTTTTTTTTGAGATGGAGTCTAACTCTGTCGCCCAGGCTGGAGTACAGTGGTGCCATCTTGGATGTTGGCTCACTGCAACCTCTGCCTCCCAGATTCAAGCGTTTCTCCTGCCTCAGCCTCCGAGGAGCTGGGACTACAAGCACGTGCAACCAGATCATTACACATTTTAGGAATGTAACAAAATACTACATGTACCCCAAAAGTACAACATTACATATAGAGTAAAAATTATTTAAACAGCAAAATCGATGTGACTGATTCAATTTCTTTATCTCCTAGGCATGATGATCTCCAAAGTGTACAGGTGATTTATACAGTTCAGAGAAAAATTCTTAGGGTGACCCACTGAGATACAGGGAGGAAATATTAAGCCTCTACTCATTTCATCTGAAGCGTAAGGTACCAGGAAGCTTCACTACTACATGAAGCACAGTTTGACTGGGCCACATCCACTTGGTTCATGTGTCAACTGGGTTCAGACCACTCCTGGTACAGAATGTTCCAAGGGAAGCATGTGAGTGCCCACGGCAAGGGGCTGCTCACTGGCTCTGTTGCTGCACTTGTCTGTTTCCTTAAAGTTTACAGTTTAGGTGCATCCATGTAAGAAGATTTAAAAGATTGTGCAATTTAATTTCAGCCAAATCTATCCCTACCAAGTAAGTACTAGTTACAGAAAATTCCTGAAAAGGAATCATAAAAGGTAAGACTAAAAGATTCCTGAAAAGAAACCATAAAAGGTAAGGCTAAAAGTGGACGCCCAGGCAGGGCTGATAGATCCTCCACCAGGAGGGACGCAGGCAGCTCACAGACCAGAGTGTGCTCCCACCAGTATGGTATCCATTCCAAAATTTGAGCACTGTTTGGGTTGGTTATTAGAGATGTTATGACATAAAAGGGACATAACTTGATCCACTACAGTTAATGAGAAACTTCATCAGCTCCACATTAAACTAAGTGGCAATCTTGTCTTCATCAGATCCGCTACAGAATCAACCAAACACTGTCACTAATAGAAACATGGATTTATGCCCAAGATTATAAACAATAATAGGGCCCTAAGTGTATATTATGCTGTGAGTTACTATTATGATTGTAGGAATCATCACATTTATCACACAGAGCCTGTGCTGTGACTATTAAAAATAAGCACATAGAGCATGAAGACAAATATCTATGATCTTTTTGGCAATGCTTACAAAATTTTGTTAAATCTTTAGGTTAAATGTCTACACGTGTCATTTATGGTTCACTAACATTATTATCGTCCTATATGCATATCACTTGTAAATATTCTTAAATTTATAATCAAAAGGAACATATGATTTTTACTTTTTATTTTTTATTTTTTTGAGACAGAGTCTTGCTCTGTCGCCAGGCTGGAGTGCAGTGACGCAATCTCAGCTCACTGCAATCTCTGCCTCCTGGGTTCAAGCAATTCCCCTGCCTCAGCCTCCCAAGTACCTGGGACTACAGGCACGTGCCACCATGCCCAGCTAATTTTTTGTATTTTAGTAAAGACGGGGTTTGACTATGTTGTCCAAGATGGTCTTGACCTCCTGACCTTGTGATTCACCTGCCTCGGCCTCCCAAAGTGCTGGGATTACAGGCGTGAGACCCCATGCTCGGCCAGAACATACGATTCTTTTAAAATGTTTGAAACACTGTTCTATACCATTGATGATGAAATAACTTTGATGTAAACAAGTGACCTTATTAAGAATAAAGATTCCTGGCCTACCCTGAGAGAATTCTGGTACAAATCATCAGACAATCCCACCCTGAGAAATGTTTTTATTGAACGAACTCCTAATTTGTCCCTTTCTTTCTCTCCTAGTTACAGTATGTTTGTTTTCAAGAAGAACTGAGAAGAAAAATGCATCTAGTGGTGCATTATTCCAATGTCTGTTGCCATTTTTCTATTGGAAGTCATAGAAGTAAGGAAGGGGTACGATAAAGAAAGGCATGCTGGCAGAGACCTAACCAGGGTGATTGGAATGGAAGAAACACAGACAATTTGGCTTCCCCAAATGCTGCTCTCTGCAGGAACCTCTCACCATTACAGGAGCAGGTGGCTCTTTCCAATGCTCCCATCACTCTGTAGAACTTGGTTGGGAATCTCCTGAGTAGATAACAATCATTTTCAAATGGTAGAAAGCCAGCATACACAGGAGCATGTACAATATTTCAAAGTCATATTTGGTTCTGGCTGCTTTCCTTTGGAAGATTGCTTTTTTCCATGTGTATTAGAAAATACTTAAATACGAGGGTTGTTTTTGTTTTTTTAAAGACAATATTTAGTTTTAAAAGGTTAATTGATGGCCATTACTGGAACATTGAAGAGTCCTGCTCCATTTTATGCCACCTGTCTCTGCCAAAATGGCAATGGCCTTGGACAATTATGTGAAATCATAGAGTTTCATGTTGAAATTGAAAAATAATTTATAGATTTAAAAAATATACGTATGGCATTTAGCCCAACTAGGAAACTAAATTTAGAATCAATTGCACAGCCCTTTGAAACAATGCAGGATTATAAAACACAAGTTATTATGATACAAAAAGGGGAATGTTTGTGCAACTCAGCTTTGTTGTGTAATTATCTTCTGGTAGCAGACTTCTCAGAAAAGGCTGCATGAGCTGGGCAAGTCACTGGGCCTTGGTTTGCTTATTTTTATGTTGATAATAATAAAACACTCAACCCACAAAATTGTTGTAAAGATAAAAATGAAGTCATGTTTATGAAAGGATTCTGATGTATGTTTAAAGCCCTACAGAAATATTACTTTTACATATACATAAAATGAGAAGATTGAAATTTTTTACATTTTAAAAATAATTTTGAATGCTATAGATCTGTTATAGCTCTATTACAGAAATCATTGAACTTAAAATTAAGAGACTTGCATATTAATAACCAACATACATTTTGCTAACTATGGAGCTCTACATAATTCACATTCTTAGAGTTCTCATTTATGAATATTTCCTTCCTAAGTTACAAATATATAACTGGCAGTAAACCTTATTATACATTATTCAAATTTCTTGAAGTTCTCCAATGCTCCTGATTATTTTTAAAATTATTCTTTAAAAAAACACTGGGGAAACTCTCCAGGACATTAGAGTGGGTGAAGACTTCTTGAGCAATACCCTACAGGCACAAGCAACTAAAGCACAAAGGACAAATGGGATGACATCAAGTTAAAAGGTTTCTGCACAGCAAATGAAAAAATCTACAAAGTGAAGAGACAACCTACAGAATAGATGAAAATACGTGCAAGCTATCCATCTGACAAGGGATTAATAACCAGAATATACAAGGAGCTCGAACAGTTCTATAGGAAAAAATTGAATAATATGATTTAAAAATGAGCAAAAATCTGAATAGACACTTCTCAAACGAAGACATACAAATGGCCAACAGGTGTAGGAAAAGGTGCACAATGTCATTGATCGTCAGAGAAATAGAAATCAAAACTACAATGAGATATCATCTCACCCCAGTTAAAATGGCTTTTATCCAAAAGTCGGGCAATAACAAATGCTGAAGAGGATGTGGAGAAATGGAGAAAAGGAAACCCTGGTACACTTTTGTTGGGAATGTAAATTATTACAACCACTATGGAGAACAGTTTGGAGGTTTCTCAAGAAAAACAAAAATAGAGCTAGCATATGATCCAGCGATCCCTCTCCTAGGTATATACTCAAAAGAAACAAAATCAGTATGTTGAAGAGATGTCTACACTCCCACGTTTATTGCAGCACTATTCACAATAGCCAAGATTTAGAAGAAACCGAAATGTCCATCAACAGATGAATGGATAAAGAAAATGCAGCACTTATATAAACAATGGATTACTATTCAGCCATAAAAATAAATGAGACCCTATCATTTGCAACAACACAGATGGAACTGGAGGTCATTATGTTAAGTGAAACAAGCCAGGCACAGAGAGACAAACATTCCATGTTCTCACTTATTTATAGGATCTAAAAATCAAAACAATTAAACTCTTGGAGACAGAAAGTAGAGGGATGGTTACCAGAGTCTGGGAAGGGTTGTCAGGAAGGTGGAGGTGGTAGTAATGGGTACCAAAAAAATAGACAAATAAGACCTAATATTTGCTAACACAGCAGGTGCTAGTAAAAAATAATTTCATTATTTTTTATATTTCATTAAAATAATTTAATTATTTTAAAATGAAATAATTTCATCATACATTTTAAAATAATGAAGACTATAATTGGATTGTTTTTAGCACAAAGGATAAATGCTTGAGGTGATAGATGCCCCATTTACCCTGTTGTGACTATTATGCATTGCATGACTGTATCAAAATATCTCATGTACCCTATAAATATATACAGCTTCTACGGACCCAAAATTTTTTAAAAAATAAAACTCATGTAACCCATAAATACGTACACCTACTATGTACCTACAAACATTAGAAATAAGAAAATCAAATAATTATTTAAATATTACTACATTGCTTCCATAATTGCATTAAGAAGCCTTATCCCAAGAACATGAATAGATTAATGTATAATGAAAACATGTGATCTTTGATCAAGAATAGTATTTTAATGAATGGTGATTATTTGCTCAGAACAAAGGGTTCTTAAATTTCTTCGTGCCCAGTTATGAAGATAAGGTTTTAAGGACACTGTGTCATGGCAAAATTTACAACATTTTTTGGCTGAACAAATTTTGGATCTACCAATATTCTATCATACATTTTATATCTAAGTAACATCTAAATCTAAGTCATAATTCCTGTGTGCATTTTTCTGTGTTCACCCATTCTGCATCAGAAATCGCATGCATGCTGCTCTCAGTGTTACTCTGAAATATGTTCTATAAAGATCAACACTGATGTTCCACAGTAACAGTGACACACAACATGTGCACAGCACAGACACATGGGGTACAGTAACCGGAATCTTTGTCAACTCCACTGCTGAAGTACTTTTGTCTCTAGTTACTAAAGGAAGAAAGAGAATCATAGACAAGTTGTTTATCGTGAGACTCAAAAGGAAGCCAGTACTAAGGAGTATTAGAATTTAAAATGTGATTCATGCTTTTTACATTGCTTTCTCTTCCACACACACACACACACACACACACACACACACACACACACACACACACATTATTTTGTAATCAGAATCCACCTTTTGTTTGAATTTGTGCGTTCTTAGCCAAGCCCATCTATTTCATATATATATTTAACTAATGCATTCATACCAGAGCTTTGTGTCTTTTTTTGGTAATAGAATTTGTCTAGTAAAATATTTGGCTCTTGTTTAGAATATTGTATTTGTAGTAAAGAAAAGCCTTGTGAAGGATTGTAGTACCCTGAAATTCAAAAACTGCATTAGCATTAGTTCAAAGAGAGAACTGCTATTTCAGAAGCCAATATTCCATGATGTTAAAATTAGTTTGTAGCATTTGGAGAAGAAACAAACATGTTACAAAACATTCTTGTATCAAAAATAATGCATATTACAGTCAGCTCACTATACACAAGGTGGTGGAGACAGAAGTTAGGATCTTGGCACCAAAAGGAGCCCCACAGGATTAAAGGGAAAATAAATCTTTAATTAAAATGTCATTAGGGTTAATACTTTCTCTATGTGGACCAATAACTAGAGAATGAAGAAATTCACCAAAAAAAAAAAAAAAAAAAAAAAAAAAAAAAATCAGTTGGACCTAATGGGCCATCCAAGAGGCAGCTGTGGAGCCCCTCTGCACAGATCACATATCCTGTCTCTTAATCTCCAACACCCACCTGCAGCTGGATATAATGGTTCACAGTGTAAGATGAAAGTATATTAGTTGTCTGATTTACAATGACTTCCATTAATTAATTTAAAATAAATTGAAAACACCAAACAGGTAAATTGATACACTAAAGTAGATCACTGTTTCTGGGTCCGAAAGTTGAGTTAACATTTCTTTCCCTTCTCCAAATTACTCTGTGCTTATTTTCTCCAAACCCAGAACACCACTGCTCTGCATCTTTATTTTAGTTCTTCTTCTGTCATGAAAACTGAAATATGAGGCCCACTGCTTCCTCCTGCTGTTTCCCAATTGCTCTAAGCCAGATGTTGCGACTGGCCTTCAGGAAGCTGGCTTCCTGGTACACGTTTTCCCCATAAATCTTCCCAGATGATGTTCTTTCTCCATGCACTTTTCTGTCCCAACAACCCACACCTCAACACATCAGCTCAAAAACACACCATAAACCACCCCAACGCTTCTCTTGTGTCATATTTGGAGCAGGTGTGTGCCGTTCACCTCTCTCAGCCACTGACATTACAGCCTCCATTTAGTACCATACCCAGACCCCACTCTGACACGCTGTCATTTCACATCTTTGTTCACCCAAAGATCTCCAAACCAGCTGTACTGTTTAAATCACAACACACTTTAAAGCTGAACAATATTCACAGTTTTTATCCTATTTCCTTCATTGTTTCTACTGCACTTTTTCTCCAATAGCCACTTCTTTCTTCCCTATGATCAAATCAGTCAGGCACTTGGATGACATTCCTACAACTTTTATCACCTTTTCCTACCCAGGATGTGAATCACAGCAAAAAGTCCCTGGACATCATCCCAATACTTAAATTATTAATGCCTTCAAAGCTTTGTCTTTTTCTCCTTAAGACATTTTCAAAAGCAGATAAAAATCCTCTAACTCTCTGAATGACTCTACCCACTGAATTGTTTCTGATGATGGTGTTGTTTTACCTTCAGGTGCTCAGACACGTGGGACAAATGATTACAGGTGTTACCATGCTATTATTGTGCCTATTTTATACCGAGTAAGGCGTGCATTTACCCAGAGTCCCAGAGGCAACTACAAAGAAATGATAAAAATCCAGGCTCCTCGCCTCCCAGCTCTCTGACAGCCTTGTAGGATGTGCTCTATTTGCTTCCACAAAAGGCACACACCTTATTTCATAAATAACAATAAAAGTCAAAATGTCGGTGCTAGTAGAGGGAGTAGTGGGTAGATATAGGTTTCTGTGGGCCTTTTTCTAAAATTACCATATTTGAGGACTTCATTTAAATCATTTCTGGGCCTCAGTATATTTTACTGCAAGATAAGCAAGTCAGCTCAGATTGTCTCAAGAGACCTTTCTGCAAACAGCCTATCCATATATAGCTGGTTCCTTATATGTGTAGTCAAAATCTCAAGCAAGATCAGGACATGAGCAGCACAGATGGCCAGGGTTAGCCACGTCATGTCTTACCATGAAGCAGAGCGAAATCTTGGTCCATATGGATGCAGATCTCCACTGTGTGGCTGTAGTGTCTTGCTTGACAAATGCAATGTGGTTCCAAATCGCAGGACACATTTCCTGCACATCACTGGTCTTCAACCCGGACTTCATCTCAGGTCATCGGGGGAGCTTTTACAGAATCGTGATATGTGGAATCTCATCCCAGGTCAATTCAGTAAGAATTTCTTAGGTGTATTTTAAAAGGTTCACAGGTAACTGTTGTGGAGCCAGGGTTGGGAACCAGTGTCACATACTTTACATGTGTTCTCGAGGGAGGCTCACCCCAGTCTCCTCTGCTGCTATGGACCAGCTCAGAGTAAAGCAAGTAAGTCTCCATCACCTCCTGCCCATAGGCCAGTCCCTCACTCGGAGCCCACAGTGGACATCGGCAGTCCTCCTTGCTCTTTCTTGTGGAGCTGTGGAAACTAAGATCCGCTTAAATGTCCTCCAAAAGCTCCAGGGCATGTGGAGAGTAATGTCCCATCTTCTTCCCAGGTACAGTGTTCTATGGCTCCTTTTCCTCTTCCTCTTTTGGACTATACCAGTATTCCAGCATTCCAGACCTTTTAGAAGCCTCTAACCAGAAGCAGCTGCCAATTTATGGAAATACAAATGTCCCCATACTCCAGGAGACACATGCTCTTCTAGACATTTATGCCAAGGCAGACCTGTTAGCTGAGCAGCCTTCTCATAGAGCAAAAAGATGCCAGCCTCCCATTTTGGCAGGTGAACTCATTCTCTGGGGTAATTCTCCTGGTGTGGTTCAAAATATTCTTTCTTCTTCCCCCTAAAGTTAGGAGAGGAAAATGAGTTCCTAAGCAAGCTTCTCTTTGTATCTATTTATTTTTAATTGACAAATTATATATATACATATATATGCATTATATATTATATATTATCTATAAGTCTATTAAATATATATTTATCATATACATCATGTTGTTTTGAAACATGATACACTGTGAAATAGCTAAATTGAGCTAATTAACATATATGTTACCTCATATGTATCATTTTTGTGGTGAGAAGATGTAAAATTTATTATCTCGGCAATTTTTAAGAATGCAACACATTCTTATTAGCTATAGTCACCATGTTGTGCAAGAGATCTCTTGAACTTAGTCCTCTTAACTGAAATTTTGTACCCTTTGACCAACAGCTCCTCACCCCTGGGGTCCCCAGCCCCTGGTAATTTTTCTACTCCCTACTCCAGTGAGTTCAATGTTCAAGGAGTCCTAAGACTCACTCAACTCTCTCTGCTTCCCTCAAATTCTCTGCCCATGAGGATGTGTTTGCAGTGCCTGTGGCTGCCTCTGAATGAGCTTTAAGGAGTAGCTGGCCCCACTTTTTTAGCTCTCTTAAGGATACAGGAATACTAAATGCCTTTTATTTCTCCAGTTTTGATTCTAGATGCTAATTCTGAGGAAAGAGGAACACCACCCTCAATATCCTGTTAAACATAAAGAGATCTTTCATAAAACTGATGCTTTTCACCATAACATCGATTTTAATAGAGTTGCTGTAAAATCTTGCCTAAGACCCACCCACCTTTGTGTTATTTTACACTATTGTCATCTAGAAAAGGAAGATAATTTAGATAATTTAGATACTTCCTGATACTTGATGAGATTCAAAATGGAGAAATAATTTGCCAAGATTATCTAGTAGCAGAAATGGGAGCAGCACACAAATATGCATCTCCCAATGCAAGGTTCAGCACACTCCCCATAATGCAGAATAAAGTGGTCTTGAGCCCAAACATATCAGGAGAACTTTCTTGTAATCGGAGAAAATAATGTTTTATCAGAGTCTAAATAATTTATTAGATTCTGCTGGGTGTGTCTTCCAGGTTCTCTTGGAAATGGTTACTTCTTATTTTGGAAAAAAGTATCATGTGTTAATGTTAAAAACAGACACAAGTAATTGTAACTCATACGGCAGTGTTTACAACATCTGTCTGTTTTGATGTGGAAAAAAGAAGAAACAAAATTTCCTCTGAGTAATTTTTTTCATGTATGTATAGAAGATTTGCCTATGCTCAAATATGTGTTTTGATATTTTCTTTAGATAAATCCATGAAAAATTCAGGTTAATAACTTATAATCAAGTAACATTAAACTTTTTCTACTTTTTGTCACTTAGTCTTATATAATTTGTACACTTAGAGCTAATCACTATTAAAACTTATTATTTTAAACAAGAAATCTATCATGGTTTTGTAAGTCATACATCAACCTATTTTCACAAGGTGTTGCAAAATAATTGACTATGTTAGCAAAAATGTAAATCTGATACTAGCACTTCTTTTCAGGTAGAAATACAGCAACCATATTGATTGCTCATGTTTACATCACACGATGCTAAATTCAATACTTAGCACTCAAAGCAGGGGCATAAGATGAGAGCAAAGGGGAATATATGGGCCAAGTTGCTTTCTCTTCCATGAAAGTCTCCCTTTTAAATAATTGACAGGATGTAACCTGTGGAACCAGATGGTCTTCCATTTCACAGAATTCTGTTGATCTTCCAAGCATTAGCAAGCAGGTGACAAAGCTGAGTATGATTTAAATCTTCAGATCTTAGATGAAAAGAATGTCATCAGAAATATGGTGTGCAAAACACATGTGACATAAGTTTTAAAAAATAGACACCTGATGAGCACTCATGCACGTAGAATTATGTAAATATAAAAATAACTTTAAATATCCTCAGTTTAGTTTCAATAGTCATTGCAACAGTTGTTTTTTAAAATATCCCAATAGATGGGAAATGCAGAACCCCTCTTCTTGGCAAAAGCTGATTTTGCAACAATTCTTTAAGGATAGAGTCTAGGATTTGAATTGTCTGTGTATCAGTTGGACATCTATCACTGTGAGGTCAGCAAAGTGCTTCTGGTTCTTTTAACACATTGGCTTAATTTGGAAGGCAGTTCACATATGTTTTCTCTAAGGGGTACTACAGGTTTAGCCTAGAGAGCCTACGTCTAATCACATTTACCAATGGAATTATGTTACAGTGGGGAAGTATGATATTTAGTACTTTATTACAGTCAATATGCTATATTAAGAATAATATTTTTAATCATGAAAGTATTCTAAAGAATATTTATTCATCAAATCATGATTGAGCAACTTCCCTGTCGGGCACTGTTTGATGATGATGGCATGTGAAGATGAATAAAATGTGGCCAACTGCCCTCAAGAAGCTTAGAATTTAGTGGTAAAAACAGAAACAGAGCGAGTGGTATCAGTGCCGTGGTGGAGTCCAAGGATCATAGAACTCAGAAATGAGAACTGTTCATATGAATTAGGGAGCATGTGCCTGCACATACAGAAGTTCCTCTTTGTCTGTAGGGGCATACGTTCCAAGACCCCCCAGGGGATGCCTGAAACCACAGATAATATATCCTATACATACTGTGTTTTTCCTGTACCTACGGTCAAGTTTAATTTATTAAAGTAGACAAAGGAAGAGATTAACAATAACAATAAAATAGAACAATTATAGCAATAAAAGAAAAATGTTATGTGAATGTGGTCTTCTCTCTCTCTCAATTTCTTGTTGCACTGTCCTCACTTATTTTTGGACCACGATTGACTGTAACTGAAACCACGGAAAGCTAAACGGCAGATAAGGGGAGACTATCCCCAATAATTTCATCAGTTAAAGGACGGAAGTATGGGTTGGCACCCCAAGAAAAGGAGATAGATTCAAGTGGAGGTATTTGGGGGTTGAGTAGCTTTGGCATTGTTCTAACAGAAAGTAAATTAAAAGAGAGAAACTGTAGCAGAAGAGGAAGGGCAGTGAGTACTGAATTGATTTCCCAGAAGAGAAAGGGGGGGCGGAGGTCAAGGGGAACGCCTGAGGATACAAAGACTCACGCAGGCCACAGGTAGGTGTGGGGATGGAGAGCAGGGCAGCTGCCCGAGTTTACCCCACGGGCAAAAGAGGAAAGCGGAGGTGGAAACACTGTCCTAGGAAGGGGAAACGGATCCGGAGTGGGAGACAAGCAGGAAAGATGAAGGTGCAAAACGTGACTTTCAGGAGCGGGTGAGAAAGGTCCCTGTGATGTGATGCAGGTGAGCAGCCCTGAGATCTGACCTCAACTTGGAGAGCAAAAGAGAGAAAGTGACTGCCCATGTAAAAGCCTCAGTGACGTCCCTTACAGCCTATCCAATGGACTTGTTCATTCCTTTCTTACTTGTCAGTAGCACTCAGCATTTTCGACTACTCCTGCTCTCTTGAAATACTTCTTTCTTCCATGAAACCACACTCTCTTACCTAATTGCTCACTACTCAGTCTGTCACTCCACTGTCCAGTCTCTGAAATGTTAATGCTCCTTAAAGCTCACCACTGAATGCTTTCCAAATCCGCTCTTGTCCTGTGAGCTTTCATCCACTCCGGTAGCTTCCCGTCTGACCCAAACACAGGTGACGCCCACATAGGCAACTTCTTGTGAACTCTGGCCCCAGTTATCCAACTAGCTGCTTGATATCTCCCTTCGTGAATGTCTCACAGGAGTCTCAGATAAAGCACGTGCCCTGTCAGGTGTTTTTCTTAGTATCTGATTCTCCATCGATCTTCTGTGTCTCATTAAATTTTAATTCCATCAAACCTGTTGCTCCTGGTGAAAACCTTGTAATTACCATTGGTTTGTTTTAATCCTTTTCTTCCTATATCCAAAGTAGGTGATTATCAACTAAAATTCCAAAATGCATTATTACCCCTCCTTTTTTTTTTTTTTTCTATTTCTACAGCGGTCACCCTATTCCACTTGGAATTCTATGGAAGCTGTAATTTCCTGCAAGAGCTTTCTGAATTTCCCTCTTGACTTTCCTCATTTTAATTGAATTATACTTCTCCTCCGCTGGGGAAAACAGCCTTAACGTATACGACCCTAAATCCTTAACTTGCCCTGCAGCATCCTGAGAGACCCCAGCACCACTGTCTCGGGATCATCTCACAAAAACAGCCATGTCCTTCCCTATTCTTTGGCCACGTCGGTCTTTTAAGTTCTTCAAAGGTGCCTTATCATTTGTCTCTTCAGAGCCTTGCACTTTTGATCCTTCTGTTGGGGACGCTTTTCTCTCGACCTGCCTAGCTCTCTCCTATGTATACTGCAGTTCCCAGCTCACCTTCTCTTCCTAATGTGTATCTTTCCTAATATAAATTATATAAATGAAACATTTCCTCTATGTTTGCTCTTACTGTCTCTCATTTGCATTATTTTATGTTTGTTTCCCCAACTAGATTGTCAGGAATGCATCTGTTCTGCCCACCACGGAAGCCCCAGTCCTGACCCACAATTGCTGGCGTGTGGTGGGTGCCGAGGAATGTTTTAAAGAGGAAGAAAAGAAGGTAGAGAGAGAGGAGGAGGAAAAAGCAGAGATGGGAAGAAAAATATCAGTAAATATTTTAGGGAAGATACTAAGCTTGGCTTCAATCAACTATGCAAAGCAAAACAAAAAACAACAACAACAAACAAACAAAACCAGAGCCTATTCCAAGGTGAGGGTCTAGGAAACCCTATATGAATCAAAGCTACAGAGAGGTTAACATCAGCAAAAGGAAAAATAAAAAATAAAGGGCTGCACAAAGACAAGAAGCAATTTCCCACATAAATTAGAGGTCTTTCATTACTCATTAGAGCTGATTATTCCATGGTCTTTCAGAATACCAAGGGAACATAGTGACACAGCAACCACAAATGAGAGTGTCGGGCTAATAATAACATGCATTACTGTATTTCCTCTGGTTTATAGGAAGCTAGAAAATATGATTTTGTTATGGTTCACTGGGGAGATATTACTAAGTCATCACCAGTTGGCATGGTGTGATTATAGAGACAGAACATGTCTGTTCATGACAAGTGAAGTGTGTAGCCCAGGAAAACATTAGAATTTATTGGATTAGGACATTTCAGATGCTTTGAGTCGTCTGAACCAGGGCTTAACCTACCTCCAGATGGATAGTTACATCCAACAATCCATAATAAACCCAGATACCATCACCTCTTGGCATGAGGCTCCAGGTTTACCAGTCTTTTGATCTGACAGGTCGTTAGAGATGGAATTCGAAAAACTTCTGGTCTAAAGACAGAAGGAAGGAAGAAAAACCATGTGCATGTGAGTAAGGCTAATTAAAAGATTTAAACATGTTGAATTTTTCTTTCACCATGAAAACAATTAAAAAGCAAAATTGGACACAGCGCAGATAAAAATGTTTAACTGTACTTAGCTTAACATCTACATTTCTCAAAAGATAAAATGTGAGATTCCTCACTTGATCCTTCTGTTTTTTTTCCATCACGTGGACTGTGTCCTCTGACGTGATTTCATTCCTTATTGACTCACCCAGGGGAGTGCTTCCACCCAGACTAACAGCTGTGGAGAAGGGGCTGTCACTCTCCACCTCTAACGCCATCATAGCATTTAGCTATTAGTACAGACATATCTACATTTTCTCCCATTTAAGGAGAGTCTGAAAATCAGGTAAAGGCTGACATTTCAGGAAGATGTGTTCTCCAAAATAAAAATCTGATTCTCTCAGACTCACATTATTAGATCAGATTGGTGAGGGCCATTTCTGTTATCATGACTGAGGGAAATACTGAGGTGGAATTTGGCAATATTTCATGAAATTTCTTCCCAGATCAGGAAGTTTTGGAAATGGAGGCTCCTGTTATTTTAAATAGGAAATATCTTCCCGTCCAAAAAAAAAAAAAAAACAGAAAAATGGAGACTTTGACTTTTGACATTTGGAATCAAGCTTATCTCCACATTTATACTACTTACCACACCACAGTTTGTACCCACTGGCATGTCACTGCCACAGTTCTATGCATTTTTACCTTTAGAAAACATTTTAAAATCCCAATCTTGCAATCTTGGACTGCATGACACGGGACTTCTTAGGTCAGATGATGTATTAGTCTGTTCTCAAGCTGCTAATAAAGACCTACCCAAGACTGGGTAATTCATAAAGGAAAGAGGTTTCATTGACTCACAGTTCAGCATGGCTGGGGAGGCCTCAGGAAACTTACAATCCTTGTGGAAGGGAAAGCAAACATATCCCTCTTCACATGGCGGCAGCAAGGAGAAGTGCAGAACAAAAGGAGGAAAAGCCTCTTATAAAACCATCAGATCGCATGAGAACTCACTATCATGAGAACAGGATGGGGGAACCCCCCCCATGATTCAATTATCTCCACCTGATCCCACCCAGGGCCTGTGGGGATTATGGGAACTACAATTGAAGATGAGATTTGGGTGGGGACACAGCCAAACCATATCAGATGATGCACAAACCTTTATTTGATTAAGGGGCTTGTATTAGTCAGGGTCTAATCAGGAAAACGCAATTCATTCTTCCTATTTCAATGAAGACAACATAACATAGAAAAGGGAATTGGATGCATAAAGACGATGATACAGTGCACAGATGAACAACACGAGATTGCTCCCACTCTGAAGGCCACAGAGAGAAGGGAAGAGTCAGGCAGTGCTGCTGGACCCCCAGACAGAAGGGAGAACCAGGACAGGTCTCTCCAGGAGGGAGGTGGGGCTACAGAGGACATTTGGACCGGGGTAGAATTGCCACCAGACACAGAGGGACAGGGAAAATCATTCTCTCACCCTCCAATGCTCTCACTGGAAGAAATCAGCCAGAACCAGCCCAGAAAGAGCAGGAAGGAGTGAGTTCCTGATCTGCACAATACAGAGTGGGCATATTTCATTGACAAAAGGCACATTGACCAAGTATGTACAGCACCTCCATACTGGTCACAATGTGGTTTTGAAATATACACAAAATGTTAGAAATCATTATATTTGTAGCTACAATGCAAAATTTTAATAAATACCTCTCAAAAATCAGCATAGCAACTAGAATAAGAAGGAAAAACATAAAGGCTTGAGTAAACTACCGTGTTTTAATAAATATAGTCACAGAACTATACATGCTAAACTGAATATCCCAAGTTGTCAATTATTCATGATCTATGTAAGCAAATTAAACACGTATTAAGCCATGAAAGAATTACTAAATTCCAAACAGTAGGAATCAAATCAATCACATTCATAGGTTATGATCTCCATAGAGAGCATAAAGAGAAGTTTGAAAACACCTTTTGAACTAATTCTTGAATTTTTTTAAAGTGAAAATTATAGTCTAGTCAGGGTTAAATAAAAATGATAGAATTTGGCTGGGTGCTGTGGCTCATGCCTGTAATCCCAGCACTTTGAGAGGCCAAGGAAGGCGGATTATCTGAGGTCAGGAGTTCAAGGCCAGCCTGGCCAACATTGTGAAACCCCATCTCTACTAAAAAATACAAAGATCAGCTGGGCGTGGTGGTGGGTGCCTGTAATCTCAGCTACTTGGGAGGCTGAGGCAGGGAGAATTGCTTGAACCTGGGAGGTAAAGGTTGGAGTGAGCCAAGATAGAACCACTGCACTCCAGCCTGGGTGACAGAGCAAGACTCTGTTTCAAAAAAAAAAAATTTACAACCTCAAGTACTAACATTTATAACATCAAATTCCTCTAATAGAAAACAGGAAATACTGAAAATAAAATTACTAGTCATTCATTCCTTGATTTATTTCATAAAAAGACACAAAAATAATCAATTATGAAAGTAAGACAGAGTCAAAGAAGATTTCAGTATAAAGTAATAAAATTTTTAAAAACAGCAGTATTAATCAAAAACTCATCTTTGAAACAACAATAAATTAAACACTCATTAATTCTGATTAGAGAAAGTGAGAGAATGTATGAATAAATATTATAATAGTGAAACAAAACCAGAACTAAAAATTGAAGAAACTTTCTCAAAGGAATAAAAAAGTTTTTATTGCAAAATAAAAAGAATCAAATCAGTGGTTCCTTAGAAGAGTATATATTACAACAATTGCCTTATATTTATATTTCTTACAAATTGAAAACTTAATTTTCAATTTTTACAAATCTCCCTTGAAAACTTGAAAAATGCAACTTTTTTCCCCTAGTAAATTCTACCAAACCTTTAAGGAATAAATATTTCCTATATTATTTAAATTACTCTAAAACACGTTGTCTTAGTTCACTAGGGCTATCATCGTAAAATGCTGTAGACTGTGAGTTTTACAATGGAAATTTACTTCTTAGTTTTATAAGCTGGGAAGTCTGAGATCAAAGTACTAGCTGATGTGGTATCTGGTGAGAGCTGTCTTTCTGGCTTGTAGATGGCTACCTATTTGTCCTCACGTGACCTTTTCTCAATGGTCAACTGCAGAGAGAGACAGAGAGAATGCTGTCTGGTCTCTCCTCTTTTAATACCGCCAATCTGCTTGGATCACAGCCTCACCCTTATGACCTGATTAAACCTAATTACTTCCAAATACAGGCATACTGGGGATTATGGCTTCAACAGGTAAATGTGTGGAGCAGGGTGACAGGACAAATACTCAGGTCATGCATACTTAAAAAGAAGAGCAAATTTTTTCAACTCATTCTATAAAAAATCTAACTTAGAAACATACATGCAAAAAGTATTCAATTAAATATTAGCAAACTAACTCCTGTATTACAATAAATGATTAATGCAAGTAGGATTTATCTCAGGAATAAAAGAATTGTTCAATATTAAGAAATGTGCAACTATAGACTGTGATAAACTGATGCTTTATATTTCCCCAAAATAGAAGCTTCTTAATCCTTATACAGTAACAGATATGTGTTTGTAGATAAATGAGAGAAATAAAGGCTTTTCTTGACTGCTGAATACCACATGCCTTTGAGTCTGCACAGTTGTTTAAGATGTCTTCGGTACTTGCTTTACTGTAAGGTTTTTGTGCCTTCGGTAGAGACATTTCATTTCTGCTGACATTATTTGTGGGTAAATGCTTTCATCTGTTATCAGCACTTGGCGGCTACTGTTCCTCTTAAATGCTTAAATTGCGCTTATTATGTATAGGTGATGAATTTAGTAGCTTGGCATATTAGCTTTAAGCAAGAAGCCATAATTTCTAATAAAAGAAGTCAAAGGCCAAGTAATTGCAGAATAAATAACCTAGCAACAACTCAATTTATATGGAATTTAATTGAGATTTCAGAATTAAAATGGAAGTAATATTACATAGAAAGCGTCACTTTCAAGGTGATTGGAATTTTCTCTATAAACAAAATATATTTTTCCATTAAAGATCAAGAATATGTATTTATTCTTTATCTCTGCAGGTGAGTCCTCAATCCAGGCATTAGCCAGCTTCAGCCTGGATTACCTCAGGATCCTCCGTACTACAAACCTACCAGTCACTCATGCTTTCTATCAATGCTAAATGCTGCCTGCTTATTTTTTCTTTTGAGTATGTCATTCATTTTAAACCAATACACTTTTCCATGGCAAATCTTATCTAAATCTACTTAGCACTTTTTCTTCACATAAACATTATTTTTCCAAAAATTGAATAATAACTTTAGTCTACAAAAAAAATTTAGTTTTTCTTCATTTTTCTCCTTTCCATGCAAAATAAAACGATTTTGGAAAACTAGAGATATCAAATGGAGAAACAATGTGTCAGTTATTTGTGTAAGTCACAAAAGAATTGTGTATTTTGTTTAAAAAAACTCAAAAGAAAATCAACTTAAAGTTAAGCTGACCTGTGAACCAATGACGGAAAGAGGCTTGGTAAAATTATTATCTCAATCATAGTGTACAATGAGGCGGGAGCCATTTAGAAACCTCATGTTAGAGGAATCTATTAAATATAAATGGGATTCAACAGATTCATCCACACAACAGATCCTTATTAAGAGCTATGTTTTTGACACGGTGTTCTAGGAACATCCGGCAGAACACTGAACAGGACAGACATAAATGTTGTTCTTGTGAAGAGGACAGTATACTAGGGAAGAACAACAACATTTCACAAATTATTACAGGTAAATGGAGTATTTAAATAAAATTGTTGTTGTTGGTATGGGCAGCATATTATAGACAGACCTAATATTGTTGAAGAGTTCAAAGCATCTCAGCTTTGCAACCTAGCCTGTAGGATTTGGGGTGAATCATTTATGTTTTCTGATGTTTATTTCCTTATCTATAGTTGAGATGAATATCTTACAGTGTTCTGATGACATTTAAATGACATTACAGTGTCAAATCACCTAACAGTACCTGATAGATGGTAATATGAATAGCTAAAATTGGCTCAGCACTCTATCCCTAGCAAAATTTATGTATCCAAGATCAAGTTCTCGAAACAACCTATGAGTTTAGGTTATGCTATTCTTTTGTCCCTCCCTCACAATTTATGAAGCAGTAAACTGAGACAGAGAGAGGTACGTGGTTTTCCCAAATTCTCAGATTCAGTAGGTGGAAGGTCACGGGTAGGCAGTCTGATTCCGAATCTAAGTTCAGAATCCTCATCTGTGTTGCAATAGCCCCAACTTTACCCAGGGAGCAGGAGAAGCTCCGCCCCACTCAAGGTCAACATGAAGGCCTCAGCAGGAACCCAGGTGTCTGGTATCAAAACAGCACAATGATTTCGTTGCTTGTCCTACAAAGATGCTGATACTGTATTGAACTTTAGGGTCTCTGATCCCTTAACGACTGTAAGTTGAGACAATCAGTTTATGAGTTTATCTTATTTTTTTTTTGGAGGTGACTACTTCCTTGTTGATTGTTGTTATCGTAGTTCTAACTGTGAAAACAAGCATCTGTGTATGTTGTTGACATCTTTTAGTTCTGGGAGTGACGCTGGAGACATTGTTGAAATAACATAAGGGTAAATATTTCAGACCGAGGTGCTGTTTGTACCATCTGGAGAGAGTTATCCCCGCCAGTCCTTCACTTGTGAACAAGGGAAGAAAACCTGCTCACCTCCCTGCGTAGGAACATATGTTTCGGCCAGAGGATGTGAAAAGTTTAATGAGCAGAGAGAGAGCTTCTATGTGGGCATCCTCTTACGGCGGAAGTGTTTGGACCCACAGAATTTGGACCAGGTTCTGAACACAGAGCAAAGGAACCAGGGGCCCTCGCTGCAGTGACGGAAAGGGTCTCTCTCTGTGCTGTCGAATACGGCAGCCACTCATGAAATGTGGCTGTTGCGCACCTGAAATATGGCCATAGTGATTAAGGAACTAATGTTTACAATTTTATTTAGTTATATTACTTTAAATAGAACATGTGGCAAATGCTATCATACTAGACAGCACAGGTGTAGACAGCAGTTTCCATAATTTCAAACTTTTACGTGCTGGGGGATAAGAAAAAGGGACTGGGGTAAGACTCCCTAGCCCTGAGGACTGGCCCGGTATCTGGCTTGTTGGGTGATAGCAAGGCCGGAAGTTCTTAAGCGTGCTCAGTTCATCACTTCCTTCCTGTTTGAGTTTTTTGTTTGTTTGTTTGTTTATTTTTGGTTTTTGTTTGTTTGTTTTTCATAGTGCTCCAAAAGCTGAAAGAAGCACGTAACCACTCCATGTGCTAAGTAGTTAGGTCCAAAAAATGTGATGGTTTTAACGGAATTCTCAGCAGACATTGCTGATCTTCCCCCCAAAATTTAAATTATGCCAAGGTGCTCTTGTGAAAGTACTTTGGAGTCCAGAGATGCCTCTACACACTGTTTCAGAACCATGAAGCCAGGCCATGGGTTTTCCTACTGAACACGAGCAGTTCCCCAGAATGTCAGCCTCAGACAGGTCACTCCATGACGGTTGGAACAAAAATAAAACATGGATACCAAACTCCCACTAAGTGACCAAACATTTCTCCTTCCTGACCAATGTGAGCACCACCATTGATGACACCTCAAGATCCACTTCAGTGCTCCTTCCTCCTAAGCAAAAAGTGTTTAGAAAATTGTCATCAGCCATGCTTTCTGGCAGCATCCAATTCCAAATTAAACCTCGTTTCCTTAGAGTCTCTATTCCTTAATGTCTTATTTTCCCCCCAAATCAGAAGCCCAAACTGTATACAAGCCCACGCTAACACTCCCTTATTGAGACATCCCACGATTGCCTATGGCATGCAAGTTAACACACCTACGTTTGCTTGACTACAGGTAAAACAATGTTGTGTTTCTGATGGTTTGTGGACACTGGGATTTATCGGGATGGACTCTAAAACCTCACATAGAATGACAGTTTACGCAAGAATCATGTTGTATTTTATCCAAGGGATGATGTTTCCCTTTGTAACTTCACTTTTAGAGAGCTCTATCTGTCCCTGTGTAAACCAAGAACCATTGCTTCAGTCTTTTGCAATAGTCTAGTATAACAGTAGATTGAAAAAAAAAGTTCACGTCTTTTACGTTTTCTGAAATAACAAATACTTTCTTTAATAAAATCATTGTTCAATTACCTCCTCCAGTCAATTATTCCAAAAGTCTGTACATACAAACAGATAATGGCCAGACCACATACAAAACTGGAATCTAACCCACAACCCGCAGCAACTGTACTAGGAAAACTACTCATTTCCTAGAGTAACCAACCCAGGAAGCCAGCCTATCCCCTATCAGTCGGGCCACACTAGCAACTTAGCCAGGAAGCCAAATAAGACCCGCTGTAGCAACTGGCCCCAAATGGCCGTGACTTGATTAATAACTGACAGGTTTCCTAATTTTTAACCCTATTTTTAATGTAGGACCCGCCAGGAAAAGTCAGATATGTACCTTTAACCAATCACCTAGGATTCCCTCTAGTCAGCCCACCAACAGCTTCCGCAGACCAACAGCCTCCAATCATGGCAAACACCCTCCAATCACAACACACCTGAAGCCTTCCCTATTTCCTGCTATAAAACTTTCCACTCTTCCGCCTGCCTTTGAGTCTCTGCCAAAGCATAAATGATGGTGCTGACTCCCTTGCTATAGCAAACTCTGAATAAATAGCCTTTGTCCATGCTCGTTTGGTTGTTCTTGGTTTATTTCCACAACTATATTTAAAATCCTACTGCATATTTCTAAACTACCCTCAAGGAAGTTTGTACCAATTTATGTACCCATTAATGTGCTTGAGATTTCTGTTTCCTCAAAGCCTCACTAAATCTTAAGATATATCAACCTTTTTAATCTGGCTGATCTGTTAATAGGCAATGGCTCATGCTTTTATGTACATTTATTTGATTGCACAGATGTAAATCATCTATTCTTGTATTTGGCCTATTTTATGGGAAGACAAGAATGTTCAGTCCACCTTCTAACCCTATAATTACTATCTATAATTTCTACTGAATTCTTACCTATAATTTTCTACTGTATGTCCCAGAAGAAATTCTGCTGAGAGTTTTACTTCTTAAGAGTTATACCTAGAGCAGGAAATTCCCATCAAGAAAATGTGTAATGCTAGACCTGGGAAGTGAAAACCATGTCCATAAAACAGATCTGAATTGCAATCCTATGGAGCGCGTGAATGCCAAATCTGGATAGATCCAATGAACATCTTGGAATTGTAAGCAATGAAACAGGAATTCAGAGAAAGGAGACAGGATGGAACAAATGCAAGAAGGAATTAATCAAGAGTAATAGGATTGGCTGAGCGTGGCAGATTGTTAAGCAGTGCTTTGAATGATGTCTATGTTTTGCTTCTCATCTTTATGGGCTGCAGGACATCACTGCATGGTAAGGTGGGCGATTCTGAGTTCCAGTAACTTAAGTCTAATGCACATATGAGCTCCAACATGCGCAGGTATCTATGTAGAATCAGGTGCTAAGAGTGCTTCAACACAGGACATGATGGAGAGTACAAAGAGGTTTCACTTCAAATCACTCATTAGAGGACGAGATATATTTTGGTGGTTTCTAAAACTATGACATTTTGAAGTTGGTTCTGATTTCACGTTATGGTTTCAACTGATCAAAGGAAATTATCTTCTTGCAGACTCTGCTTATCTTTTGTGATCTGCACCATTCTAACCTACATTCTCTTCACTGAAATCGTCTGCTCAGTGTGTTTTGGAACCCTGTTTTGCACAGCTTCAGCTTGCTTACTTGCTTTGCATTCACTCTTTTTGAAGTGACCACAAAGTCCCGCATCAAGGGTCTCTGCCAAGATCAACATTTTCTCTTCTCTGCTCTATAGTGATGATGGACACTTTGCATGCTGGGGCTGAAGGAGGGACTGACTCCCTTCTGCAAGCCTGCTATGTCCTCTTCTCATTCCCCTTTCATTCTGCCACTCTTCTGGTAGCAGTGCTCTTTAATCCTTTAAGATTCAGTGGAGCTGGTCATTCCAGGACATAGTCCTAAATGTAAGGTGTCCTGGATGGGACTCTTTTCCAAAGGCACAGATGTCAGAGAATTGTAGCTTTCTTTCTTTTTTTTTTTTTTTTTTTTTTTGAGATGGAGTTTCACTCTTGTTGCCCAGGCTGGAGTGCAACAGCATGATCTCGGCTCACCGCAACCTCCTCCTCCCAAGTTCAAGAAATTCTCCTGCCTCAGCCTCCCAAGTAGCTGAGATTACAGGCATGTGCCACCATGCTCAGCTAATTTTGTATTTTTCGTAGAGATGGGGTTTCTCCATGTTGGTCAGGCTGGTCTCGAACTCCTGATCTCAGGTGATTTGCCCACTTCGGCCTCCCAAAGTGCTGGGATTACAGGTGTGAACCACCGCACCTGGCCGAATTACAGCTTTTAATCTTATGGATTTCCCCCCAGTTTTTATCATGAGAGTATTTTGAATCAGTATATATTTGTGTATCTGTATTTACATTTGTGTACCTTCCCACACTGTTAGAATAATTCACTGATCAAAGTGTTTTGGTGCCTGTATTAGCTCTGTCACCTTCGAGGGTGGATGTCCCTGAAGCACTGCAAGAGTCATTGTACATAAAAATCAGATGAGTCTTACCCTTGAAACTGTGAGTGTGACATTCGCACCACGATCATCCCCTCCTCAAAAATTTAAAGGGCAGTGGATGCTTTTGACAAGCCAGATGTTTAGTTTTTGAACTTCGGAGACTTCCAGCAAACGTCTCTAAGGAACAAAGGGGAATAAACTCAAACCTTTCTTCCCAGGGGGATTCTACGCCCAGTTGTTGATGTATTGCTAACTTGTTAACAGATGGAAGCAAGCTCTCCTTAGGGACTCTGGGTTTGAACGCTTGCCAATCCAAAGCTTGGACCAGCTTTTGGCACCTACCACCTTGGCCTGGGGTTATACAGCTCGTGAAAGTTTAAACCACAAACACACAATGCCAAATCTTGCAACTCTGAGCTTGTTTGAAGGAATAATCCCCCTTTTCTTGGATTTTCCTCCCCTTCTCCTCTTGGAGAATACCCCCGGGCTCTTTTAATGCCATATTTTTATATAAGTTATGAGTATGTTCACGGTCTTCTTTCTATAGGGCCAGACCCCTTTTCACAAGCAGAAAGTTAGAGTGAAACTGTTGCCTAAAGGAAGCAAACACAGCAGTAAATCTTAGACGCGTGAAATCCCAACAATGTGAAGCCGAGAAAGGAGTAGATGCTGTATGTGCAGGTAACCCATCAAAAGGAAAAAAGGGGCCGGGCGCGGTGTCTCACGCCTGTAATCCCAGCACTTTGGGAGGCCAAGGCGGGCGGATCACGAGGTCAGGAGATTGAGACCACCTTGGCTAACACGGTGAAACCCCGTCTCTACTAAAAAAAAAAAGAATAATAATAATACAAAAAATTAACCGGGCGTGGTGGCGGCGCCTGTAGTCCCAGCTACTCGGGAGGCTGAGGCAGGAGAATGGCGGGAACCCGGGAGGTGGAGCTTGCAGTGAGCTGAGATCCGGCCACTGCACTCCAGGCTGGGTGACAGAGCCAGATTCCTTCTCAAAAAGAAAGAAAGAAAGAAAGAAAGAAAAGCAAAAAGGAAGGTTTTTGTGTGTGTGCATCTGTGTACCATAGATTCAAATTGATTAGTTAATACCCTGTCAAGAAAGTGAATTTAACAAATCAATAAATTATGAGTAGAATTAATTAAACTGGCATCATAATTAAGACACAATATGTTACAGAGGCTTATGAACGCTTGAGTTTCACAGCAGACCTGTCAGTGGGATCCCGAATCATTTAGTTGCTTCTCGTTCTTTCTGGACACAGGAGTCTTTTGCTTTACCATATCTAAAAGGTAGATAAATCAGTTAAGGCTGATGAGACATTAACTGTCATTCTCATTAAGACATAATGAAATTTGGCTAATAAATCACTTTCAATATTATAATTTAAACAATGAAAACAAAAACCAATATATGCTTATTAAGAAATATATATATACACATATATAATTCATTTGGTGATTTATGACTGAGATCCTTAGAGATGTTTACAAATTCATCCACTGTCCTTGAATCACAGAATTTGCATTTGGCTCCCTCATTTAGCTGAAAGGGGCTGAAAAGTTCAACTGGCACTTAAGGGCCTAGATGGTCACATTTTTCAACAGATTTGTGGGAGAGTAAGTTATTGTACTTAAGGTCAATAGGAATTTATGCTCAGCTAGAGAACTGTGAAACTGGAGATTTCAAGTCCCTCTGTACAGGAAAGAAGCAGCTTTGTTTGGGGAGGGATCACAAGCTGGTTTCCTATGGAGATGGAGCATTTGACTGGTTTTCCTTGGATCAGAGCTGCATTTGATGCAGCTGCAATGAAGAATACATGACATCTCATTTAAAGTGATTGTATATGCATACTCTGATATATATATGTGTGTGTGTGTATGTGTATATATATGGATATATATGTGTATATATGTGTGTGTGTGTGTGTGTGTATATATATATGTATACACACACTGACAAACCCCAATGTGTAATGTTCCCCACCCTGTGTCTAAGTATCATCATTGTTCAACTCCCACTTATGAGTGAGAACATGCCGTGTTTGGTTTTCTGTCCTTGTGATAGTTGGCTTAGAATGATGGTTTCCAGCTTCATCCATGTCCCTGCAAAGGACATGAACTCATCCTTTTTTCTGGCTGCATAGTATTCCATGGTGTATATGTGCCACATTTTCTTAATCCAGTTCATCACTGATGGACATGTGGGTTGGTTCCAAGTCTTTGCTATTGTGATTAGTGCCACAATAAACATACATGTGTATGTGTCTTTATAGTAGCATGATTTATAATCCTTTGGGTATATACCCAGTCATGGAATGCTGGGCCAAATGGTATTTCTAGTTCTAGATCCTTGAGGAATCACCACACTGTCTTCCACAATGGTTGAACATAATTGACACTCCTACCAACAGTGTAAAAGTGTTCCTATTTCTCTACATCCTCTCCAACATCTGTTGTTTTCTGACTTTTTAATGATTGCCATTCTAACTGGCATGAGATCCCATCTCATTGTGGTTTTGATTTGCTATTCTCTGATGACCAGTGATGATGAGCATTTTTCATATGTTTGTTGGCTGCCTAAATGTCTTCTTTTGAGAAGTGTCTGTTCATATCCTTTGCCCACTTTTTGATGTTTTTTTTTTTTTTTTTCTTGTAAATTTGTTTAAGTTCTTTGTGGATTCTGGATATTAGCCCTTTGTCAGATGGGTAGATTGCAAAGATTTTCTCCCACTCTGTAGGTTGCCTTTTCACTCTGATGGTAGTTTCTTTTGCTGTGCATAAGCTCTTTAGTTTAATTAGATCCTATTTGTCTATTTTGGCTTTTGTTGCCATTGCTTTTGGTGTTTTAATCATGAAGTCTTTGCCCATGCCTATGTCCTGAATGGTACTGCCTAGGTTTTCTTCTAGGGTTTTTATGGTGTTAGGTCTTACATTTTGCATGTCCTAGACATGCTGAATCTATTTAATTTTTACAATTGCAATAACCATTCTTTCTATTTGCAATTTACTTTGTACAAGTAAAGGTTCCCTGAATTTGGGAAATTTAACTTTGTTAAACTGTTCTGATGAGTTCTTAAGGAATTATATAACTATTTTTGGAAATTAATTCAAAGAACATAGTGAATAATTAAGAATGTGGTTCAGGCCAGATGTGTGGCTCACATCTGTAATCCCAATGCTTTGGGAGGCCAAGGAAGGAGGATCATTTGAGGCCATGAGTTCAAGACCAAACTGGGGAAAGAGCAAGACTTTCTCTCTACAAGAAAACCAACAGTAAATGTTAGTCTCAGCTACTCAGAGGGCTGAGGAAGAAGGATTGCTTGAGCCCAGTGGTTTCAGGTTGCAGTGAGCTGTGATCAGGCCACTGCACTTCAACCTGGGCAACAGAGTTAGATCTTGTCTCAAAATAAATAAAGAAATAAATAATGAATTTCTCAACATTCTAGAAATATCTCATAGATCTAAGCAGAAAAATAGACTACCTCTGATATCAGAAATAAAAATGATCAAAACAAATGTCATTTATACGTAAGTTATTTGTGAGGAGGGACCTTCTATAATTTATTAAGAAAATAAATTACCTGAAAGAACTCCCTCAACAATGTTACTAAGACAGGCTAGTTAAAGAAAAACCTCACACACTGCCCAAAATAAGCCAAAAAATTATTCAGCAAGTTTAATGCCAAGACTATAAATGACTTAACACAATTTAATGAAATTTAAATACAGTGAAAAGGTAAAGCTTTGTTACACAAATACCTATTTCAACATTGGAAGCTACTGAGTGAGGAAAAAAATGCAATGAACTTACTTAGGCGTTTATCTTCATAAGCTTTTCCTGCTCATGATTATTATGTATGTATACTGTTAAGACAAATTCAACTTAGGAAAGTATTTGGTCTTTTAGCATTTCCCTCAGTGCATATAAAGAAAAACCTTAGATATTGGACAAATCTCCGATTTTCCCTGTTTTGAATATTATACATGGTCCACTCTCATCTCTTCCTTTTTCTTTCTCCATTTCTGCATACATTAAGAAAATGAGGTAATCAATGAATGTATTCCTATACAATAATGATAGTATTAGCTAAATTGCAAGGACATGAACTTCTGCCACTAGCCAGTTCTGCCACTGAACTGCCATTTGAAAAAAAATGAGGAAGAGAGAGAGATGGATGAGTTTTTCCATTATGGATCATAGAAAAATGTTATTTCAGTGTAGTAAGACATTTATTTTACTAACAATTAACTACAAAACAATCATGTTTTTATTGTTTAAAAACATTTTATTTACAGGTATGTAAATAAAAACAAGATAAGAAAAAATTCATCCATCATCCACCCTCCCAGAGAAATCCACTTCTGTATATAAAAATACAAAAATGCTGCCTGTGCTGTTTTATGTCTTATCTTTGTATTTAACAGTGTATTGTGATATCCTGCCAAGTCAGAAAATGTATTTCTATCCCCACATTTTCATGGGCATATTGTACAACTGTGCCATGATTCTTTAACCAGTCATCTGTTTGATCATTTTCATTTTTGCCTATCATAACAAGACTGCAGTGCTCTCCTTATAGCTGTTTTGTTGTATAAACGTCTTCAATTATTTCCTTGAGATAGCTTCCTAAAAGCAGATTTGCTGAGTCAAGGGGTATAGGGGTTTGATAAATATTGACAAATTGCTTTCACAAAGTTTGTGCAAACTTAGAAGCCTACTAGCGGCAAAAAACATTTCCATTTCCCCACATCCTTCTTGACATTATTATTAGTATTCTTATTAATCTGCACCATTTTGTGGACAAAATGTATCTCTTACATTTAATTCTTATTTCTTAAAAGTAAGTTTGAACAACTGTATATATGTATTAGGCATTTGTGTTTAAAAGAATCATGTAGCATGTATTTGAATGACTAGATCATACAGCATATATTTGGATGGTTGTTTTTTAATTATGTAGCATATATTTGAAATGTCTGTAGAACACTAAAGATCTATAATAAGGTAATAAACAAGCTATAATTTTATTGGGTGACCAAATAATGCTAAAATATAAATATTTAATTTCAGCAACAAAAACACAGACACAAACTACTCATGTTTAGCAGCTTAAAGTATCTGTTTATGAAGAAGAAGAATGTATGTGCAGGTAAGCAAAATCCAATTATTCTTATTAAATGGGTTTACAAATTGATTGATGAAGATAGATCCATCAAAGAGAACTGCTGAAAGCTTGGACTGTTCTGGTCTTGTAATATTTCTGTCTATCTTCCGGGGATGTTTCATATTCTAGCAACCCTTTTTCAGGATTCTTCACCAATTGAAAACTGCCACATACAAAAAGTGGCAGATTGAGATAAGGCAACTCAAGGCAGCATCTGGAGAACAGAGGCTGCTGAGGAAGGCCTCACACCATCAGCTACCAGAGCCTCCAAGATAGCCCGGCCCTTCTCACTAGAGAGGGGATGGCAGGGCCTGCCTGGACCACCTCCTCCTTAGGGGAGGAGAATAGGAGGGGATGGAAAAAGGGAAAGGTTGAGGAATTGTGACAAAAAGAGTAGAACCAATAACATGAAACTGTCTCAATGAAACATAAAGACGGGCTAAAGCCCCATTGTTATGTCTTTAAAGTTTATTTAATTAATACGAATTTTGTCCTGTATAATTTTTATAGAAAATATTCAACAAGGAAAAAATAGACACCTTTTTTCTAAGCATATCACATAGCAGATCTTTGTATTAAGTGAAACTACAGGAACAAAAATGTGAAGGTAGAATGCCAAAGGAAAATAAGTGGATGGCTTGGAAGAAAATCCCGTTACATAATCCCACAAGGCAATTACAGAAGGCCCAGGCTGGCTTTGCACATTTGTTTGCTTGCCTTGGCTAACACTGCCAGTATACTAGGAATTCAGGGTGGGGGTTGATCACTCTGTGGATTCCCCCAGGGTACCCGGAGAGAGGACTTCTCATATCTAGAAGTTTTAAAAACAAAAGCTGGAGAAAAGCTCAGTCTGATTATTCAATGCCTTGGAAATTTGTGGACCTTTATAAAGAACACGAGCTTGCAATTTTATGACACGTACAGAATCCTTTCACATACGTGAATTGTCAATGAGGCATTTGATCATCACTTTACAGTTGGAGAAGCTGAGCCACGGCATTGCCAGGTGATTTAGCAGAGCTGTGGTTTTAATGACAGAGCTGGGACTCAAATTCAGATATGATGATGCCCCCGGTGCAGTTTTATTTTCATTACAACTTAATCAATCCACATTCAAGTAGAAATAGCGTGTGGTGAATTTCAATTTTTATTTCTCACTGTCTTTTCTTCCATCTTCAAACACTTTGGAAGTCTATCAGTATGCACGTTTGTTGAACATCTTGATTTTCTGACTGGTTAACAGGCAGGAGTTTGCTTTTATCTACCCTCAATTATTTGGAGGCAAAGACATGGATTTTGACCTTCAGGAATTTTCTAAGATGCCAGGTACAAAAGCCCCAGGCTGGCATTTTTTTTTTTTTTTTGTCATTCTCCTCAGAGGTAGAGGTGAAATTAATGTAGCTCTTGGCTATATTAGGTGACTAATGGAAGAAATCAATTCAGAAAATAAGATGTGTCTTATTTGTGAATGCCAAAGATAAGAACAGAGTCCTTTATGATTTATATTACCTGGGTGCAATGCATCATTTCCTGAATGACACAAATCACATTTGATTGAAATAAAATGGGATCTCTATCATCCCAGTAAAGCATGAAGATATCAATATGTTCCTGTTTTAACAGAAAAAAAATCAATTTTCACTTGTATAGATATTTCCCACTCATAGTAATAATTACTATATATGAATGAATCTGGGCAGACTCTTTTCAACTAATTAAGACAATGCAATGAGGTGATGAAGAAAGGAAGCTAGTGAGGTACGTGGGGAGATCTCTGGAGGGCCTTCCCTGTGTTAGGGAAAGAGCATGGGTTCAGTCGCCACATGCTGAGAGGGAGATGCTTCTAATGGAGTCATTAGACATGCATTGGAAATACAGATGCAGAGCTCAGAATAACAATCTCAGCAGGAGACACAAAGTAGCAACACTCTGGGTATTAGTCATTGCGGTTACAGGTGTGCATGAGTTTGCTTAGAAAAAGAGTCACATAAGAAAAGGTGGCTTGGAACTGAAACTGGAACATCAATGTTCAAAGAACCAACTGAGAAGGACATTCTACTATAAGACACATGCACATATATGCTTCTTACAGCACTATTTACAATAGCAAAGACTTGGAACCAACCCAAATGCCAATCAATGATAGAATGAATAAAGAAAATGTGGCACATATACACCATGGAATACTGTGCAGCCATAAGAAAGAAGGAATTCATGTCCTTTGCAAAGGACATGGATGAAGCTGGAACCCATCATTCTCAGCAAACTAACATAGGAACAGAAAACCAAACACTGCACGTTCTCACTCATAAGTGGGAGTTGAACAACAAGAACGCATGGACACAGTGAGGGAAAAAGTCACACACCAGGGCCTGTTGGGGGATGAAAGACAAAGGGAGGAAGAGCATTAGGACAAATACCTAATGCATGCTTAAAAGAGAGGTGGGGGAGAAGGGGAGGGAGAGGGAATACAGTGTCAAAAGGAGGAGAGTGTTCAACTGTGCTGAAGATGATGGAAAAGCCAAGTCAGAAAGTCACCCACTGACTTTGTGGAACTGGGTGTTATTTGGGCCCATGGAAGCAGCAGATTCAGTTGAGTAAAGGCACAGAACCAGAGGAGATGGAAGTGAAGACCATGAACTATTACATAAGAATATTTCTTTAAAAAGGTTGGACTCTGATTAAATTGAACTAGATACTGTGATCCTTACAATGTCCTGAGAGAATCATTCTTGTCCCATTTCATTTTTAAAATAGGAGAAACTAAACCACATTTCTATAGGGATGAGAAGACTAAGTAGGGAGAGAAAAAGCTGAAAATACAAAGTAAGATTAATCAGTAGAGTAACTTTATTAAGAAAGCATGAATAGAGTTATTCCTAGAGGAGGCATTGGTTTCCATTGTTTACCAATGGAAGCAGTGCAATAGACGGGGAGAAGATGGGCGCCAAATATTTAGATGTATTTATAGATGCAGGAAATTTGATGGGATTTCGGTCTAATAAGTTCGTTTTTCATGGTTAAGTAACAAGAGCAGTGATCTCCTGAGATTCAGGTTGGAGGAGGGAAGAGTAGAGGTTAGAAAGTTTGTAACAGTTGAAATAACTATTTCAGAGAGTGAGAAAGCAAACCAACCAGAGAAAACTGGACAAGCCAGGCAGTTTTGAGAGAGTCCGTCCTTTTTAGTGCCTATGAATTACAGAGGTGTCATTTTGCCAGGTAGTGTAAATATATACCCAATGTTCCCTATGAGAGAAATTTTGATTACTAAGGGAAGCAGAAGTTAGCAAAAGTTCATGACCTAGGGCCCAAGAAGGAATATTGGAATTTGATAAAGTTGGCCAAAAGAAAAAAAAATCTGATAAATTGAAATAGGTTCAAAGTTAAATCATTTCTGTGTTACTGACAACGCAACATGAATGAAAATAAAGGCCAGTTCTCAAGTTGCAAGAAAATCCAGAAACAAAGGGAAATAGCAGTTCCTAACACCACTTGGGTGTTGGGGACCAAAATCCAATTTACCGCATGGTGGAAGAGCTTGTGTTTAATAGATGGAAAGGGACATTTATATAGCCAAATGAAAGCATAAGCACCGTCCTCCTCCACTTGACATTAACCTGGACTCTTCCAACCACTTGCTTTCTCTACCCATGCCCTTTAAGATCTCTGGCTGGGCAGGAATGGGAGGCTTTATGTAGAATTCTGCCACCTAACAAATTATACCCCCATCTACTCTCCCCCTTCCTTGGATACTTTGAACTCAATTTCAAACATCATATCATTTTGTCCTTGAATATTACTGTTGTATCTTCAAAAAAATAAGGACTCAAATAAACAAGCAAAATAGTATTATCCTTCCAAAATTAATATTAACTCACACCATAATACTGCTAAATATCCAGGCAGTGTATACATTTTTCCCAAGTGGAAAAATTAATTTTATATTGTTTGCTTGGGTCAACATCCAAATAAAGATATTTATCTGATGTCTTTTTTCAAACCATAGTAACACCTCTTTTTTTCTGCTTTACTTTGTTTTGTTTTGCGATTGCTCACAATTTATATGTTGAAGAAATCAGATTGTTCTGTAGAATTTCCATCAGCCTGGACTCTGCTCATTGCATCACTGTGGTGTTACCTAAAACATTTCCCTTCTTCCTGTATTTCCAGTAAATTGGTAGATTGGAACAAACACTCGTTCCAGGTTTGATTCTTTGGCAATGATACTTCAGAGATAGAATAGTGTACATCCACTGGGTACACAAAATGTTTAGTTGTTTTTCTTTCCATGAAGTTAGCTGATATTGACAATCTTTGTGTGGATTTATGAATTTCATAAGTGAACTGCAAATAAGTGATATTCCAAGTTCTTCTTCATTTTTATGTAGAATAATCCCATACAGAGAAATCCCTGCTCATGAGCCATTTAATTGCTCTGTTATAATTTACATTTTAAAAAGTCATGTGGTTTAATCAACTACAATCACAATCCTTACTGATGGTCCATTGACATGACCTTGGTAGTCCTGACCCTGAGAGCCATTGCTAGCTCTGATTCCTGGAACAACACCCTGTTCCAGGCTCATTCTGTATATTTTCTCCTAAGACCTGGAATTTATACTTTTTAAAAGAACTCCTGGCCCCTTTATGTGGGAAATATTTAAAGACTACAGTCTAGGCACTGGGAGCTCATAAATTTTTGACCAATGTGCCTGTTTAATGGATGTTTTTTCTGAAGATTTTACCCACCTTTGATTTTTTTCCTTCTTTTTGCCCTTCATTGTGACAGTATGACAGCTCTTCCAAAAGTGCACAGATATTTTCCTTCACTCGGGAACCAGTGATGCAGTCAGTCTGACCCACCGAGAAGGTTCAAGGAAGCTGTCGCATGGCACCAAAGCACTATTGCAACTTTTGGAATAAAATTCCCCAGCTGTGTCCCTGAAATAACGATGTCCTCTTCAGTCATCCTGTGCCTGTTGGGTGAGGGTTAGGAGGAATAATCGGCAGTGACTGCTGCTCTGCTCATGCCCTTGGTCCCCTCTTCGTACAACTGTAGGCTACTCTAAACCGCCAGGAGGTGCCGGGTGGGTGGGAGGCTGACAAGCCCTCCCTGGGACTCTACTGCGCAATTCCCCCTGCAACCCCGAGCCCGGTTGGCGGGGAGGTAACCAGGCATCATCACATCAGCCCAATCAACAGTTTTAAACATACTTAAAAGGGTTTGACTGGCAGATGCTTGGGCAAGATTTCACCAGTAATAACAGAGCCATTCTGGCTTGAGTGAAACTCTAGCCATGTCACAATTAACCTTTATGGTTCAAAGGACAAGAAACCTTGTACTCTCCTGAAGGTTTGCAGTAGAAAGACAACGTATGGGTTCGAGATATTAATAATCCTTTAAAAGTAGCAACAATGAATACATCGCCCCTATTATCCCTCCCAGAAATAAGCATCTGAAATAAAATGACTGAAATTTGTTTATTTAAAAAGAAAACTCCCTCATTTCAGTCATTTATTTCTGGGAGTTTCTCTCATGCTTCTTTTGATAAATAATTTGGTATATTTCTCAACAGTAGATGAATATAAAGTTGGTTTGAGAGACATTTGTATAAAAGAGTGATTGAGTCATAATAATCATTTAATTATTTTAATATAAAGTTAAAAGTTTAAAATTGGAAGACATAGCCTATATTTATCTGCCCTCGCCGAGAGCTTATTTCTCAGCCGTGAGAACCCGTATCTCAAGTGAAACTGTTTCTTGTTACCTCTGGCAGATGAATGCCCATTCCATTGGATACTCCTTGGTTCTTATTCTCCTCACCTGTCTGTGACTGATGACACTTAACCCTTCATCCTTTCTTGCGCCTTTTTTAGAATTAGCAATACCACAGTTTTCTGAGTCTTTCTACGCCATCCACATAATAATCTTCTTCCTTGCATATGTATCCCATTTCCACCCCTCAAGTCTCAGTGCTCAACCATGTCTTCATCTTTGGCCTTTCTTTTCTTCTGTATCTCAAAGATAATGAGTCACCTTTGACTCTACAGGCCTGCCTTCTCTGTTCCCTGTAGCACTAAATGACTGGGCGCCGTACCTGGCTGTTCACCCAGAAAGTGGCAGTCTCCTGGTTTTCCTCCTCTTTCTGAAATTCCTTTGAACTTATCTTTTTATATTTATCCCCACTGCCACTGGGAAAAATCATATTTTTCCCACCGTGTCTGGCTTTACACGACAGCTTCCTTACGAGTTCCTCAGCCTCTCACCGTGCCAACCTCCAAATCAAGGCCATCCAGTACATAGCCACTATCGTGCCTGGCTCTTTAAGTTTTTATTAAGTGAAATTAAAATTTCAGCTCCTAAGCCACATGAGCCACCCTTCAAGTGCCCAGTAGCCGCACGTGGTAAATGGCTACTGCATTGGACACTACACATTTATGACATTTTCATCATCACAGAACTTTCTATTAGGGACCACTGTTTCAGTTACTTATAAAATTTTTAATTTATGCTTCACAGCTAACTAAACAAAACTTCCTCCCTCATTATCTAACACCTAGAACTCTCTTGAAGCCATTTCAGCCTGTAGAACTGCCTTCCCTGCCCCGGGAGGGCACACATGGGCTTCTCTTTACCATGGGCCTAATTAAAAGTGAAACAAACATTTGTCTATGTCTTCCACAAGGGCATAACCTTGAGGATAAGAATTAAGTTGGTATCTCCAGGTGGTGGTACATGCATCTAATCTTCCATTCATGAATTCCACACACATTTATTGAGCATTAGTAAGTACCATACAGCACTAAGTATACAATAATATAAAACTCTCAAGTGTTTACATGCTACTATATGTCCCATAAGTGTTTGTTGACTCCATAAGTAAACCTTGACTATGATTCTAGAGCGTCAGCATCATGTCAATCAACTGATATATTTGCTGAAGTAATATGTTTGGCAGTCCTGTCATAAACAGACTGTTAAGATTCTATGAACCATAAGTTTACCAGATAGAGATTTCTTTGCTTTCATTTTCTGAAAGAGCAGATTTTGAGGGGAATGTTGATTCAGTTGACTACAATCTTCAGGAAAGTAAAGTCTCTCTTTCTTTTGCCCAAAATTGTATCCCACACCTAGCAAAGAACCAAGATAACAGGTCTTCAATAAACCAAGCTGAGTAAACGTGAAATGTACGCAGTTATCTGGTCTGTTTCCTGAGTTCTTTAACCACAAATCAAAAATACTCCTGAAAAGTTTTTCTCCTGATGCAAGCCAGATATCCTAAAAGTTTTGTTTTTGAAATTAAAAGCATTTATGTGATATTTGAAAAAGACAGAACTTTTGGGAAATTTTGAAAGAAAAATTGTATGTACACAAAATAAAAATAAAATGCACTTTTGTTAAATTTGTTAGAATCCCTACGTGGGAAAAAATGCCGATTACATTATATATTTTATTAAAATTGCATCATTTACACCATAATATTCTTCTTTTGTTATGTATTCTTGGAGAAAAGAACAAACTATAATAGTATCAATAGTTGAATAGTGATAAGGAAGAGACATAAAGCAGGCAGAATTGCATGATGCCTCCCTGTAGACTCGTTTGAGGGACATACAGAGAGTGGTACCATCAATTTAAAAGATTTCAAGGGATGAAAATTTGATAGAAGATTATTGAACAAGTGTCCCATATCATTGCCTTAAGTATTAATTCTCATAAAAGAATTGAAAGCATGTGCTTTAAACTGAAAAGCTTCACTGGTCATAACTGACAACATAAAACTGAATATACATTGTTTAAATGAGAAATCCAGTCCCCTGAGACATCCAAAACTCAGTTTTTCCAGTGGAACTTACAAACTTCAAATGATTTTTTTTAACTTAATTTAAAATAATCTAAAAATAAATTTGTCTTCCATTTGATTGAAATAGCCAATCATTAAATTTTATATCATAGTGTTATATCTCATTAATCATAAACAAAGATTTATGACATTATCAATAAGTCATCAATATGACAATTTCTAAATGTTACTGGAAAACGATAGGCTCTTAAGTTATTTAAGCGTCTTTATGTTGCCTATAGAATCTCAACTTTTCTTTGTATTTTTCTATGCTTTGTTGGTTTCAAATGATTCCACCCTTATTTACTGTCTACCATTTATTCAATATTTAGACCAAACACTATTTCTTTGGCAAACTTTCACAATGTTTTGAAATTTATAAACTAGGGGAGTCAACAAGAATGTGAGAAATTTATTGTTACTTGGCCTGTGTCCAAACCTCTTTACTACCGCATTCTGTTCAAGTATGGCAGACTATGTCAGCAAATAATGAATTCAGAAAAAAACTGCATGGACCATATAGCTTCAATTGATTTAGCTCCAATATAATGCCTTAAAATTGTTATTAAAATCAAAAGTATATCACAGAATATAAGCAAATTAATTTTTTCTTTTTTAATTAAATAAAAGGAAAACAATCTGTTAAAATATTCAGTTTTACATATGGTTGCCAAAATCTATGCTCAAGTTGCTTTTTGTCAAATATACACACAGATACAGACATAGGTACAGGTAAATGCACACACACACGCAATATTAGGAACATCAAAATATATCTGTCTCTGCTTCCCAAACTAGGCTGCCCATAATCTTGGGATCTACAATGCTGCATCATTCCATGTTATATAAATTAGTGTATTATTTATGTCAGTGCAAATATACCATGGAGTAGAATGTAATATTTTCCCATACTCCCTTGCACTTAGCAATTACCTGACAAATATTCAAGAGTTATCAATTAGTCGAATAATTCAATTTAACATAAAATATTTGGAGCCGGCTACAAGCCAGGTTACAGCTTAGATATGAAAGCACTAAGTCACATTTGCCTTTAAAAATATTTTAAGAGTGTTTAAGAGACATCATGGTGTTTGGCTCATTCTATGTGACTATTTCACCTTTATTTACTGAGAAACATTTTCCCAAAAAACAATTCTCTCCAAATTACATATACCAGTCTCACTTTCAAAGGTTTACACTATGAAATAATACATTACAAATCTAGAATCACAATAAAGAGCTCACGTACACCATAAAAATTACAATTAGAAATACTGGTATAGCAAAGGAACATAAACGCCTCCATTTTATCAACTCAACTGTTCTCAAAATGGCAAAAGCAAGTGACTAGAAGTATAACTCCAACTCGGCAAATTTATTAGGTAAAATAAAATGATAATGCAAAGTAAAATGAAGACTCATTGTTTGGTAGAATTGAATGAGTAGCTAGGGAGAATTCAAGATAGGGCAATTGCTACTAAAATGTTAACCAGCATTTAACAATAACAAACTTGCATGTAGTAATTAACATGTGTCAGCCTTCTTTTAATTACATACATTACATCATTTCATATTTACAGTAATTATCTCAGTGAATACCATTACCATCCCATTTTATAGATGAGGAAAATTAGGTAGAAAAATGCAAGGTAAATTTTGTAAAGCTGAGCTAGAATTTATATTCAGTAGCTGTGGGTGCAGAATCTGAGGGCCTAATCTGTATGCTAGTCATCCTCTTTATCAGCAAGAAACATCTATAAATATAAGAAAAGATATTGTCCACCCACATTTATATCACACATATTTGCTCAAATTATTTTACAACTTGCGTTCGAATTCTTTAAAAATGTGTAAGTTGGGGGGCGGAGCAAGATGGCCGAATAGGAACAGCTCCAGTCTCCAACTCCCAGCGCGAGCGACACAGAAGACCGGTGATTTCTGCATTTTCAACTGAGGTACTGGGGTCATCTCACTAGGGAGTGCTGGACAATCGGTGCTGGTCAGCTGCTGCAGCCTGACCAGCGAGAGCTGAAGCAGGGCGAGGCATCGCCTCACCTGGAAGCGCAAGGGGGAAGGGGATCCGTTTTCCTAGCCAGGGGAACTGAGACACACAACACCTGGAAAATCGGGTAACTCCCACCCCAATACTGCGCTGTAAGCATACAGGCACACCAGGAGAATATATCCCACACCTGGCCGGGAGGGTCCCACGCCCACGAAGCCTCCCTCACTGCTAACACAGCAGTCTGCCGCGATCTATCCGCAAGGCAGCAGCGAGGCTGGGGGAGGGGCGCCCGCCATTGCTGAGGCTTAAGTAGGTAAACAAAGCCGCTGGGAAGCTCGAACTGGGTGGAGCTCACAGCAGCTCAAGGAAGCCTGCCTGTCTCTGTAGTCTCCACCTCTGGGGACAGCGCACAGCTGAAGACCAACAGGGGAAGTAGCGGGAGCCGGTGCAGACGCGAACGACTCTGTCTGACAGCTTTGGGGAGAGCCGTGGATCTCCCAACGTGGAGGCTGAGATCTGAGAATGGACAGACTGCCTGCTCAGGTGTGTCCCTGACCCCTGAGTAGCCTAGCTGGGAGAAATCCCCCACTAGGGGCAGTCTGACACCCCACACCTCACAGGGTGGAGTACACCCCTGAGAGGAAACTTCCAAAGGAAGAATCAGACAGGTACATTCGCTGTTCAGCAATATTCTATCTTCGGCAACCTCTGCTGCTGATACCCAGGCAAACAGGGTCTGGAGTGGACCTCAAGCAATCTCCAACAGACCAACAGACAGTCCTTCTGACTGTCAGAAGGAAAACTATCAAACAGGAAGGACACCTATACCAAAACCCCATCAGTACGTCACCACCATCAAAGACCAGAGACAGATAAAACCACAAAGATGGGGAAGAAGCAGGGCAGAAAAGCTGGAAATTCAAAAAATAAGAGCGCATCTCCCCCTGCAAAGGAGCGCAGCCCATCGCCAGCAACGGATCAAAGCTGGTCAGAGAATGACTTGGACGAGAGGAGAGAAGAAGGCTTCAGTCCATCAAACTTCTCAGAGCTAAAGGAGGAATTACGTACCCAGCGCAAAGAAACTAAAAATCTTGAAAAAAGAGTGGAAGAATTAACAGCTAGACTAATTAATGCAGAGAAGATCATAAACGAAATGACAGAGATGAAAACCATGACACGAGAAATACGTGACAAATGCACAAGCTTCAGTAACCGACTCGATCAACTGGAAGAAAGAGTATCAGCGATTGAAGATCAAATGAATGAAATGAAGCGAGAAGAGAAACCAAAAGAAAAAAGAAGAAAAAGAAATGAGCAAAGCCTGCAAGAAGTATGGGATTACGTAAAAAGACCAAATCTACGTCTGATTGGGGTGCCTGAAAGTGAGGGGGAGAATGGAACCAAGTTGGAAAACACTCTTCAGGATATCATCCAGGAGAACTTCCCCAACCTAGTAGGGCAGGCCAACATTCAAATTCAGGAAATACAGAGAACGCCACAAAGATACTCCTCCAGAAGAGCAACTCCAAGACACATAATTGCCAGATTCACCAAAGTTGAAAATGAAGGAAAAAATCTTAAGGGCAGCCAGAGAGAAAGGTCGGGTTACCCACAAAGGGAAGCCCATCAGACTAACAGCAGATCTCTTGGCAGAAACTCTACAAGCCAGAAGAGAGTGGGGGCCAATATTCAACGTTCTTAAAGAAAAGAATTTTAAACCCAGAATTTCATATCCAGCCAAACTAAGTTTCATCAGTGAAGGAGAAATAAAATCCTTTACAGATAAGCAAATGCTTAGAGATTTTGTCACCACCAGGCCTGCCTTACAAGAGACCCTGAAGGAAGCCCTAAACATGGAAAGGAACAACCGGTACCAGCCATCGCAAAAACATGCCAAAATGTAAAGACCATCGAGGCTAGGAAGAAACTGCATCAACTAACGAGCAAAATAACCAGTTAATATCATAATGGCAGGATCAAGTTCACACATAACAATATTAACCTTAAATGTTAATGGACTAAATGCTCCAAGTAAAAGACACAGACTGGCAAACTGGATAAAGAGTCAAGACCCATCAGTCTGCTGTATTCAGGAGACCCATCTCACATGCAGAGACATACATAGGCTCAAAATAAAGGGATGGAGGAAGATCTACCAAGCAAATGGAGAACAAAAAAAAGCAGGGGTTGCAATCCTTGTCTCTGATAAAACAGACTTTAAACCATCAAAGATCAAAAGAGACAAAGAAGGCCATTACATAATGGTAAAGGGATCAATTCAACAGGAAGAGCTAACTCTCCTAAATATATATGCACCCAATACAGGAGCACCCAGATTCATAAAGCAAGTCCTTAGAGACTTACAAAGAGACTTAGACTCCCATACAATAATAATGGGAGACTTCAACACTCCGCTGTCAATATTAGACAGATCAACGAGACAGAAAGTTAACAAGGATATCCAGGAATTGAACTCATCTCTGCACCAAGCAGACCTAATAGACATCTATAGAACTCTCCACCCCAAATCAACAGAATATACATTCTTCTCAGCACCACATCGCACTTATTCCAAAATTGACCACATAATTGGAAGTAAAGCACTCCTCAGCAAATGTAAAAGAACAGAAATTATAACAAACTGTCTCTCAGACCACAGTGCAATCAAACTAGAACTCAGGACTAAGAAACTCAATCAAAACCGCTCAACTACATGGAAACTGAACAACCTGCTCCTGAATGACTACTGGGTACATAACGAAATGAAAGCGGAAATAAAGATGTTCTTTGAAACCAATGAGAACAAAGATACAACATACCAGAATCTCTGGGACACATTTAAAGCAGTGTGTAGAGGGAAATTTATAGCACTAAATGCCCACAAGAGAAAGCAGGAAAGATCTAAAATTGACACTCTAACATCACAATTAAAAGAACTAGAGAGGCAAGAGCAAACACATTCAAAAGCTAGCAGAAGGCAAGAAATAACTAAGATCAGAGCCGAACTGAAGGAGATAGAGACACAAAAAACCCTCCAAAAAATCAATGAATCCAGGAGTTGGTTTTTTGAAAAGATCAACAAAATTGACAGACCACTAGCAAGGCTAATAAAGAAGAAAAGAGAGAGGAATCAAATAGACGCAATAAAAAATGATAAAGGGGATATCACCACGGACCCCACAGAAATACAAACTACCATCAGAGAATACTATAAACGCCTCTACGCAAATCAACTAGAAAATCTAGAAGAAATGGATAATTTCCTGGACACTTACACTCTCCCAAAGCTAAACCAGGAAGAAGTTGAATCCCTGAATAGACCAATAGCAGGCTCTGAAATTGAGGCAACAATTAATAGCCTACCCACCGAAAAAAGTCCAGGACCAGATGGATTCACAGCTGAATTCTACCAGAGGTACAAGGAGGAGCTGGTACCATTCCTTCTGAAACTATTCCAATCAATAGAAAAAGAGGGAATCCTCCCTAACTCATTTTATGAGGCCAACATCATCCTGATACCAAAGCCTGGCAGAGACACAACAAAAAAAGAGAATTTTAGACCAATATCCCTGATGAACATTGATGCAAAAATTCTCAATAAAATACTGGCAAACCGGATTCAGCAGCACATCAAAAAGCTTATCCACCATGATCAAGTGGGCTTCATCCCTGGGATGCAAGGCTGGTTCAACATTCGCAAATCAATAAACGTAATCCAGCATATAAACAGAACCAAAGACAAGAACCACATGATTGTCTCAATAGATGCAGAAAAGGCTTTTGACAAAATTCAACAGCCCTTCATGCTAAAAACGCTCAATAAATTCGGTATTGATGGAACGTACCTCAAAATAATAAGAGCTATTTATGACAAACCCACAGCTAATATCATACTGAATGGGCAAAAAGTGGAAAAATTCCCCTTGAAAACTGGCACAAGACAGGGATGCCCTCTCTCTCCACTCCTATTCAACATAGTGTTGGAAGTTCTGGCTAGGGCAATCAGACAAGAGAAAGAAATCAAGGGTATCCAGTTAGGAAAAGAAGAAGTCAAATTATCCCTGTTTGCAGATGACATGATTGTATATTTAGAAAACCCCATCGTCTCAGCCCAAAATCTCCTTAAGCTGATAAGCAACTTCAGCAAAGTCTCAGGATACAAAATTAATGTGCAAAAATCACAAGCATTCTTATACACCAGTAACAGACAAGCAGAGAGCCAAATCAGGAATGAACTTCCATTCACAATTGCTTCAAAGAGAATAAAATACCTAGGAATCCAGCTTACAAGGGATGTAAAGGACCTCTTCAAGGAGAACTACAAACCACTGCTCAGTGAAATCAAAGAGGACACAAACAAATGGAAGAACATACCATGCTCATGGATAGGAAGAATCAATATCGTGAAAATGGCCATACTCCCCAAGGTTATTTATAGATTCAATGCCATCCCCATCAAGCTACCAATGAGTTTCTTCACAGAATTGGAAAAAACTGCTTTAAAGTTCATATGGAACCAAAAAAGAGCCCACATTGCCAAGACAATCCTAAGTCAAAAGGACAAAGCTGGAGGCGTCACGCTACCTGACTTCAAACTATACTACAAGGCTACAGTAACCAAAACAGCATGGTACTGGTACCAAAACAGAGATATAGACCAATGGAACAGAACAGAGTCCTCAGAAATAATACCGCACATCTACAGCCATCTGATCTTTGACAAACCTGAGAGAAACAAGAAATGGGGAAAGGATTCCCTATTTAATAAATGGTGCTGGGAAAATTGGCTAGCCATAAGTAGAAAGCTGAAACTGGATCCTTTCCTTACCCCTTATACGAAGATTAATTCAAGATGGATTAGAGACTTAAATGTTAGACCTAATACCATAAAAACCCTAGAAGAAAATCTAGGTAGTACCATTCAGGACATAGGCATGGGCAAGGACTTCATGTCTAAAACACCAAAAGCAACGGCAGCAAAAGCAAAAATTGACAAATGGGATCTAATTAAACTAAAGAGCTTTTGCACAGCAAAAGAAACTACCATCAGAGTGAACAGGCAACCTACAGAATGGGAGAAAATTTTTGCAACCTACTCATCTGACAAAGGGCTAATATCCAGAATCTACAAAGAACTCAAACAAATATACGAGAAAAAAACAAACAACCCCATCAAAAAGTGGGGAAAGGATATGAACAGACATTTCTCAAAAGAAGATATTCATACAGCCAACAGACACATGAAAAAATGCTCATCATCACTCGCCATCAGAGAAATGCAAATCAAAACCACAATGAGATACCATCTCACACCAGTTAGAATGGCAATCATTAAGAAGTCAGGAAACAACAGGTGTTGGAGAGGATGTGGAGAAATAGGAACACTTTTACACTGTTGGTGGGATTGTAAACTAGTTCAACCATTATGGAAAACAGTATGGCAATTCCTCAAGGATCTAGAACTAGATGTACCATATGACCCAGCCATCCCACTACTGGGTATATACCCAAAGGATTATAAATTATTCTACTACAAAGACACATGTACATGTATGTTTATTGCGGCACTATTCACAATAGCAAAGACTTGGAATCAACCCAAATGTCCATCAGTGACAGACTGGATTAAGAAAATGTGGCACATATACACCATGGAATACTATGCAGCCATAAAAAAGGATGAGTTTGCGTCCTTTGTAGGGACATGGATGCAGCTGGAAACCATCATTCTTAGCAAACTATCACAAGAACAGAAAACCAAACACCGCATGTTCTCACTCATAGGTGGGAACTGAACAATGAGATCACTTGGACTCGGGAAGGGGAACATCACGCACTGGGGCCTATCATGGGGAGGGGGGAGGGGGGAGAAGGGAGGGATTGCATTGGGGAGTTATACATGATATAAATGATGAATTAATGGGTGCTGACGAGTTGATGGGTGCAGCACACCAACATGGCATAAGTATACATATGTAACAAACCTGCACGTTATGCACATGTACCCTAGAACTTAAAGTATAATTAAAAAAAAAAAAAAAAGATTCCAAAATAAAAAAATAAAAAAAAAAAAAAATGTGTAAGTTGTGTGATGTACATTTGTGTGGAAACTCTAGTAAAGAGAGTGTCACACAATGTAATAGGTCAACGTTGGTTTGGGATTCAGCTTCCATATGAGGGAACAAAGACAAACAGTTCTGTGGTTTCACTGAAGTCATTAAGAAATAGCATTAGAAATAGGACTTAAATCCCCTGGTACCCAATTCACAGTCTCATACTATTTTTCCATATGAGTAGTTAACAAAGAAGCCCTCAAATTTCCTTATGCTATTCCACTGGTTGACTTAGGACTGCCTTACTTATCTCAGAAGGCTTAGCACACATAAACTAAGGAAATATATAAGTATAAACTTGCAATGCAATTGTGAAGTAGTATTGTTATTCTCATTATTGTTGTTATAAAAGAACCCCAGACAATACACAAAAAGGAAGAGTGTCTCTCTCTTATCTAGATGAACTGAAAAGGCACTGCACTGCAAAGAACAAGATATTTTTCTGAACATTTAAAACTAAGTGCATTAAATATTAGAAAATAGGGCCATTGTAAACCTGTACAAATATATTGGCTAGGTGCCTGAGACAAGCCCTCTTTGTAGCACAGCAGTGTTTAATGAACATAGCATCAGTACCTTCTGCCGTATTTTTCTCACTATACTTCATTCTTTTCAAAATACTTGCTTTGTGTCTTTGTGAATATCCTTTATTAATTCTACCTGTCTGATTTATGGTAAAACTTGGTGAAATATCCAATATGTCAGTTTTTCTTGATGTGAGTAATCATGCTGGCTCAGAGACAACCACAAAACCACATGTGATAAGAGGCCTCTCTTTACACAGCAGCATCTCCTTGTAAAATGGAAAAAGACACATGAATATTTCACCCATCACTAGGCACTTCTACCGAGAGCTCATCTATCACCTCTTAGCAGCAACGTTTGATCATTCGTGCCTTTTGGGATCACTGCGGACTAATTTTTGAGTAATTCTACATCTGGCCTCAATGAGGCATTTACTAGGAAATACATTCAATAAGATGACATACATAGTTGCTGAAACCTTGCACCATTAATTGAAATGCAAAGTGAAAAAATACAACTGAAACTGTGTCTTTTCATTGGATAATGATCCCCCATTTGAAACAACCTTGTTCATTTTTCTTGTGACTTATTTTCCTGTTTTTCTCTCCCGCAGGGCCAGATGTCAACATGCTGCTGTCTCAAATGACTCAGATATCCTTTGCTGATTTGTGCTTGACTGGGTTTTTCTTTGCTTACGCCATGCTCATTTTACAGATGAAAAGAAGGGAATGTGATACCTGTGAGCACAAAGTGACCCTAACGCAGGGAATTTGTTGCTGCAAATGAACCTTCATAAATCTGATACAGTAATGGGGTGACACTTGCTTCAGATACCAAAACATAAAGAAAACAAATTATCTCAAGGTAAGGTAGAAAGCAACACAGCTTTAAATTATTTATCTTAAATTGCTAATTGTCAATACAATTTGATGTTCAATTGTGATAAAAATTACAAATAGCATTCACATCTTAGTTCATTGTACCTCTCACAACCCCAAAGCCTCTACAAAGTAACTGACTTTAATCAAGACAGTGATTGTAACCACTAATGCTAAGACTCCACATTTAATTCTACAAGTTGATTAGTGTGATCAATGTAACTGTCTCTTTTGTAAGATGATTCTTGTCTTACTTGAGGATCCTATCTGATTGTGGGGTGAAGAATGGATTAAAATGTTAAGGTTCAAATTTTAGTGTCTTTCATATGAATATACTCATTTTTTTCTTTCTTTTTAATTTAATTTTATTTTTTTTTTGAGACAGTCTCGCTCTATCTCCCAGGCTGGAGTACAGTGGCACAATCTCAGCTCACTGCAACCTCCACCTCCCGGGTTCAAGAGATTCTCCAGCCTCAGCCTCTCAAGTAGCTGGGATTAGAGGTGCACATACCACACCCAGCCAATTTTTGTATTTTTAGTAGAGATGGGGTTTCACCATGTTGACCAGGCTGGTCTCGAACTCCTGACATCAAGTGATCCTCCCGCCTCGACCTCAGCAAAGTACTGGGATTACAGGCGTGAACCACTACACCCAGCAGATTATAGTCATTTCTGAAATAATAGCCAAATTCAGTGTCCAAAGTTTATTACCAAGGTGCTTTCCCTCTTCAAATATTTGCCCTTCCCTCTCTGCCCACCCCACCCCAATGAGACCAAACATTCTGGGCCTCAGACATAGCCACTCCCTAGCACCTGGCACAGGTGGTGCACCTATAGTGTCTCCTGTGGGATCAGCTCAACCCCACAACCACAGAACCTCCATAAAGTGACACGTTTACACACTCGCAGGGAGATGGTGCACGGTGCTTCGTCTGCTGTGACTCTCATCCTGTCCTGGGTCTTTCTGGTTATATAGTTCTATGTAATAAACCACCCTAAACTTAGTGTGGTGAGATGACAACTATTGTATTATGCTCATGGATTCTGCGGGCCAGAAATTTGGAGAGTTTTGTTCCAACTCATGATGCCTAAGGCTTCATGAGGCTCATGATTTTGGGATCACTCCGGGAGCATCAAACAACTGCTGACTGTTCTCAGCTGGAAGCATTTTTGCTCACATCTGGTTCCTGAGCTGGACTGGGTACAGTAAAGCCTGGGCATGCCCAGGACTCTTGACCATGGGGCCTGAGGGTGTCTGCAGAGTCAAGTGCTCCAAAAGAACCAGGGGGAAGCTGCAGGGCCTTTTATGACCTGGCCAGAAAACCACAGTACCCTGTCCATGACATTTTATTGGTTCCAAGTGAGTCACTTAAGCCAGTCAAGGTTCAGAGGAGAGGAATTAGACTCTATCTGTCTCTGTGGAGCAAACAAGGTCACCTTGCACTTAGAACACGTGGGAGGGAAGGTACTGGTGTTTGGAAAAACACAACCTTGTGTGTCCCTCGTGGCCATATCACCTATCCCTAAAGTTCATGGCTGGTGATGGTCTGGGTCAATCAAAGGCAGAGTTCTGCCCTATCGCAGCCACTTGACCCTTATATGATTCCGATGTGTTGGATAGGACACTGTAAAGTCAGCATTTATGTTTTAATGTTGATTTCAGATATGTAACTGTCAGATTTCCACTGTCACATTGAGTATAGATTCAATTCATTACTCTTTCCTTTTTGTGCTATGCCTGCTTCTACCTAAAACCATTTTGTTATGGAAGACACACATAGAGAATATTTACAATGAGAAAACAAGACAATATCACAGAACTTTTAAGGAGAGTAACTTACAACAACTGCATGAGACTAAACATTCAGAGCCTCAGGCACAGCCACTGTCTGGTACCTGGGAAAATGATACACCTGTAGTTCCTCCCACGGCATCAGCTCACCCCACCACCCACCCACAAAACTAACCCCATTGTGGGTCTACAGCCTCAGTCCAGATGACTTTGTCATTCACTCTAGGATATATGGAAAATTAAGGATTGCTTTCTGCCACTGATAGCTACAGGACTTTCCATAAGTGTTGGAGGTTTTCACCCTCTTTTCCTTATCACTTTTCTCAACCATTTCTAAATGACTGCTTAAAAGTTTAATATTATCAAGTACATTTTGCTACTATGTAGTTTTGTGGGGTGTTTGTTTGTTTGTTTGAGATGGAATCTCAGTCTGTCGCCCAGGCTGGAGTGCAGTGGTGTGATCTCGGCTCACTGCAACCTCCGCCTCCTGGGTTCAAGCGATTCTCCTGCCACAGCCTCCTGAGTAGCTAGGATTACAGGTATGCACCACCATACCCAGCTAATTTTTGTATTTTAAGTAGAGACGGGGTTTCACCATGTCAGTCAGGCTGGTCTTGAACTCCTGACTCCATGATCTGCCCTCCTCGGCCTCCCAAAGTGCTGGGATTACAGGTGTGAGCCACCGTGCCTGGCCATAATTTTGTTTTATTAAGCGTGACATGCATATATGGAATATAAATCATTTGTTAGTTATCCATTCCATTCTTTTGATATTTGTGGTTTTCTGATCGTATTTCCTTTCACCCAATAACAGGAGATCCACCAGAAAGCAGAGATTGTTACACTCTATCCCTTTCTTCTCTGGATCAGGGGTCAACTATAATATCAAAAATGGATACAGACATGTAATTTTATATGGATGTGGATGTATAGATGTTTCTCAATAATAAGCCATCTATAATGAACTAATTGCAAAAATGGCCCTGAATTTTCACCTTTTTCTGTATTTATTCCATGTGCAAAGTTATATTTTAGCTCCTCCCGTCAAGAAGTAGAGGGTGTTGCCCAGCTCTTGTGTCTGGGCTGAGCTGTGGCTTGCTGTAACCAATAGAATGCAGCAGAGGTGACTTGGCTTATTCTCTGAGTAGGCCTCCCAGGCCTCAAGTGTTTCCACTTCCTCCCGCAGACCCCTGCCTCCACTGTAGGAAAAGCTGAGACTAGCCTATCACAAGATGAAAGATCAGAGAGCAGAGACAATCATGCAAACCAAAGCTACCCTAGGCCAGCCTGCCCCAGGCCAACCCGCCAGCTGATGCAAGAGCTAGCCCAGCTGCAATCAGTTAGGCCTGGCCCAGGCCAGCAGAAGGGCTCAGTCATCCCTTAGTGCATGAGCAAAATTAATGCTTATGGTTGTCAGCCACTGAAATGTGTGCTCAGTTGTCTTATAGTGTTTTTGTGGCTATAAATAACTGATACATTATCAGAAAACTCTCCATGGAAATATGCACCAGAAGCTTCACATTGCTCCTGTTCAGGTGCCCAGCAGCCAAAATGTCTTAGTAGGTGCGTCTCTGACTCTACTCCATTGTTCCCCAAACACATTACTGTTTCCAGATGCAGCCACCATCTTTTCAGGACTGGTCACACATTGACTTCACTTTTGCCAATCTGTTATCAATCTTCATATCTCCTGATTGAGTCCATGAGACAAGAAGGCACTTGTATCTGCTGAGGGAATTCAAAATCTATCATGAATATGCAGTAACATCTGGAAAAAGGAATGTTTCCCTCCACATCCTAATGGTTTGTCACTGCATAGAAGCACAGTGCCTTCTGAAAGATTCAACATCATGCCTATGTTAAAGAGTGATAATACACAGGCCAGAAAAGTCAAGAACAAGTTCTTTTCCCTTCTTGTAACTAGAAGACTGATGTAGACAAAGAGGATGAGTTTTGTAGTATTTAATTAGGATTCACAATAATTGCTTAAGTTGAGCCCTTTGAACATGGGGAATTAAGATTGCAGAATACTTTTTTAAAAATCTGTCTTTTCATATCTGTGATAATATAAAGTTTCTTAAGGGTATTCATTTAACAATAACAAATGCATATAGGTAAAAATGAGGTTGCAGGTAAATTTATGGTATCAATGTCATGGAGAAATTAATAGGATTTACTACACAACAGGATTTCTTATAGAGCTGTTCTGAACATATTAACAATGCATATGTAGTAGGATTGATTTTTAGCTCTTGGCTTTCAAAATCTTTACCATGAAAGAACATGCAGCAGTGGCATTGATTCCTTCATGAGATAAATATAGCAGGTGATTGAGTCCATGACTCACCCTGGAGGCACTGTAGAGGAAGACTTTCTTTTTCCTTATTTTAAATATCTTAGTTGACTTGCAGTTCATTTTCACAAAGCAAGTTAAGCAAAAAAAAAAAAAAAAAAAAAAAAAAAAAAAAAAAAAAAAAAAACAACTTCTGATTAGGTATTCGTATTAAGTACCATTTTAAACGGCGGATCCACTAACAGCAAGCTTCTATTGCAACTTGATATCAAGACACTAAGGGGGAAAGGAAGGTTACAGACAGAGTCTTTGGATTTAGGATACTTTACAAAAAATGTTATCTCCTTTTCCCTAAGAGAAGGGCATTACTTTTTGTAACTAGTTGTTAGATTGTATTGTCCTGAAGAGTTAGCACCCATATAAGAATATAAGAAAGGTAAAAAGCTGGTGAGTAGCTAAAATCCACTAACTCTATTTCAAGAGGCTTATAAGTTTTTCCCAAGCATTTTGCAACCAGTGGTGCTATGAGTACTATTGTTGTTAGTGGTACTGCTATTAATGTTACCATCATTACTTCCTTTGATTAGATAGAAAATCTATGTTATGACACAGAATTCAAAACCCTAAAACCGTGAAAAAGTACTTATTCTCGTTGTATTGAATTTATTCCCTGAAGGAGATACAATGTGTTCTTAAAACAGCAATTGAAAGCAGTAAACAAAATAAACATAAAAAACAGTAAGAGAAAAAGTGTTTCATAACAATGTGCATTCATAGTCTTGTTTACACTCTGGATGGGTATAAGATGAGATTTGCATATTGTGATTATTGACCTTGAGGTACCTGGAACAGGGCAGCAACATCTGGAAAGTGTGCAAAAGAGTCTCTGCTGTAGCTGGAGCGGAATCCCGTGGAGGGAAGAAGCCTTCAGGCCATCGTTAGTCGTGAAATTTGCTGTTGTGAGAAGGAGAAATTACCAAGGCTTGTGATGACAAAAGTGAAGGCTGATGCAAGGGAATCCAGACAGCCACTGAATCCTAAAATTAAGTCTGGAAGAGCTTCATTAGTTCTTCATAAGATGTGACGGGACTGAACATTATCCATCTACATTAATGAAGTAAAGTTTGAGAGTTGAATAAAGGTGATGGGATGTGCTGGAAACGACTGGAAATGTTTACGCTTAGAGACCCCGAGGCAAAGCGTCCTCAAGAAAGAGGCTGAAATATTTGGAGTAATATAAGTCAAGGTTGATACATGTGTGAAGAGGTTCAGAGGATAACTTTATTACGAGGTTGCTGAACAGTTTAAAAATAGTTTGAAATGCTCTTTAATAGAGTGTGCGATGATATGAAAATTTTCTGCCCTATAACATATAGAGTATGAAACTTGCTAAAATCAAATATTTACATTTAAATTGAACAAATTTATATATACTCCAATTTATCAAATCAGAGACATGAGTGACAGATTCCATTTTTACACAGCCCATCCGCCCTTTGGTTTTATATTCCATATGTCTTCATATCGCATTTTGTTCTTCACTATATTTCCAGAAAGAAACATTGTTTCTGAGGCTCCGAAGTAGACCCGCTTTATTGCTTGTGCCTCCCCATTCTCCAGCAGGGCCTGTCTCCAACCTCAGAGAACAAAGATGGCGGCGGGCACTGTCCCTTCCAGCCCTTCTCCAGCAAGGCACACTGTGTGGCCCAATCCTGCCAGAATGGTTTTAAGGTGGATATAGGAGAATTTTTTCCTTATTCATAGAAAGTATCAAAGGATAAAAATGCCCGTCTTCATGAGATGCCGGGCTATCTCCATGTGGCACCTGGAACACTGCATCCCTCTTGTAACCACAGCAGAGGTGAACATATTGATGCTGCAGAGAGGAAAGGAAAATACAACTCCCAAGTGCTAAACAACATTGTTGAACTCCTGCCCTGAGTCTGAAACCACCCTGGCTCCAGACCGTTGATAATGTGAGATGACAACGTCAGTCCTGGAGACGCTGCTTATTCATGGTGCATTCTGTTTCTGGCAGTAGAAGCCCCTAACTGTCCCATCCCACTGCCCTTTCAGAATTACCAAAGAATCCAAATCACATCTGGATGTAACCCCAGGAGCTGTGAAAATCCAGAGCCAATGGTGGTTACACCCCGCTCATAATGGGTTGAATCGCATCTGCCCTGACTCTGACGTGGTGCATAATCCATCCACTTTGCAAGCCTTCATTAGACCTGCCCTGCAGCCTCAGCACCTGCCAAGCACCAGCTTCCTTAAACCCTAGGGAGCCCCATTGACTTCCTACATTCAGGATGTGGTGGCTGTAATGAGCTTAGATGAGTCCCTGGCCTAAGACAAAGATGTGTGGACAAAACTCGGAAAATGTATCACTTGATGTTTATGCGGTGGCTTTGCTTCTCAAATCCCACAGTATAAGCTACAGAAATGGACTTTTTTTTTTTTTGCTTTGAGTTTGATGTTAATTTGCCAAATCCTATGGGAATACAAAAGAGGCATCTAGTAAAAAATAAGAGGTAACCTTTACTTGTGTGTGTAGGCAATATTCTAAGACTATTTTGTTTATTAATGCCTCCAATGTCTATACTGTTGTTGTCATTCCATTTTTAAGTTTGTAAGTGAGAAAACTGAGTTATAGAGAGGTGAAGTAACTTGACCAAGGTCATGCAGCTAGGACTGTGTCATGTGACCGCACAAATCCAGGTCACCTGGACCTCAAGTGCGTGTGATATGCTGCTGTGCCATCCTCCACAGAGACCTAACAAGAGTGGCATGTGAGTGAGCAGCAAAAGGAGTATTTCAGACAAATGGATAACACAAACCCTCTATTTCTGGACATGTTCATGCAGAGACAAGAAAACCCAGCTGACAGGTTTATGGCAGAGAAGTCTTCTACCTCGTAAGAAAAGTTAACTGAAATGTTCTCAAATACCATTCAAAATCAAGTTCTTCAGGGCTGTGAAAAACCTAGACAAGGCTGGCATTGCAGGATGGAACATTGTAGAAGGGCTTCATGGAGCAGCAGAACTTTGCGTACACGGGACAGAGCGTGAGGATGTGTGAGGAAGATGATGGGAGTGGAGCAGGAGGGGGCTTCCATCAGCTGTGTTCGAAGATGTCCATGTGTTCCGGTTTACATGCCTATCATTCCATGCACCCCACGTGGATTCAACTGATTTACCCACATAGGCAGGCATCCCCTTTTCCCTGCTAGTCCATGTGTTTTCCTCCTCTGGAGAAATATTTAGTAACAGGAGACAACCTTTGTGGGCAAAGTCAATTTCTTATCAAGGGTCAAAGGTTTTAAAATAGAATCCGAAGGTACATAAAAGTGTTCTTACTCTTTATCCATCATTATTATGTACCAGAAGCTCTGATGGAGGGAAGATAAATATGGGAAGAACCAATCCATGATAAATAACAGAATTTGGGGCAAGTAGAGCGGGATCCGGAGGCACTGGGTTTGTGATAAGTGGAACCGTGCAACAGTTTCTGGAAGCACATTGAGATGGTTTCTGCTGATAAGGGATTCCATCCATTGGTCATGTGACGCATGGAACAAAATGCTCACTAGTCACTAGTCTGAGCACCCAAACACATTGTAAACCAAAAAGTGTCTGAGACAGGTCTCAATCAATTCACAAGTTTATTTTGCCAAGGTTAAGGACGTGCATGGAAGAGACCCAAAAAAAAAAAAAAAAAAAAAAAACATGGAAAAACCCATGGAATCACAGAAACAGTCTGGTCTGGAATCACAGAAACAGCAGTCTGGTCTGTGCCTTTCTCCAAAGATGAGTTTGAGGGCTTCATTATCCAAAGGGGAAAAGTGGGCTGGAGGCGAAGATGGGAGGGCATGGTGGTCCACTTGTGGCAAGAGAAAAGAAGCAGGTAGGGAACTGGTCAATTACAACTCCTCTTGTACTCCGTAAAATTGACACTTTACATGAGATAAAATGAACGTTGAATAGATACTTAACCTGTTGTCTGCTTGGGAACAAAGGGAAAAGCAGTTTCTTGCATGACTTAGCTTTCAGCTTAATTTTTTCCTTTTGGCATGTCCTGAGTTTTTATTTTCCTTTCACAAAGCTAAGTCATTTTGGTTCTGCTGAGAGTGCGGTATAACCTGACACCTTTAGCTAGCAGTCCCATCATAGACTTGACCCCACTGTTTTAGAGAAGTCTTGAAAAGTTCACAGTGCCTGCCAGGCAGTATATTTTGAATAAATGAATAGCTGTTTGGCTATGAATGCACAATGTAATAAGCACTCTATAACCAGACAACCATGTCAAGCATGTCTCCACAGGGAGACAATATATTGGAGACTTCTCTAAATGGTCAAGTGCGCCATGGTTATTTGGTAATAGTACAGTGCTTATTACATGAGTGAGGAACGTGCCTTAGTACAATTATGGCAAGAAATGCAATGAACTATGCTAAATGGAGTTTGTAACACTCATGAAAAGTGCTATGGAATTTTAATGTGTGATCAAAGCATCTACTGTTGACATTATTCCACAAAGAAGAGCTCTACCTCTGATAACACATTCCTTGGTTGTCTGTCACTGGGTCTCTGTGCTTGACAGAGTTGAAATTTTGCCTGTGTGCTGTCACACAGACATTGTCTCGGTATCACTTCCTAAAATGCACATTTGAATTTAGGATTCCAGCAAACCCGGAAGGCACTGGTGGTTAAAGTGCTTCTATTTAGAAAATATGCTAAAAACAGCAGCTGGAAGTGCTCATCTGTCCAGGCTGAGGGCCGGCTTTCAAGATGTGCTTTCAAGCAGTGCCACGAGGAGCAGCCTGGGCTGTCGCTGGCGTTGCTGTCGGCACCGTGCCTTGGTGTTGGCAGGGTCTCTGCCACATGGAGCATCAAACCTTGGATCTGAATGACGATACAACCTGACTTTTCTGACAATCTCAGGCTATGTAAAAAACAGACTATAAAACATGTAGTCAAAATGCCATGTGTTTGAACAACACGTTACAGTTTTCAGTATGCATTCATAGTCAAACAGCTATTCATTTATTCAAAACGCAGCAACTAATGCCTGGCAGGTGCTATGAGCTGTTCAGTACTCCACAGGGGAAGCCAGAGCCTCACCCTCAGGTGCTTACACTCTAGCAGGGCTCGGTCAGAAAGTGACCCTGTGAGGAGCTCTTTGGACCATGCAGCCACAGCCTCGGAGGCTCGAATCGATTCTAATATCTACATATAGATAATTTCTCTTAAAAAATAGCAACACTGTGTGGTCGATGTACCTGACAGAAATAACTCAAGAGATTAGGGTGGCCACGTGGAGGTTGCTGAGGGGAGGGTGCCACGTGAGGGTGCTATATAAACTGCATGCTTTTTATAAGCATTCATCATTCTTCTCTCCAGCTTGCTGCCGCTGGGCCATCACTGTATGTAAGTTTCCCCAAATAAACCCCATGTTTTATTCAAAATAATAATAATAAAGGCTAGAATCAACACCTTGGGGCACCGGGTGGGGGCGCTCCATCAGACAGGGCGAGCAAAGACTCTCGTGGGCAGTGTCTGAGCTGGGACCTCAGAGGCAGGAAGACAAGGAGAAAAGCATCCCGGCAGAAGGAAAAATAGGAGTTAAGATGACACGGGCAGGAGCCCATTGTCTGGAGTCCCAGAGGAGGTCAGTGTGGCAGGAGCCTTGCTGAGCAGCTGGAGGGGGCAGTGAGGAGAGTCAAGAAATAAAGGGGCTGGAAAGGAACCAGGTTATGTATGCAGCTAATAAGGGTGTTAAATTTTATTGCATATAAAACGGCAAGATGTTGAAAGATTTTAAACAGGAGAGTGAAATGAATAGATTTGAAATGTAAAAGCGTCGTTTTAGCATCACATTCTGATAATATTTATTCTAATCAAAACTGTGGGAGGAAATGTATTGTTGACTCTACTCAGTACACGAGGAAACTGAGGATAGTGTCTTTCCCCAGGAACTTCAGTGAGTGACAGCATCAAACCCCAGGTCTCCCCATGCAGAGCTTCCTGCTCATTTCTTTCCACCACAGTTGCCTCCTTTATATCTGCCTGTAACCAAGCTTTGTGGAACAAAATCAAATGTCAAATAGGAACATTTTCTTTAAATGTCTACATACCTAAAATTATTTCGGATTATACTTGTGGCATTAGGTTGAGCTGATGAGAAATGACAGTGTGGCTGAAAATGCATTTAGAGATTTACTCTAGAATAAGAATAATGAAAATGTTTGAAATAAAGATTTAATCTGATTGACAGAAATAAGTTACATGTGACCAGGCTAATAGGCTATATTTAAACATTCCACTTTAAAACATTTTTAAAATTCTTTTCTGTAGCTATGAGACTTCCCCGCTACAGCCCAGGCCATCCCTCCTTAGAAGCTCACTCCACGTTTTATGACACTTACCCTTCATATCATCTGCAAGCATCTGTCAGAGGCGTCTGAACCAAGGGCGTCTCCATCTTGAATAGGGGCTGGGTCAGATGAGCCTGGGAGCTGCTGTGCTGCATTGCCAGGAAATTAGGCATTCTTAGTCACAGGATAATTGCAGTCACCGGAACAAGTTAGTATGTTTACAGAACCCGACCCGGTGTTACAGTGGGTAGCTAGTCAGACATGAGCAGCGCACGAGAGCTTCCCCCTCCCCACACCAGGAATATCAGGCAACCATCTGGTGATGGTCAGGCAGTTGTTAAACTTTCTCTCTAAAGTAATAATTGGTCACAGCCGGTGCCAGAGAAAGCCCATCTCTCAATAGATAAAAACACCTGAAACTACTGATCGGCCTCCCAATAACATCTCAGGAGTTGGGCGAGTGGGCTTAGGCATGTGCACTAAGAGGCAAAATGGTGGAGTTTAACTGGTGTATGACCTTCTAGGAACACTCAATCTGTAGGGGAAGAACGCCTCAAATGAGCATGCGTACAACTTCAGTCAACACACTGCCCATGCTGTCCCTCCCAGCTGCTGGCAGGCCCACGCGCATGCAGACAGCCCACGCCGAGGGAAGACTAAGGGGTGAAGGGACTCAGAACCCCTCCCAGGTGCTGGCAGGCCCACGCGCATGCAGACAGCCCATCCCGAGGGAAGACTAAGGGAAGAAGGGAGGCAACACCCTGGAAGCATGCCAACATATAAACCCCAAGTTCCAACAGTGCACTTTTTCTCCCAAGTCGCCCACTCAGCCCTCTTCCAAGTGCACTTTACTTCGTTTCATTCCTGCTCTAGTGCTTTTCAATAAACATTTACTCCTTCTCTAAAACTTGCCTCTCACTCTGCCTTATGCCCCTCAGCTGAATTCTTTCTTCTGAGAAGGCAAGAATTGAGGTTGCTGCAGACCCATATGGATTTGCTGCCGCCAACACCAGGATTAACAGACCCAGGAGATAACAGACCCAGAAAATGTCCTGATGTCCCAATATCTTAAGAACAAGAACATTCTTAGTTTAAGAATAAGTTTTGCCTTAAAGATAATAATATAGATTCTTGTGGAAGAGAGTAGTTATGCAAGGATTAACAATCCTTCATCACAAGCCCTTGTAGCAGAGCACATCTCGCCCATGATTTTTTTGCTTTGATATCTTATGTATAAATGAGCATTGTACCTAAGGTGGATATGTTCCTTCTTTTGCTTCTGGGAACACCATGCTCTGTCTATGGAGTAGGCTTTCTTTTATTCCTTTACTTTCTTAATAAACTTGCTTTCACTTTTCTCAGTAGATTTGTCCTGAACTCTTTCTTGTGCAAGATCCAAGAACCCTCCCTTAGGGTCTAGATTGGGACCCCTTTCTGGTAACACATCTGCCATGAAGAAAAATCTCAATATTTTTATGATTAATGTCATTGCTCTACATGCATCGAAAACACAACGAAATAAGAGTTGCTGGCATATTAGGATAGTGTTAGAAATGGCTAAGTTATTGTGCTGGAAAAAAGGAATAATTGAAGAAATAAAAATTAGAAAAGTAGGTCCTGAAGCACATTAAGAATTTAACAAATCATATAATTGAGAATGAAAATGAGCCGTCATCTCTGGAGTTATGAATGTCTAGATACCTTGACTATCCCATGGCTAAAAACAACTAAAAATGTTGGATAAAATGAAAAATGGATGTAAATGCTTTTCACCTCTTATCAACAAAATTAAAGAATACGTATCAGAGGCCAAAACAAAATGAAAGTATGACTTCATAGAAACAAGCACAGCAAGGAAACTAATTTTTCCCTTGAAAATATTTATGGACTGGGACACACTGAAACTTTGGTTTGGCAGCCTGTAGGCTGGGAAAGTCAGGAGACAAGCCCAGGCTTGCTCAGTGTTGGGGGTAAAATAGAAGACCTCTCTGCAAACAAACCTAAGCTCACAAAGGGGTAGTCTTGACTGTGAAGAGAATGTTAGAGCAATGGTCTGCCTTGAACCAGGGCACAGAGTAGAGAGTTGAAAAATAAAGACTCTTCAGTCTTATCAGGAATGCTGGAAAAAAAAAAAAAGAAGAAGAAGAAGGAGGAGGAGGAGGAGGAGGGGGGAAGAAAGAAGGAAGGAAGAAGGAAGAAGAAGAAAAATTAAGACTCAAGAAGAATTAGAACAGCTGTATATATCCATAATCACATTTGAAATTTTATCAGTAGGTCAAGTCTTTCTCCAAAGAAACCACCAGGCCCAGATTACAGAAAGTTCCATCAAAGAACTCAATGCATCTTCCATAAATGATTTTAAGGTGTAGAAAGAGAATGTGTTCAGTGTAAGTTTATCATACTGACACTGACAAGCTCAGTACAGTACAACCTCCATTGTGATCATAGATACAAAACCAGAAACAAAGTTACAAAGCAAGTCCAGCAATGTACCAAGAGGATAATACAGTAGATGTTTATTTATTTATTTTTATTTATTATTATTATTATTATTTTGAGATGGAGTCTCACTCTGTTGCCCAGGCTGGAGTGCCATGGCACAATCTCAGCTCACTGCAACCTCCACCTCCTGGGTTCAAGTGATTCTCCTGCCTCAGCCTCCCGAGTAGTTGAGATTATAGGTGCATGCCACCACATCCAGTTAATTTTTGTATTTTTAGTAGAGTATTTTTGTATTTTGTATTTTAGTAGAGTAGAGTTTCACCATGTTGGCCAGGCTAGTCTCAAACACCCAACCTCAGGTGATCTGCCCACCTCGGCTTCCCAAAGTGCTGGGATTACAGGCATGAGCCACCACGCCCAGTCTCAGTAGGAGATGTTTAATAGAAGAATTAATAGAAAATCAATTAGTGAATTCTACTACATGAATATATAAAAGGAGTTAAATTCTATGATCATCTCATTAGATACAGAAAAATTATTGAGACAATTCAATGTCCATCCATGATGTACAGAAAACTGGGGAAAATTGACTTTCTGAAGGTGATAATTATACAGCAATTATCAAGCTCAGTGATTAAATAATTACAGTCAGGAACAAGTCACGAATTGCTTTAATAGCAGTTCTAGTCAACCTTCTCCTGAAGGTGCTTGCCAGTGCATTGAGGCAAGAAAAAAAAAGTATAAATATTTGACAAACAAAATTAAAATCATTGTTATTTACATATAATGGGTATTGAAAGCAATGAGTGAAGCTATAAATTGGAATCAAAATCAGTATGTAAAACCTACACATAAGTAATAAGAAAATGTAATTTAAAAGATACCAATTACAGTCAATATCAGTTATTAATTTCCTAAAAATCAATCTTAAAATATACAAAAATTTTATGAGGAAAATGTTGAAATTTTAATAAAATGCAGTCATGCACCACATAACTACATTTTAGTTGATGATGGACCTCATATTACAATGGTAGTCCCATAAGATTATAATGGAGCTGAAGAATTGCTATGGCCTAGTGATTTGTGTTCCAGTTGCCTACAGTACTCAGTAACATGCTGCGCAGGTTTACAGCCTGGGAGCGATAGCCTATACCATACAGCCTAGGTGTGTAGGAGGCTATACCACCTAGGCTTGTGTAAGTAAGCACTCTCTTTGATATTCACACAATGATGAAATTGCCTAACAATACATTTCTCAGCATCTATTCCTGTCATGAAATAATGCATGACTGTATATTAAAGAACAAAAAATGAAAAGGAGAATTATATCCAACTAACATATTTTAACACTCAACATCACAAAGATAGCAATTTTGTACACATTTGTATACTTATACATCGCAAAAGGAAAGCCTTTGTCTCTTTTTTCCCTATCTCTGTAGACACAGGGCTATAGAGAAAAGTCTAAACAAGTAGGCCTCGCTAAGATCCCCCCAGCTTATTACCGTTAGACCATACCTCTGGTCTAATCATACTTTTTCACAGTTATCCACTTCTTCATCACACTTGGTAGAAAAATACAGTCTTCTCTGTTTCTTTGGGTCTTCATTTCCTTGGGAAGTCTCTCATTTCACATAAAAATTTTATGACATAAGAACCTGTCTGCTTTTTTTGTTATTAATCTCTCAATTGTTGTAGGTGTTTTCACCATGAACCTCATGATGGAACGAGGAAAGAAATCTTTTCTCCCCTACACACTCAATAAGAGACTGAGGCACACCTCAAGAAACAAAAGGACAAAGTGCATACTTCACCTTATATTTAAAACACGGTGATGAAAACACACTAGTGTTGTGCTTCTTCAGACTCCAGGTTCTTTTCACTGAAGCCTGTTCTATCCAGGATACCAGCAATTGGGAATAGGCAGAAAGAAACATTCAGCAGCCTGGTTCTTACAAACATGCGTATATGGCTGATTTAGTTCATCCACAAAGAAGAATGCAATTGACCCTCCTTCTCCAGAATGACATTATCAGCACATGCAGTCAAGTGCCTGAGTAAGAAAACACATGTAACTGCAACAAAGGTGTAAACTGTTAAAAGATTAAACAGATGAAGAAAATCCACATTGTCAAACACACAGTATTCAAAGCAGTTAGCGTAATTTTTCTCGATCTTACCTTTAAGTAAGTTTGCTTTAAAATTACTTAATGTGGCATTCTCCATCACACAATTACAGTCTTCATAGGCTCATTCATTTGTTCATCTATTCTACAAGCAGGCATTCAGGCAGGGTTCTATTAAGTTTGGACATTCTTGTCTCACCTTGAGTAAGCAGTTTTAGAACTAATTATCCTATTTGTTAATATCTCAGGAAGTATAATCTTAAAATACTGCTTTTAGGAAATGTTTTCCAAGATCCATATGCCAGTAACGAAATAAAGCTTGAGAAAACTTTGTGCTCTTCACTGAAGTCTTTTAGCCATCCTGGACTGTTGTATGTGTAACGAAGAGCTTGAATGGGCATAGAGGCCGTGGGAAGAGGCCCTAAGCGCTGGCTTCCACCTATGCACTAGGGCAGTTTGCATTTCACTCAGGCAACCCTGATTGTCATAGGGAGGACTTTCCACTTAGAACCAGAACGCCTAGAATTCAAGTCATGCTTCCTTACTTACTAGCTTAGGGAATTATTCAGAATTTCTACTTCCGTACCTAGAAATAAGGGGTAAAACATCTACCTGACAAGGTGTACTACGAATTAAGTGACACATTTTACCTAAGAGCCCTCTGAAATGAAAAAGATGTGTAACAAGCTTAAGTTACTACCAGGGCAAGGTAGTAAGTAAGTAGCCAAGGGGGGATAGAAATATGTTGAAAGCCATTCCCCTTGACTTATAGGATGGTCAAGAAACTAACTGTAATGAAAACAAAAATTGAAGTTTAAAATGTGGGCACATGAAGACATTTTAGCTGTGGTCCATTGTAGACATGTAGGATTTGTAAGAGCATTACAAAGGGTTAAGAAAATCTGAGTACCCATGGCCAGAGTAGCGAAGACAGATATCGTAGGCGTACTCAG